>NC_088683.1:327267616-327570646 GCF_028017835.1 Emys orbicularis | reverse complement strand
GAAACTTGAAAATGAGGAAGAAGTAAAATTGTATTTTTAATTAGTTTTTCCATATAAATGCTTCCTGTATTTTTGCATCTACAGACCTTTATAGTATATAAAGCGTTATGAGATAGTTCTGGCTTATTCTAGAAAATCTGCAGATTTTATTACATTGTTTCCACATATGAGGAGCATTTTGGTAAATAATTGCTTAGTCCAGGTGCAGTTAATAATGCCTCATGAATTCTTGCATTATTGTGTCAATTTCTTATGCAGTAGGATTTTCAGGAACAGTTTATAATTTTATTGTATGTCCTCATTGTATTACTGTTGTAGCAAAGTTAGTTCATTGCCTCTGGTCCCTCATGTTGAAGTATTGCAACAACAATTTCAGACTTGCCATCAGTGTTTGTTTTCTTTATCTGCCTGAGGATATCTCTTGATAACTCAGTTTGCTTTCTGATCATCTCTCTTATTTCTTGCTGCAGTAATAGTCACAATCTGTGACCAACATGAACTTGTACCTTGCTGTTCAATATTTCATAATATTGGAATTTTCCTTATTTTTCTCATTCTTTTGCAGTCTTACAGTTAGCTAATTCCAGTGTTATTTCTTTCTACATATCTTCATTTTTAGTCCCAGATTTATTTATTTTAAATATTTTCTTGCTTTCAACTTGTCTGATTTTCTTTCAATGCACTATATTGATACCTTAAATCTTCTTTGCCATATCTCATTTCGGTTTTTATTTGTTACTAACTTTACCTAAAACAGCATTCAAATTTATTCTTCTGGGAAACCTGTAAATATACCCCAATAAAATAAGTGTGTAACATTACAAGAAAACCCTGACATCTGCAATATCTAGGGATTTTTCTAGTCTACTAGTGTATTATGTGTTTGTATGGAACTGCATTATCTAATGTATAACCAGATCCTACTTCCACTTAAGTCAAGGGCAAGACTTTTATGATTGATTTTAGTGGGATCAGAATCATGCCTTTGAAACTAAAGCCCCTGGGATGTTAATCATGTCTTTCTGTTTATTTTGAGTAGCACAGAAGACACTGACAGCAATTAATGAACAATTATTTATTGCACTGATTCTTCTGCCATAAGCACATTTGTACTGTAACCCTGATCTCTTGCAATGTAACAGACAAGGAGGGTTTATGAGGAACTATTTTGTTTGACTAATTACACTGGTCTACAATTTTTGAGAAGTCGTCTGCTTCAGAGATAAAATGTGCTATTTATTATGTATTTTGATGTGCTGAATTCAAATATGACAATTAAAACAACTGATTGGCTACTGTTTCTAAGATATTTAAGTTTTTACATTTTATGTCTATGTATATTGTGTAGATAGTAGAGTTTTAATCATAAATTGTAAACCTAGGTCTTTTCATGTGTTTATGGTTGCTTTACATGATAATATTTCACCTGTCCTGTTTATGTAACACTTTAAAAATCAGCAAAAGGGTTATATAAATAAAATTTATTATGAAACAAAAGGCAAAAAACTATTCTGTACATAGTTTAGTCCTATTCAGTGTCTACTCGGCGCTTCTTGGCTTGTCTCTTGTATTCATTAAATGGAGCATCTCTTGTCACTGTCCAGCAATAGTCTGCAAGCATTGATGGGCTCCATTTGCCCTGATAGCGTTTCTCCATTGTTGCAATGTCCTGGTGAAATCGCTCACCGTGCTCGTTGCTCACTGCTCTGCAGTTCGGTGGAAAAAAATCTAGATGAGAGTGCAAAAAATGTATCTTTAGTGACATGTTGCAACCAAGGCTTTTGTATGCCTTGAGGAGGTTTTCCACCAACAACCTGTAGTTGTCTGCCTTGTTGTTTCTGAGAAAATTTATTGCCACTAACTGGAAGGCTTTCCATGCCGTCTTTTCCTTGCCACGCAGTGCATGGTCAAATGCATCATCTCAAAGAAGTTCACGAATCTGAGGACCAACAAAGACACCTTCCTTTATCTTAGCTTCACTTAATCTTGGAAATTTTCCACGGAGGTACTTGAAAGCTGCTTGTGTTTTGTCAACGGCCTTGACAAAGTTCTTCATCAGACCCAGCTTGATGTGTAAGGGTGGTAACAAAATCTTCCTTGATTCAACAAGTGGTGGATGCTGAACACTTTTCCTCCCAGGCTCCAATGACTGTCGGAGTGGCCAGTCTTTCTTGATGTAGTGGGAATCTCTTGCACGACTATCCCATTCGCAGAGAAAACAGCAGTACTTTGTGTATCCAGTCTGCAGACCAAGCAAGAGAGCAACAACCTTCAAATCGCCACAAAGCTGCCACTGATGTTGGTCATAGTTTATGCACCTCAAAAGTTGTTTCATGTTGTCATAGGTTTCCTTCATATGGACTGCATGACCAACTGGAATTGATGGCAAAACATTGCCATTATGCAGTAAAACAGCTTTAAGACTCGTCTTCGATGAATCAATGAACAGTCTCCACTCATCTGGATCGTGAACGATGTTGAGGGCTGCCATCACACCACTGATGTTGTTGCAGGCTACAAGATCACCTTCCATGAAGAAGAATGGGACAAGATCCTTTTGACGGTCACAGAACATGGAAACCCTAACATCACCTGCCAGGAGATTCCACTGCTGTAGTCTGGAGCCCAACAGCTCTGCCTTACTCTTGGGTAGTTCCAAATCCCTGACAAGGTCATTCAGTTCACCTTGTGTTATGAGGTGTGGTTCAGAGGAGGAGGATGGGAGAAAATGTGGGTCCTGTGACATTGATGGTTCAGGACCAGAAGTTTCATCCTCTTCCTCTTCCTCGTCTGACTCAAGTGAGAATGATTCTGGTGCAACAGCTGATGGAATGTTTGGATAATGCACAGTCCACTTTTTCTTCTTTGACACACCTTTCCCAACTGGAGGCACCATGCAGAAGTAACAATTGCTGGTATGATCTGTTGGCTCTCTCCAAATCAGTAGCACTGCAAAAGGCATAGATTTCCCTTTCCTGTTCAACCACTGGCGAAGATTTGTTGCACAAGTGTTGCAGCATATGTGTGGGGCCCACCTCTTGTCCTGATCTCCAATTTTGCAGCCAAAATAAAGGTGATAGGCTTTCTTAACCATAGTGGTTATACTGCGCTTTTGTGATGCAAAAGTCACTTCACCACAAACATAGCAGAAGTTATCTGCACTGTTCACACATATACGAGGCATCTCTGCTCACTTTGGCTAAACAGAAATGTGTCCCTTTGCAAAATCAAACACTGACAAATAAGAGAGCACGACACTGTATGATTTCTAGAGCTGATATAGGGCAATTTGTTCAGCAGAGTGATGTAAGCTTTGTTATGATTGCATCATCCATGACTTCTAGGAATAACATGATGCAATTCATATCATGTATGACGCAATACCAGCTTCAGATTGCATCATTCATTGTTTTGCCTAAAAAGCAAGTACTGTCCAAACCCAGTCATAGATTTATTCATAGATCCAGTCAAAGATGTATTTTAGTCATTTCTGGTTTAAATTGAGATCCCTTCCCTTTATAACTCACTTATCCTCCGCCATTCACAAGTCAAGGGTCATATATACTGACCCAATAGCATATCTTGAAAACTAGAGCCAATCAACAATTTTAAGCATCATTTTCGTTCTCAGTGACCCAGAATTAGTAAAGTTTGACTACATTTATTTCAGAAGCATTTTGGCTGTAGAGCAGTGTTACACTCCCCTTTTTCCTGGACCTCTATCTTAACTCTTTGCTGAAGCACAGGCCAGAGTTCTGTCTGTCTCAGTCATTTCGGGCGGGGGAGGGGGGAGAAATATTACATAGAATAAACCTCAGAGATATGGCTCATCAAACCCTGAATATAGGTGTTGGTAACAGCTGCAAATCATCCTCAGAGAGAGCATACCATATAATTTATTAGTGAACAAAAATGTAATACATACACAAATATTTGCAAACATTATTTGGAATACTTTTCAATAACTTCCTAAACAAAACTATTAAGCAGTAAACTTACTGGTGTTCTGAGGTGTGGCCCCTTTAGGAACAGATGTTTAGGGAGATGATCATCAGACCCATGTAGGAATGGGGCCAGGAGACCAAATCATATGACGGGCTGCTGGGAGATGTAAATGAATGCTCTCAGTTCAGTCAGGAGAGAGCCTGGAAACAGGAGAGACCTATAGTGAGAGTCTCCTGTAGTAAAGCCTAAGTTTTGGTACACTAGGAGCTATAGAGACCTGCAGGTGGCTATGGGAAAAGGAAACACACCCGATTTAGATATTAGGTGAACTGTTTTGATTTGAGAGACAATAAACCTATGCTAAAGAAAAGGACTGAAATACTGCCACTGGTGAGGACTTTATTGACATACTGGCCAGTGAGTGGGGATCACTGGCTTACAGTGTATCTTTATACAGACTTCTCCACTTTGTTGCTCTTACATATTTTTCAGTGCAAGGTTTCAACAGAATATATACCTATTTTTACCTTAGTGCACTCATACACATTCCCCTCTAATATTGTCACAGAGCTGATTTCTCAGTCTCTGTAATGTGGCCTCAAAATGAGTGTGTCACCTGGATTCTCCAGAAACTGTGGAGGATGGCAGCCTCTCAGTTCTCCTCCAAGCACTTCAGAATCTCCTCAGCAAAACCATGAGGGTTTGTCTACTCTGCAGTGAGAGGGTCTGATTCAGTTTGGGTAGACATACCTGAGCTAGCTCTAATCTATCTAGCTCGGGTACTGGTAGCAGTGAAGACTCCACAACACAGATTTCAGCATGGGTTGTGCAAGCCTGCCCACAACCCTGGGTAATTACTTGGGGAGCTAGCCTGTGCTAAAGCCTGTGCTCCCATGGCTTCATTGCTCTGGTACTTGAGCTAGCTAGATTAAAACTAGGTTGGGTATGTCTATATGAGCTGCAGTCTCGCTGTAACTGCAATATAAATATTCCCTCAGAAGATCCTTGAAGCCAGTAGCAAATCCCAGTGCTTGAACTAATAGTTGATTGTCTCCTTTGTTTCTAGCAAGACAGAGAATCTGTAGCTCGTATCCAAAGTGATACAGGTATTGGGACCCCGCCCACACATAGCAGACACATCTTTGTCCAGTGTCAATCAGCCACTGAGTCCAGAGCCTCCAGTTCCTGTATTTATAACCTTTTCCTCCAGATCTCTGATTGGCTCAGAGCTCTCAAACGGTGAATGTATGGAATCTGCTAGACTGCTTGCCTTTAATGTCTACTTTCTGTTGTAACCCATATGGCTAGCTTAGTCTTTATTATATTCAGCTGTAATGCAAGGAACCTACTGGCCTATATCCTGTAAGACATTAGCTTAAGCAAGTTAGCATAAGTATAGTAGGCCTGCAACCTTTGGCATAGATAAATGGCCTAATGGTTACCCTCAGATTTTGGGAACTAGGAATAGTTTGCTCAATGGCAGGAGCTGAAAACTAATGGTAAATTGCAACTGCAGGAACATGGAAGTAATAACTGCAGAGCTGCTTAAGCAAGAAGTGATGGGTATGATAATGAGTTAAATACCATTAATATGTATTAATATGTTAATCTATAGGATAAGTGTACCCCATTATTATGTGGGTGAGGAAATTAGATTTGGGCATGGAATGCTGGGCTTTAACATGAATATTCATGATGGTGTTCAGGCCCTATAATAGGGTAAACCATCATGGAGAGAGAGAGAGAGAGAGCTATTTCCATCACTTTTAGCTTTCCACCATTTGACCCTTCAGCTCTATTGTTATCATAGAATCATAGAATATCAGGGTTCCTTCAGCTCTATTGTTATCATAGAATCATAGAATATCAGGGTTGGAAGGGACCTCAGGAGGTCATCTGGTCCAACCCCCTGCTCAAAGCAGGACCAATCCCCAAACAGATTTTTACCCCAGTTCCCTAAATGGCCCCCTCAAGGATTGGGCTCACAATGCTGGGTTTAGCAGGCCAATGCTCAAACCACTGAGCTATCCCTCCCACCACCATCAATCTTGGGTACTGAGGAACCTGGACCAACGGACTCATTTGGCTGAGAACTGAGATGAAAGGAATAACAGAGAATGAGGAAGGACCTAAGAGATGGGGGGAAAGGGGGGAAATGACTGAAGGAGTTGGCAAAGAGAGAAGGAAATGTGAATCCTGAGAGATGCTGAGAGCTGGAGTGTTTACAGAGAGACCGAAGAGAAAAGAAGACCTGGAAATTAAAAATAAGAATTAAAAATGAAAGAAAATCACAAAGCCTCTCCCCCTGTTGTGTGTGAAGCAGTGTCACATTCCAAATAAAATATACCAACAACAGAGCAAATACTCAAGCATAGGATCTTAAAGTTTTGTTCTATGTGAGTATTAGTATATGCAAAAATAAATTGTTCACATGTTCTTGGAAAGTAAGCACAAAAGATGTGTAAACATGGGCAATACATATTCACTTTTGAATTTAGTTGATTTTTTTCTTCCTACCCAGGCATCTTCCTGTTCTTGCTGATGAAGTATCTCAAGATCCAAAAATCAATTACACTAACAACTTTCTTTCTTGCATCACATTTTTTCTTTTTTCCTCAAAAGACATTATTAATAAAAGGTATTGGGATGTCTGGTTATAAAAATATCTCATGTCCTAAGACGAATTGTCTGGAAGTCAGTGAAGAATTTTGAAGTGCTAACCAAACTGTTAAGTCCTATAGTGCAGTTATCTTCATTAATAGCATAGTCAGAAAAAAATATATAATTCTATAATGATCCAACTTAACAAATGAAAAGGAAATAAAAATTACAGTAAGAATAAAGCACACATTACTCTTTCATCTTCTCCACAGACTGGGATGGGACATTTACATGTTACAAAAGAAGGACTTCGACTGGAAGGAGAGTCAGAATTCTTATTCCCTTTGTATGCCAAAGAAATTCACTCTAGAGTGGTAAGTAGATATCGAAAAGCCATGCTAAAAGAGAATTAATGTATAGAAATCCATTAAGAAAATCAATAATATATATAAAATGTGTGCATGTATAGAATATTATGGTATGTGTGGATATATATTAATATAGTATGGTGTAACATGGCAAAAGATTTTATCAGCGTGAATTTGAAATTCGTGCTCAGATGCTATGGCAATACTAAGATACTGTGGTGACATTCACCAACATGAAATACTTAGGCATATTGCTCTTGAGTGGTAAAGCCATGCGTGAGTTATGCAGGTCATTCCAGCTGAATGATGTTAAAACTTTAGGAATATTTTAGAGAGTTTTAAGATTTTTTTATTGAGTCTATTTTTGTATCTCTTCCCTGTAAAGCCAGATATCTTGGTAACCATGAGTTCGACTGTTAAGGGTTTACGAGGAGTCTTAAATATCTCTAAAAATGACCAGAAATAGGTTTTGTATATCTCAATTAAAGTTCCATTCTTGGGAATGTCCCAGGGTGAAGGTAAGTTCTGGATCTGATTGAGGATCTGGGAATCTCCCTTTCCAATGATACAAAGCTCCCATTTCTATATCTGTAAGACACAAGATAACAGAAATTAAATTTGTGAAATATTTATGCATAAAAAAGCTGTAACTCTGTAAGGACTATACTTTGCCTACCTGGGCTTCAGACAGGTATGATTTATTTATTTATTTATAGTTGGTGGGGAAGGAGGGGAAATTACATACTTCAAAAAGAGACAGGAAACATTTCTCAAACAGTTTGAATTTTTTTAAAAAAAAAAGAGAGGCAGGTGTTTGAAACTGCTCCAACATCTGGAGGTGTGTGAAGGAGTCCTATTAGCATCTTTCCATTTGTTTGAATGAAGAAGGAGTGGTTCTGAACAGGTCTTAAATTATCCAGGCATTAATTTGTTGTGGAGCAGTGTTTGTTACCTGCAAACTAAATAAAATCTTCTTCAGGGCCAGATTCTGCCACCCTAAGTCATACTGAGTAGCCAGGGCCGGCTCTAACTTTTTTGCTGCCCCAAGCAGCAAAAAAAAGCGCCGCCCCCCGAGCTCCCCCCCCCCCCCGCCGAGCGCCGCGCCGCCGGAACCCCCCCCCCGAGCGCCGCGCACCGCGCCGCCCCCCCGACGCGCACCGCGCCGCCGGAGCCCGCCCCCCCCGCCGATCGCCGCCGGAACCCCCCCCCGAGCGCCGAGCCGCCGGAGCGCCCCCCCCCACGGAATGCCGCGCCGCGCCGCACTGCCCCCCGCCACCCCAAGATTGGCTGCCCCTTACCAGGTGCCGCCCCAAGCATGTGCTTGGTTGCCTGGTGCCTGGAGCCGGCCCTGTGAGTAGCTCTAAGCCATCTTTCATTTTGAGTCACATACAGATTCCAGCAAGTTTGAGTTGCTGAGAGAGAGCCCAAACTTCTCCAATGTTCATTTAAGCTTTATTTTATCTTTTTGTGCAACAAATCTTTCCAATAGCATGAACAGCGTCTTATTAGATAGTGAAACTGCATTACTAAATCTGTATTCCCTCTTTGTTTCATATGTTCTGTTTTCTGCCTTGCAGTCAAGGGAACATGATTTATGTGTTTAAACGTGAATCCTCTCAGAGATATTCTTCTTTGAGTAGTGTCCCTATGGGTGCTCCACTGTAGGTGTGCTTGTGTCCCTGCGCTGCTGATTGGAGAACTTTGGTAGCAGTGTCCGTTGGGCTGTCTCGCCTCATGCTGCGCCACAAGGCTAGTCAGTGCACACTGGCTAACCCCTCTCAGTTCTTTCTCAACCACCCCTGGCTAGAGATGGAGCCATTAGCAATCCATTAAGACTATTGTTCTCTTGATTTACATACTTATAGTTAGTTAGCCTCCTAGTTAGTCCACTTTGGTACTGCCAGAGACAGCTCGCCTGGCACCTAAGAGACAAGGGTGCACAAGGTCTCCATTCCCCCGTCCCCAGCACTGCCACCAACGTTGGGATGATCAGTACGGGCAGAATCCCACCATTCGAGAGACCTTTGCATGCTGGATCCTCACCTTTTGGTACCAAGACCTCTGCCCCGATCTTCTACCAAGCACGAGAAGTATCCCCACTGCCATGCCATGCCCCTTCACTCTCTAGAAAGGGTTCAGAGAGTGAGCCAGAGGAGGTAGTGTCACACAGGGCCAGCTTTAGTAAGTGCGGGGCCTGATTTGACTACCCGGTGGCGGTCCGGGTCTTCGGCGGCACGTCATCCACTCGCTCCAGGTCTTCCGTGGCACTGAAGGACCCGCCGCCGATGTGCCGCCGAAGACCTGGACCGCCGCTGGGTGAGTAAAAAAATGAAAAAGGCGCCTAAGTTAGGCGCTCTTCTTTAGGGCACAGGGCTACCAGGATCAAAAACTCCTTAGACTGGTGGAAGGACCCAGCCAACGTTTGCAAAGGGATCCCCTTCTCGCAGACATCACGGTCGTTGCTCCTCACCACCAACACATCACTCATAGGTCTAAACAGCCTCACGATGCAAGGCAAGTGGTCATCTGCGGAGATATCCCTTCACATCAATCTTCTCGGACTGAGAGTAGTCAGGAATGCCTGCATCCATTTCCTTCCACTCATCACAGAATCACACACAAAGATCCTAATAGACAACATAGGCTGTATGTACTACATCAATCGGCAGCGGGGAGCCAGGACGCCCTCCCTATGCACGGAGGCGATGAGGTTATGGAATTGGTGCATCTCCCACAATCTTACACTGTCTGCAGCTTACCTCCCAGGCACACAAAACTCGATAGCAGAAAATCTCAGTTACAAAGTCCCACACGACTATGAGTGGGATATAGACCCAACAGTATTTCATGACCTATTCAGACAATGGGGAACATTATCCACAGACCTGTTCACCACTTACCATTCTACTGCTCTAGTGGAGGGATGAGACAGCACTCCCTGGACGATGTCTCCTCCTTCCATGGGACGAGGACCTTCTCTACGCCTTTCCTCTGTTTTCCCTACTGTTGAAGGTCCTGCTGAAAATGAAAAGGGATGGAGCCCATGTCATTCTGATTGCTTCTACTTTCAGAGACAGACCTGTCACAGCTCACGATATGCCTGCCGATCTCCCTCCCTCCCATTCCACATCTCCTCTCACAGAACAAATGACGTACCCTACATCCCAACTTGGAGATTCTCCACCTCAAGGCATGGCTCCTGCTTGGTTTCAACACCTAGAAAGCTCCTGTTCAAGGGAGGCGCAGGAGGTTCTATTACACAGTAGAAAATCCTTGTCTCGATGTAATTACCTGCAGAAATGGCCCAGCAAATCTCCCCAACCTCCACAACTCTTCCACGTATTCTAGACTATGCTTTGACTCTTAAAAAGTCAGGATTATCCCTAAGGATTATTTTAGGGTCCATCTAGCAGCTATAACAACTTTTCAACAACCTTTTTCTCAGTGCTGTCACACCCAACCACTAAAAAGTTCCCCAAGGGTATAATAAAGTTCTTCCTTCAACCTCGACTTCCTACTCCCATGTGGGATCTCAACCTAGTAACTGAAAAGGCTGACAAGGCTTCCCTTTGAACCCCATGCCACCTGTTTGCTGACATACCTATCCATGAAAACAGCCTTCCTGGTAGCGATTACCTCAGCCAAGAGAATAGGAGAGAGAGCAGTTCTGATGGCGCCTCCCCCCTACACAGTATTTTTTATGGACAAGGTTACTCTCAGGCTTCATTCAAAATTCATCCCTAAGGTAACCTCTCCATTTCACATGAATGAATTGATTCACCTTCCAATCTTCTACCCCAAGCATCACCAAGACAACACAGAGGCTACACTACATATCTTAGATGTCAGGAGAGCCCCGGGCATTCTACCTTAATAGGACGAGGGCCTTTAGGAGCTCCCCTAGACTTTTCCTCTCCATTGTGGAAAGATCCAAGGGCTCAGCAATATCAGCCCAAAGGCACTTTAAGGGCTGGTCTACACATAATTAGCTCAACATAAGGCAGCTTATGTCAGTGTCTACACTACAGCCTTCCTCCCACTCATGTAAGTTCCCTACTAAACCGACATAACTCCACCTCCACGAGAGGCATAAGGCTTATGTCAGTGTAGTTAGGGCGATGCAGTGTCTGTAAGTCAGCCTATATTAAATCAACTTAGGTTTGTAGTGTAGACATACCCTTAGTGGATCTCAAATTGCATAAGACAGTGTTATCAAATTCACAACATGACCCTTCCAGGCCCTATTCATACACATTCCACAAGGTTGATCTCCTCACCTGTCATTTTCTTCAAGAATGTCCCTATCTCAGAGGTCTGTAGAGCGGCAACGTGGACGTCAGTCCACACTTTCGCAGAACATTATGCGAACACTGGGGACTCCACCTCCAATGCCATATTTGGCTCCCCAGTGCTGTCATCTGAAACTGACCCAACTGCCCTCCAGAAAGGATACTGTTTCGGAGTTACCTACAGTGGAGCACCCATAGGGACACTACTCGAAGAAGAAGACGTTACTCACCTTGTGTAGTAACAATGGTTCTTCAAGATGTGTCCCCCTGTGGGTGCTCCACAACCCACCCTCCTTCCCTCTACTTCAGAGTTCTTGTCAATGACTCTCTAGTAGAGAAGGAACTGAGGGGCATTAGTCTGCACACGCTGACTAGCCTGGTGGCGCAGCACCAGGAGAGACAGCGCATGAGCGTACCTAACAGACACTGCTACCGAAGTTCTCCGATCAGCAGCACAGGGACACAAGCACACCTACAGTGGAGCACCCATAGGTGCTCGAAGAACCATCATTACTACACAAGGTGAGTAACTTCTTCTTCTTTGAGGCTTATTAACTAATATAACGCATAGCTGCTCTGAAATCAGCATAGTTGGATGCTGAAGGAGTCCCTCAGACTAGGGGAATCCTTATTCAATGTTGAGCCACCATTGGAGCTCCTCCACCATACATCTCTTAACTGTCTACGGGTCTGAAGAGAGAGGTGTGGCTGTGGCTAATTTATGCTCAGTTGTTGAGGGATTCTATTGTCATCATTGGTTGATGGCATAAATTAGAGGCCTTAGATTGCTGGATACAAGTCACTGTCTCTTTCTGCTCTTCTGAGCTGACAGTCATTCAGCATTTGGGGGGCTTTTTAAATTATTTTTTAACACTTTTGAGAAAGAATTGCCCATGACTTCATCTCTTTGGGTATCATTTCAGTATGTATTCTCATAAAATTGTTTATTTGTTATGATTTCAGTTCCTAACTTTGCCTCTTGGGGAACTGGGCCATTCCTAGCCATCACAGCAGCTTTCTCACTTGCCTTAATAGTCTTTTTTCTTGGAGTCTCAGCTTTTCTCCTCTAATGAGGTCTACAAAGTGCTAAGAAAATACATAGCAGAAAATGCACTTGCTATGCATCTCCTCTGGAGTCAGTTATTAGTTTATGCCTTAATTTCGAGTCCAGTGCAGAGACCTAGATGAAACCTTTGTCTCTTAGCTAGTACATATTCAGCAACACAGGATGAATCCTTAGAAATATGTTACTAACTTTTAAGTAGTCACCAATATGTGAATGGTAACTAAAGATCCAGAATATAGTTTATCACACTGGACCAGATTGTATTACCAGATTGATCACTGGTTTATTTTATTAAATCAAGCAGCAGCAATTAGAAAAGTGCATTTGAGATGCCCAGATTTGTGTCTGATTTTTTACCAATATATAAACATAATAGATTTAGCTCACAGTCTCTCTTGATCTTTGTTCCCCACCTTAAATATAACTCCTTGTCCTTGGATATTCAGGCTAAACCATTGCATACTGTTCTTCCTAAGGCTCAGAGGCTGGCACACTCATCTTTTTCTGCCCTTCCTGTCTTTTCATAAGAGTTATTGGTTCTGTTTCTGTTTCTCTACGCTCTAATTTTTTAAGATAATTTACTAATCTGAAATAATTCTTTTTACTCATTTGGCAACTTGTTTTGAGATATCCTATCTTCCTGGTTTTCATATTTACAAGATTCTTGGTTTTTTTAAATAAATCTGGACAGCAGAGGGCACTGAGACTGAGGTGGATGCAGGTTGCTTGAGCTCTGAAGTGGCCCTTGGGGAATCTTCAAATGTTGCCCCCTACAATTCACTATACAATCCCAAGAAATATTGCATGCTACTGTTGAAAACCCCAAGATGCCTTCTAGTTCTGCATCTTCTTCTCTGAATCCAAAAACACCAAAAACAGAGGAGATCTGTCTCCCCTACTTCTACAAGTAAAATGGTGCCTCAGCCTGATGAAATGCAGCTGATATCCGTACAATAGGTTGCCACAGATACTGATGAAATTAAATCTACAGTTTCCACCCTTCAGACCACCGTGACTTAGACTGAGTGCACTACAAGTTCTATCCAGATGGATTAGTGAAGCAGAGCACAACATTTCTGAAGTGGAAGATGATTTCAAAGAGAACAAATTATAGGTTATGAAGAACTGTAATGATATCAGATCTATTAAAACCAAGCTAATTGATCTAGAAAGCCACTCAAGATGATGGAATATCAGGACTGTGGGTGTCCCTGAGTGCATAGAGAAGGGTAAATCCTCTGAATTTGACCCTAAACTGCTAACTAAGTTGATGTATCTGCTTGTAGATCTTTGTTGTAATATAGAATGGGCACACTGGGACCTTGCCCTCAAGTCAGTTCCAAGAGATGAGACTAGAGCATTGATTGTGAAGTTCCTGAAGTTTGCGACCAAGGACCTTATCAAATCCAGAGAAAAAAGGATTATGCTATGGGGAGAACCAGCAATTAAAATACTGTTCTTTCAAGATTATGCCCGTGATGTGGTTACCATAAGGGCAGATTGTAACTAAGTGAAACAATTGGCTAGGGAGATGAACTTGAAGTATTTTATTAAATACCCGGCAACGCTCCATATTAAAAATAGTAAGAAGATAGTACCATTCGGTTCCTGTTAAGAGACAGAAAAATACCTGAAAAATCTTCAAACTCCTGCCTTGCAAGAGGAGACTGAGTGATTTTCGGACTGTGCTCTAGTGGTGGGGGTCTAGACTGTGTTTGTGGGGATGCATGGGGTGTGGCATGGAGCCTGCCCCCTGGTCCATCTGTGTCCCCCCCCCAACCCCCGCCACCACCGTTGCCCCCTCCACTACCCCCACAGGCCATTTACCATCTGCCTCCGCTCCTGCCTCTGGGACTCTGCTGCTCTCCAGGCCTGCCACGCCCTATTGCCATCGTTTAGGCCTGCAGCAGCAGGCAGCCCGCACGTTGACTTTTGGTGCAAGCTCTCCGGACTGACCCCTTCCCCTTTGCAACAGGCCCCCCAGCTTTGTCCCTTGCTGCCTACCCCATTTGCCCCCTGTAGTCTTTTGCCCCTCCCCAGCTTCAGTTTGTTTGCCTGCCCTGCCCTTTCCCTCTGCAGCTTGGTTTGTTTGTCCCACCCCAGCCCTACAGTTAGCCCCTTGGTTCCTCTGCCCCATTCCCAGCCTGGTTGCTCCCCTTCCTTTGCGCCCCCTTTGCCCTGATTGACCCCTCCCTTCGTGTACCCATGCCCCCCCGTGCGCTTGTGCCCCCCAACCCATTTTGGTTAATCACTGTACCCCCTGATGTTATTGTGACCTTCCCTCCCCTAGTGCAGCTATAAAAAAAAAAAAAAAAAAAAAAGAGGAGACATCTATGGAATGATCCGACCAAATGGAATGTATGTATTGCTCTCTCACATCTGATATGGTTGTTCTAAAGAAGCTGATGGGCACTAGTTGTTATTGATATTAGTTCCTTTTTTTTCCGCTTTCTTTCATTGGGGTTGAAGGGCTAAAGGGTTATCATCAATTTACTTCCTACTGCCCTAACTCATGGGAAAGGACCATCAATGTAAAATCTATCATTTGATTAGTAATTATATATATAATCATTGCTTTATTAGATGGTGCTTCCTTAGGACTAGTATATGTAGTGTGACAAAGTTCCTCCTCTATCTTGGTGGGTCCTGCGCTTATTGGCGGATTTTCTTGCCTCAGAGATTCACCATGTGGGTTGGGGAACAGCCCAGAGACCTTCCCCTCTGGAAGAACCCACAGTCCAGGTCAATTGGGAGGTTTGGGGGGAACCCAGGCCCACCCTCTACTCTGGGTTCCAGCCCAGGGCCCTGTGGACTGCAGCTGTCTCTAGTGCCTCCTGTAACAGCTGCATGACAGCTACAACTCCCTGGGCTACTTCCCCATGGCCTCCTCCAAACACCTTCCTTATTCTCACCACAGGACCTTCCTCCTGGTGTCTGATAACGCTTGTCCTCAGTCCTCCAGCAGCACACCCTCTCACTCTCAGCTCCTTGCGCCTCTTGCTCCCAGCTCCTCACACTCGCACCACAAACTGAAGTGAGCTCCTTTTTAAAACCCAGGTGCCCTGATTAGCCTGACTTAATTGATTCTAGCAGCTTCTTCTTAATTGGCTCCAGGTGTCCTAATTAGCCTGCCTGCCTTAACTGGTTCTAGCAGGTTCCTGATTACTCTAGTGCAGCCCCTGCTCTGGTCACTCAGGGAACAGAAAACTACTCATCCAGTGACCAGTATATTTTCCCTCTACCAGA
The DNA here is from genome assembly GCF_028017835.1 of Emys orbicularis. Lineage (NCBI taxonomy): Eukaryota > Metazoa > Chordata > Testudines > Emydidae > Emys > Emys orbicularis. Next base: position 327,555,131 of record NC_088683.1, on the reverse strand, counting down.
CTCCTGTACCCCACTGGTCTGGGTCTGTCACAGTAGGTTTTATTGATAATGTGTGATTACTATAGTTGCAATCTTTGGGGCCTCTGGGGATCTCCATGTTTCACCTGATCTGGCCATGCACTCTGGGCGTCAAGTGTATATGCATATGTCATTTAGACCTTCAGGGTACGCACTCTCAACTAAAATGTGGCAATTACTTCAGTAAGAAAGATTTCCAAACTGCAAACTGTTAGTCGACCCCTGCTATATGGTTTGTTATAAGGATAAAATTTCTGTATTATTCCTCACACCTCATTCATCCAACACTGAGGAAACACTTCATGCTTCGTAGAGCTTTGGCATTCTACCTTGACAACAGTAATGCATTCAGAACTTCTAATAGGCTTTTCATAGCCTAGGCCAAGAGAATCAAATGCCAACCAGTGTCAACTCAATGTATATCACACTGGATCTCTGACTGTGTCAAGCAATGCTATGATCTTGTGAAAGTCTTTCCTCCAGTAAGAGTAATAGCTCACTCCATCAGGGCCCAGTCCACTTCATCAGCCTTTCTGATCAGTGTTCCCATAACAAATATATGTAAAGTGGCAATGTGGTCATCTGTACATACCTCTTTCAGACATTATGCCATCACTCAAGCCTCTTGTGACTATGCTAACTTTAGTAAATCCATGTTGCAGTCTCTCTTCAGATGATCCAAAGCCTCACCACCTGTAAGGGAACTGCTACAGAGTCACCTAAAATGGAATATATACATGTACAATTACTTGAAGAAGAAAAAAAACAACAGTTACTTACCTACAGTAACTGTTTGTTTGGTTTTTGTGGAGATGTGTTGTGCACATATAAATTCCACAATCCTTCCACCTGGCCTGTGACTTTGGTTAATATTTTCCACAAGCAGAACAGAGAGGAAGGTGACACACATGCCCCTTTTATGCTCTTGTTTGGGTGCATGAGGAGATCAGGGGCACATGCATTCCCTCATGGTACTTCTGGCAAAAGTCTCTGACTCAAGAACACTGGGCACACACACACCTAAGGTGGAATGTATATGTGCATAAAACATCTTGAAGAACAACAGTTATTGTAGGTAAGTTACCATTGTTTTTTAGTTTCAGGTCTGATTTTTTTTAAATCCTTTATTTTTTGGTTAGTTGGTTTCAGGTTTTATTGTCTAATGCACTGAAGTGTGAAATAACTGTTGCTCCATTATTTATCACCTGCTTGATTACATGCCACCTTGACAAAATGGCTAACTTGACTCAGTGGGTTTGTTTTATTTACAACACAGTTATATTTCTACATTAAACGCATTTCTGTCCTGACACTGGACCCAGTGGGACTACTCACACTTAAAGTTGAGTGTGTTTGTGTGTGTTTTCAAGGTGGGAGCCTTGGATCATAAAATTAGTGTTACACAGCTTTCATCATCATTCATCATTTTTCACATGGCCAGTTTTCTGCGGGAGTGCAGGAAGTCTGGGACTCAAGTGCTAAACTTTTATCAAAAGATAAATTCCCGGCAATTGTATCTGTTGGGCTAATGTTATAGATTTTGATCACTTTAGGACTACACTTTTTAATTATGTTTGTGTATTTTGAATAAGGTGTTTTTTGTTTGTGTTTTAATTTTAAAAAGATTCTGGAAAGAAGACAATACATGATTCAAACCTATAGTGTTATGGCATTTCAACAGGAGACTTTATCAAAATTTTACCAAGTCATTCCAGCTATCAGGTTTTAATAGTTTCTTCCTCCTACAAGGAGGGAAAAATCCATATTTACTGTATGAATTGATTCCCATAAGATGATATATTATTCTCAATGTGGTTCTCTAAGATTTTATATTATAATGTTTTGGGGAATTGATAATCACTTTGTACCACATGCTGCCATTTCCAAATATATCTACCATATTTTCTGTTTTAGAGTGACCAAAAGTGGGGAATAGTCTGGGGGGAAAAGTGTGTGGGGTCATAAAAATACAGTATTGACTTCCTCATCTACCTACACCATCAGAAAAAGGTAGATTTGGAAGGAAAACTTGGAGTAGTTATTTATGGATAATAACTGCCAGTCGGAGGTAATCCCAGCCAAGAATTTGGGGGGAAAGGGAGCTGGATTGGGGACTTTGGTTAGACTGATTATAGAGGTGGGGACCAGCTCCCAATCTGAATGTCTCCAAAGTTCAAAGGGTATTTGAATCAAGGATTGTAATTTGGGTCCATCTCTGCTGTCCATCAGTGGGTTGAGTGCCTATTCAAATAATTAGGTTTTCTGTTTTTTGTTACATCTGTCAACTAAATGAGAGCTCTAAACACAAAATATTAATTCAGAGACTTCACTCTTTGGCTGGTTTTCTATTGCAAAGGCTCTTTTAATGACTTTATTAATAATATATATGGCAATGATAAATTATATAAATTGTTTTGAAATCTATTTGTTCTGCTAAAACTGCAAATCTTTCTCGGTACTGTAGGACTCATCACTACTTCTACAGTCTGCTCATAATGTGACTGTGAATGCTCGCAATTCAGATGGTGAAGTCACAGGCAGATTAAACGTGGGTAAGTCTAAATTATTTTCTTTTGTTTAGCATTTTGTATGGATTTTAATGAATATTTGTAAAGAGTTTTGAACATATAAAGGTCTGTATACATGCTAATTGTTCATTATGATAACCACATTTGAATAGCCCACCTGCCACACAATATGTACTAAAATCATATTTCTCACTCACCAATTAATTGGTAACTCCATAAATGTATAAAGCATTTGTTTCTTGCAGGTTTTGACAGGAAAACCAAAGGTTTGGATGTCTGTTTTTGTCTCTCTGTCATTAGCTTTTTACAAAATTGTTTAAATGGTTCTACTTTCTGTTTTTCTTTCACACTCTTTGATGGCTGTACTTGTTTAAATTAGGCAGTTTAGGGGTGTAACTGACTGGAGGAAGTAATATATATGCTGTTTCAGTTCATTGAAACAGTAGTGTATTTGTGCTTTCATTTTCTCTCTCTGTCCAGAGAGGGGTATCAGCTGGAATTTGAGTGTGGTAAATTCAAATTTGACATGGTCTTGAGTGCTTGCCTTTACATTCACTACAATGGTGTATCATGCCTGAGGCAACTAATAGAGCTGTCTAAACTAAACCTCCTCCTTCAAAGTGCTCTGGAGCAAATTAGGTAGAGTAAAGTGCTTGAATTATGTCTATTTCTTCAAATTCTGGTGACTGCTGGATTATCTATACTACAAAAAACTATAATATTGTCTTCCTTTTTGAAGTGTTGGTTAAATAATTTTTTTACTCTTTTTGAATATATTTTTTAAAAAGAATTATCACCTTATGTTGAGGAATCCAGAACTCTTTAAAAAGACAAGCGTTCTTCTTTGAGTGCTTGTCCATATGTATTTCACTCTTCGTGCACATTCACCCCATGCATTCAAGTTTGGATTCTTTTGGCCAGCAGTGGCAGTTGGGGCCGTATCTGCACCCTTCATGGCCTAGTACTCCCCTACCCAAGAGCATAAAGGGTGGCATGACCCGAACTCTCCCTCAGTTCTTTCTTACCGCCTATTGCTATGAATAAAAACTTTGGCAGTATCCAACCCTCTCACTGTGTGATTTATACTTTCTAGTGTAAATAGTTCATGATAGTTATAGTTTTAGATCGTTAGTTAACAGTTAGTAATAGTTTTAGACTTTTATTCTCCCTTTTAAAAAAAATCCATATTGTTTTCCATTAGTTTTCCTAATGAGACTTTCCCAGTACCAGGTCCAGCACTTATGGATGAAAAAAAGTCTCCTAGGTTTAAAAACTGCCCATCTTGTGGTATAGTAATGCTGCTTAATAATGGACCTATTGTGCCTGAGTAAAGGGTACATGCCTGACAAGTGTGCCATTTGAAAGTCATTCTCTAAGAGAACACAAAGGTAAGAGAGGCTCACCGCATGCTATTTTTACTGGGGAAGTCTATACGCCCCTCTTCAGATCCTTCTGCACCAAGGCTCTTGGTACCGGCAACATTGGTACCCACCACTGGGGTACTGATAGCTTCTGTCCACCCTGTCTGTGGTAGTGACATTCTTAGTACCAACAGTTTACTCGATACTGGGTGATCTGACTGTCTCGGAATCACCACTTTTGTCTTGGGTGAACATAACAACTTCAGTACCAGCTAATACCCCACTACAGTGCCTATTACCTTGGCGATACCAGCTAAGGGACACACTGAAGTTTTACCTGAGACCCCAGTTAAGACAGTTCCACCTCTAGGAGAGAAATAATCTTTCTCCTCTTAAGCTTTGGAGCATAGTAGGGATGCATTGCCAACACACTCCCAGAGGTCCAGGTCTTTTGATCCCTATGGTTCTGAAAAGGATTCAGGGGCACATTATTATAATGCTAGACCTAGGGGTTCTAAAAGGTACTCTAAAAGTTCCCATGGTATCTCCCCCTATGGCCTCCTGCCCCATACCCTTACCATCTTCCTTGGCCATATTTGGCATCAGCCGCTTACAGACAGCCAGGAAGTTAGCTTTTGCAGCCCCATCCAGGGTTAGGTCCCTCTCTCCACACAGATATCAGAAAGCCCTGCAGGTAGCTCAGACAGCGATTCCATCTGCTGAATGCCAAAAAGATCAGGGCTCTGAGGAAGAGGATTTGCAGGCTGCTGTCAGATAATACTGTTGCCCATTTCCTGTTCAACACTTGATAAAGCTGTGGTACAATTGTCATCAAGCATACAGCCTGATGATTATAAAACATTTCAAGAATCATTATGCTGGAAGGTGGACATTCTTGAAATTCCATTGGATGTTTTCCAGGAGAAATCCCATAAAGCATATATACATCTCTGCCTGGACAGTTTGCAATGCCAAAAAATTATGGCCTGCTGGAGACAGTCAAAATCCTCAGGAAGACACGTGACGCTTACATCTGGCTGACACCTACATTCAAAAGGACTGATCAACAGTATCAAGTTCCCTCATGAGGATTTGAGCAGTTCTATATGCATCCCCTTCCTGGGTAACTAGTAGTAACAGGGGGACCAGACAACAGGGACCACCAAAATCTATGCCCCATGAAAAAGAACCTTAGAAACTTGGTTTATTCAGCTGCAAAAATTATTCTTCTGCCAGTCTGATTGCCAGTTATCAGTGTTTATTGGCAAAATATGATTATTTAAATCAAGACAACTGTTTTTAAATTCATGGACAAAATTCCACATGGCAACAGAGAGAAATTCAAGTCTCTTGTCTCAGAGGGTCGACTCATGGCACACACTTCTCTCCAGGTTGCTCTTGATGTTTTGTACACAGTGGCAAGATCCATGGCCACATCTTTTGCCATGAGGAAGTCCTCTTCGCTAAAATTGCCCTGAATACCTAATGAAGTACAAACAGCAATAGAGAACCTGCATTTGAGGGATATGATTTGCTTAATGTAAAGACTGATGAGGCCTTACGTTCATTAAAAGATTCTCAAGCAATACTGAGCTCTTTAGATGTTTACACACCTACATTGAGAAGTAAGCAAGTCAGGCCACAACCATATTTGAGACAAACCTATTACTCACAACAGAGACCATTAGAAGTTTCTAAGAAAAGACAGAGGACTTAGAGGAGGCCATCAGCCTCCACTTTGCTGTCTGTTCATCCTGCTGCATCAACATCAAGGAAATAAATTTGACTCTTATTGGTACTCTTATTTGACTCTTATTGTACATCTTCTCCATTATTCTTCCATTACCTACCCACCCCTTATCCCCTCTTTGGGAACCATTAGTTTTATTTTTGTGGGGCCTGGAACCTTATCACTATAGATCAGTGATACTCAGACTGAGGCTTGCAAGCGAGTGGCTCTTTAATGTGTCTCCTGAGGCTCTTTGCAGCACATGATATTAAAACACTGTATGATTTAAATATTAACCAATCTAAGTTATTAACCAATCAGGATGCTTTTACTATGTTACTAATCAATTGTAGTTGATAAAATAATAATGCTTGGTCAGTCATTTTGCTGTGAGAATTATATATAATCTCCCCATCATACTGTTTAAATATGAATATATATTGAACTATAGTAAATGTAACAATGAATTTACACTACTGTGGCTTTTTTGGGTAATGGGATCACTTATTTGTCTCCTGAACCACTGAGGTCTGAGTATCACGGCTATAGAGTTTCTAGAGATCATAGAGATGGGGTATTCCATACAATTGCAGATCTCTCTGTCCCTTTTCATGTTACATCAAGAAGTGCAATCACCTCCAAGTCTCAGAGTAGTCGAAGAAGTGCCTCAAGAATATAGGGGAAGGTTACTTTCTAATTCCAAAGCAAAAGTGAGACTGGCACCCTATTATGGACATGAAACACCTTCATCTGCAGATTCAAGTTCAGGGTGGTAATTGTGGTTTCTATAATTCCATCCCTAGATCCACAGGACTGGTACACAGCTCTGACCTCCAGAAGCCCTGTTTTCATATAGCAATTGATCCTGCTCATAGAAAATACCTAAGGTTCAGGTGGGCAATTCCTATTATAAATAGAGTTCTGCCCTTTGGGCTATCAACAGCACTGATGATATTTATCAAACAACTATTGGTAGTGAAAGCTTACCTGGGAAAACAGAGAGTCCAAATTTACTCCTACTGGGATGATTGGCTAATTCAAGGGACATCTCCACAACAGGTGATCGAATCTATTCACCAGATACTCCAATTTTTTTCCTTTCTAGGACTTTGCATCCCAAAAAGAAAAGTTGGTATTACTACCTACCCAAAGGGTAGAATTTATGTGGACAGTGCTAAACTCCACCACAGCAAAGGCCTATCTACTTCAGGACAAATTCAACAGCACAATTGGCACAATGGCATTGATTCATTATTTGTCACTTTCCATGCAGATATTCTGGAGGCTGATATTCATTTCTGCAACATGATAAATGTCTATAGCATTGGGGATCTCAAAGCACTATACAAACACTACTTAATCTTCACAATAGCTTGCAAGATTGTCCCTGTTTGTTAAATGGAGATAATGTTCACCTAATCTTGCAAGCTATTGTGAAGATTAAGTAGGGTTTGTAAAGTGCTTTGAGATCCCCAATGGAAGGTGCTATAGACATTTATCATGTTGCAGAAATGAATATCAGCCTCCAGAATATCTGCATGGAAAGTGACAAATAATGAAATGGCAACATTTCATATGATATTGGCAATGACCTGGTTAATACCAGAATTGTAGAAGTTGTAGGTTTGGTTTTTTTTTTATTTTGAATCAGTGAACATTCAGCTGTTCTGTGTTCAGTAAGGATCAGATGCTACAACCCTTGCCTACCACTAAATAGCCCTTATTCACATAAGAATTTCCATTGAAGTAAACTGGACTACTCACATGAGTAAGTGCTACTTAGTGGAAGCAAGGGTTGCAGATTCTGATCCTGTATTCTGACATTGATATTAGTAAACAAATAATTTATAGTTGTTGGGGCGGGGGGAGTTTTAGAAATTGCTATTTTAAATGGTGCTGGCCTAAATTTTCAGAAGTGACTAGTGATTGTCAGTGCCCAACTTGAGATGGCTTAAAGGATATCATTCTGGGATGTATTAGCAGGAGTGATGTAAGCAAGACACAAGCTCTACTCTGTGCTGATTAGGCCTCAGCTGGAGCATTGTGTCCAGTTGTGGGTGCCACATTTCAGGAAGGATGTGGACAAATTGGAGAAAGTCCAGAGAAGAGTGACAAAAATGATTAAAGGACCTATGAGGAAAGATTGAAAAAAATTGGGTTTTTTAGGAAAAGAGAAGCCTGAGGGGGGACATGGTAACAGTTTTAAAGTACGTAAAAGATTGTTATAAGGAAGAGGGAGAAAAATTGTTTTTCTTAACCTCTGAGGATACGACAAGAAGCAATGGGCTTAAATTGCAGCAAGGAAGGTTTAGGTTGGACATTAGGAAAAGCTTCCTAACTGTCAGGGTGGTTAAAGCACTGGAATAAATTGCCTTGGGAGTTTGTGGAATCTCCATCATTGGAGATTTTTAAGAGCAGGTTAGACGAACACCTGTCAGGAATGGTCTAGATAATACTTAGTCCTACCATGGGGGCAGGGGACTGGACTAGATGACCTCTCAAGGTCCCTTCCAGTCCTATGATTCTATGATTCTATTACTCTAATTTTCAGAAAGTGCTGAGCTTGCACATTCTGAAAATCAGGTCTTTTAAGGTGTCTTAAATTAGACCCCTGAAATCATTAGTCACTCTTGCATATTTAGATCTGAATACTTAAGCTTTGTTTTTTCAAGGCAGCAACTGGGGAGATAGGCATCTTTTCACTTATATAATTTTGTTAATGTTTCTCAAAGTTTAATTGATTTGGGGGAAAAACATCATAGTTTCTTAATTTGTTTCCCCTAAAGCCCTAATCCAGCAAAGCACTTAAGTACATACCTAACTTTAATTATTTTATTAGTCCCATTGAAGTAAATGGGTCTTACTCCTAGTCTTAAAATCAAGGGTGTGCTTAAGTGCTTTTCTGCATCAAGGTTTAAAAGGGTATCATTGAGCAACTGTTACATGTATGTGATGGGGTGAAATCCTGTCACAGTGTAGAAAGAGGGTTTTAGATAGCTAAAAAGCACCTTTTGCAGCCATATAGGAAAAAGGAGGATCCGGGGAACTATAGACTAGTCAGCCTGACTTCGATACCTGGGAAGCTACTAGGGCGATGTATAAAACATTCAATTTGTGAGTACCTGAAGGTGAAGGGGTAATCACTAGCAGCCAGCATGGATATACCAAGAACAAATCATGCCAAACCAGCTTGATTTCCTTCTTTGACAGGGTAACTGGTTTGGTGGATAGGGGGAGTGCGGTGGACATAATATACCTGGACTTCAGCAAGGCTTTTGACCCAGTCCCACATAACATTCTGATAAGTAAGCTGAAGAAATGCGGGCTTGGCAGAACTATCATTAAGTGGATACATAGTTGGTTAAACAACTGCAAACAAAGCGTAACTATTAATGGAATGATGTCAGATTGGAGGGAGGTCTCAAGTGGGATTCCACAGGGATCTGTTCTGGATCTGGTGGTATTTAACATCTTTATTAATTACCTGGATGCAGGAATAGAGTGCATACTGATCAAATTTGAAGACGACACAAAGCTATGGGGATTGCCAATGCTTTGGAGGATAGAGCTAAAATTCAGAGGGATCTTGATAAATTGGAGAGCTGGGCTATAAACAATAAAATGAAATTCAATAAAGACAAATGTAAGATGCTACACTTAGGGAAGAAAAAGCCAAATGAACAAATACAGAATGGGGGATAACTAGCTTGGCAGCAGCACTGCTAAGAAGGATCTGGGAGTTGTGGTGGTAATACCGCTCTTCTTGGCGCTGGTTAGGCCTCAGCTAGATTACTGTGTCCAATTGTATAGAAAAGATGTGGAGAAACTGGAAAGGATCCTGAGGCGATCCAAAGATGGTTAAAAGGATGGAATGCAAGACATACAAGAAAGGCTGAAGGAACTGGGTATGTTTAGTTTGGAAAAGAGAAGATTGAGGGGAGACATGGTAGCAGTCTTCAAATACTTGAAAGGCTGCCATAAAAAAGATGGAATAAAGTTGTTTTCTCTTGCCGTAGAGGGCAAGACAAGAGGCAATGGGTTCAAACTACAGCATAGCAGATTTAGATTAAATCTCAGGAAAAACTTCCTAACTGTAAGGACAGTAGGAGAATGGAACAGACAGCCTAGGGAGGTTGTGGAAGCTCCTGCACTGGAGGTTTTCAAAAGGAGGCTGGATAGCCATCTATCTTGGATGGTTTAGACACAACAAGTCCTGCATCTTGACAGGGGGTTAGACTAGATGACCCTTGCTGTCCCTTCTAACAGATATGATTCTATGCTAGGGACACAGATTGATGCAACATCATACCCTGATGCAAGGGGGTGCTCTAATAGTGTAAATTGCCATGTTTGCAGAATGATAGTACCAGTTCACTGAACATTTGCAAGCATCACTATTTTTAAACAAACATTAGATAGAAAATATGATTTATAGTTTCACAAAAAAATGGGATAGTGTTCCAGTTACAGATTTATGATGTCATAATTAATCCCTATTTTGTCTTTAAATCTTTCTGACGCATATTCAAAATCCCTTTTCGTTTATCATTTGAGCTAATTATAAAGACCTGGATCACTCCTCTTTGAAAAATAATCTCCTAACAGTTTATCAAACCATGTTAAGTGATTGCAGAGTTCATATCTCATTTAGGTAATAATTAACTAGGAGCATGAAAGGTACAATATTTCTAATTCTACTTTATGAATACAACTCAGACTATTTTGCCATAGTTAGTCACAGAAGTTATTGAGTTTAAAGGAAAAGATTTTTGCAAATTTGTCCTTCATACTGTGCCATTCAGATGCACGAATAATTCTTTATTCTTTAAAGATATTTTCAAGTCAAATATTTAAACAGTACTAAGGTCTCCAGGCTCCTTAACGCTTAATTATAAAATTATTTGAATTTTATAATTGAATATGTTGCTGAAGAAAAGTGATAATTTGATGGAGACTTGATAGGTTTTTATTTAACCTGGTAATGGGGAAGAGGTTAGACATAGATATGTGGGGTATATCTGCACAGCCCACAGAAGCAAGCCTGGGTCAATAGATTCATGCTAGCTAGCACTTTAGAAATACAGGTCTGTCGCATCTTACGCACATTTAACATGCACGATTTCAGCTTTACGCGGTCGGCAAAAAACGAAGAAAAAAAAAAGAGAAAAATAACAATTTTAATACTGTACCTGTAGTGCGGGTGATTCTGCCCGCCATTGAACTCAATGTAATTTTGACTATACATGGTTTTCGCTTTAAGCGCTAACCGCGGAACGGAATCCCCACGTAAGATGAGACTCGCCTGTAGCTATGTAGACAACACTTTGAAGTTGTGGCTCGGGCTGGAGCTCAGGCTCTGAAGTGTAGGGTGGTCTTCAGAGCCCAAGCTCCAGCCCGAGCCACAACTTGAAAGTGCTGACTACCCAGATACTTTTACAGCGCTAGCATGAACCTTGCTAGCCCAAGTCTGTTGACTGGGCTGGAATGTTTGCTTCTGTGGGCTGTGTAGACGTACACTCACTGTATTTAAAACATCAACACATGCACCTGTTAGGTTGTAGTTTCAAAACAAGAAATGAACGGAATGCTAAATATATAAGATTATAATTAGGAGTATGATTAACAACCATAAACACTCAGGGAAATATTAGGAAAAAAAAAGATTTGATACAAAATTGTGGATAGTAGATTTAAATCGTTCCCTGAAACAACTTATAGGGTGTGAAGCTTTTAACAACTTTAAGGAGTGAAGGAATGCTGCTTGTATTGTCTAATGCACCATTTCTACTCAAAATGTTAACACCAGAAATGTAAACCTGATTAAAAATAAAGTCAATTAATTGTATTGAATACATCTATATCAACTTATTTCTTAATTAAAAAGGAAATCTACTGCTTAAGACTAAAGCTCCATCATCACAATATAAAACAGACTCCTGGGGTCGCAGTAAAGGAGCTTATTCGATATTTATGTATGGGCAGACCTTTATGCTATGTTAGATTGTGTGTTTTGATTTATCAGATGGGCATCTATAGAGATTTTTATACATTTGAAGAAATAAATAATTAGTACTGCAGAACATAACAAATGTTCACTACTGACTAAGAGTGATTAAGAATGATTGCATTTTGTGAATTAGCAACGTAAGAAAACAAGCACAATGAAAAAAGCAAGGATAACATATCACAATGAATTTTGTTTCTTTGACTAGTTTAAATTTATTATACTACCTAGTAAATATTTTATAGTATGTTTTCTTATTAATAGCCTTTAACAATAACATCAATTAGATTACATAATAGAAACCAAATTTTACATAATATTCCTGGAAGTTCCAAAATGCATAAAAATATAGGCACGTCCACTAAATAAACATCAACTAGAAAAGGGAAGAGATTGTTTTAAAATGATCTATCAAATGATTGGCATTTCCACTAAATAACTGACTACGAGTAACAATAATCTGGCATTTTCAAACAACCACAGGTAAGAAAAATATTATACATCTAATACTTAAGTTAGAACAAGTTGTCTAGATTTGAAAAACAAATAATACCCCAAAACCTGATCTTCTGAAGTGGTAAAATGTCATCTTTGAATCTAAATTTTTTTAGATGGTAATAAATAAAAAGTAGTCTATAAAAAAAAACCACAATTTGATTTAAATTATTTCATATCCTTGTATGGGCTTGTTTGTTGGAAAAGATTGGGAAACCTATGTATTTTATGATCCACATTGTAAAACCTGTTCTGCTACCCCATTTTGGTAAATACCCAAACCAGCTTGCCTAATATTAGGCTCCTAAATCCTTATTTTGGCATGCCTCTTAAAATCAACTCAAACTCAGGCTTCTAACAGCAGCTGCTTTTATATTTGAAAGCCTCTGAAAGTTTTATAGTCTACTGTGAATAAAAATCAAATTTTTAAATAAAAAAAATCACATTTAAAATTTTTTTAATTAAATGCATTTTTCTTTTTAAAAATAAACTTTTTTAAAATTAAATTTGAAATTATGAAAACCCATTTTAAGAACAAAACTTATTATAATCTATTTAAATTATTTAAATTAATTTTAATAATGCTGCATCTATGAGCCCTCGTCAAATTTTAATGTGTTAAAGGGTGCTGCTTTTTAAAATTATATGCAGAATAAGATGGAAAAAATCTTTAACACCTGAGGTTAACTTAAACATTATAAATATGTCACAAGGTCATGTAATACATGAAGCAAGTAGCTATATTATTTTTAAACTTTACAGTGGATCGAATGCTGACATTTGCATTTTTCCCAATATAAGTACTTTCAGTCTATATTGTGTACAAAAGCTTTTGCCTTAATTACTTTTGGTTTCAATTTAACTAGCTGGTGCAAAGAGAATATTTTCTTCGTTTGGACTAGTTCATTCAAAGTTGAGAAACCAGATGGAAGTTGAAAAATCAGGAAAGCTCGTTTTCCTCTGCCAATCTGTGAATAAAAGCCAAGTGGGAAAGGATGAGATCTACCAATTATAAAAACTGGAAAAACATGGGCCCAGATTTTCAAAGTTATTTAGGAACCTAAAAATTCAGATAGGTGCCTAGTGGGCTTTTCATTAGTGCCTAAGCAGATTAGGTGTCTAACTTCCACTGATTTCAATGAGAGTTAGGCATGAAATTTGTTTTAAGATTAGGGTTAGCAAAAAGAAGTACAAAATTTAGTGCAAAGGCAACATTTGGTTGCAAATCAATATGTTTTAGTGGCTAGACCAACCAATGAGAATGAACCTTACTTTAGGAACATAACTAAAAAATCAATTATTTAAATCAAGGTTTTATACTTGCTGATTTAAATCATGATTAAAATTGGTGATTTTAAATCACTTTTATTTAAATTAATCTACCCTACGTTCTGACAAAGATACTGGGCTTTGAAATACTTAAATGTAGCTGAAAATCCCAGATCCAACCTATCTCCTTTCCTCTTCTTCCCTTCCCAGTTCCTACAGCCTTCTGGGCTTGTCTGTGCTTAAAATGCTACAGTGGCACAGCTGCACTGCTGTAGCACTTCAGTATAGATACTACTCATGTAACGTGAGGGGTTCTGCTGTCAGTGTAGCTAATCCACCTCCCTGAGAGGTGGTAGTTAGCTTGATGAAGGAATTCTTCCGTTGACCTAGCGCTGTCTACACAAGGACTTACACCACTGACTGATGTAGTTAAACTGACCTAATTTTCTAGTGTAGACCAGGCCTAAGAGACGACACATTCAAAGTGAGGATCACTCTCAAGCATACTCAACCGCTCACTTCACCCCAATTCTACCCCTTCTCTCACCCACACATTACAGTATTTCTGGCATCAGCGAAGTTCAACTCAATAGGGAATTTCCCCCACTCTGAATAACCACGAGTCACCATTTCTGTTGCTCTGTTGTGCCTATTCTCTTCCTATGTGAGGCAGCTCAGTTCTTTGCTCCATTCTCAGTGAACCCACACTCGCCTATGTTTGGCAGTTCAATGTTGTTGTGCCTAATATCCACAACCCTTCCTAGCCTCTGCTGTGGTACTTGTCCTGCAGGCAAATCTAACACTTCTGCACTTTTGCCTTACAATTTGTCCAGATAACTGTTCTTCTTGTTCTGGGCAGTAGGGCTTCTCCCAGCCTGGACAGCACACAAAAGGTGAGTGGGGGGGAGGGATGGGTTTTGGTGTGGAGGACCTGCTCCTATTTAGACCAGGGGTGGGCAAACTACGGCCCGCAGGCCTGATCTGGCCCCTCAGGGCTTTGGATCTGGCCTGTGGGATTGCCCCCCCATGGCGCCGCAGGCCCGGTGCCACTCTCAGAAGTGGCCCCTGGGCGGGGGGGCAGAGGGCTCCGCGTGGATTGCCTTTGCCTCCAGGCACCACCCCCCACAGCTCCCATTGGCCGAGAATGGGGAACCGCAGCCAATGGGAGCTTCGGGGGAGGTACCTGGAGCCGCAGCAAGGGCTGCGCATGCAGAGCCCTCCGCCCCTCCTCCCCCAGGGGCCGCAGCACTTCCATAAGCGGCGCAGGGCCGGGGACAGGGCAGGCAGGCAGGGAGCCTGCTCTGGCCACGGTGCGCGCTGCTGCCACCCCAGAGCCACTTTAGGTAAGCGGTGCCTGGCCGGAGCTCGAACCCCTCCTGCACCCCACCCCCCAACTCCCTGCCCTAAGCCCCCTGCCTGCACCCCACACCCCTCCTGCACCCCAACCGACTGCCCTGAGCCCCCTGCTGTACCCTGCACCCCTCCTGCACCCCAACCCCTGCCCTGAGCCCCCTCCCACAGTCTGCAACCCTGCCCTGAGCCCCCTCCTGCACTCCGCACGCCTCCTGCACCCCAACCCCCTTCCCTGAGCCCTCTCATACACCCCACACCCCTCCTCTGCCCCAATCCCTTGCCCTGAGCCCCTTCCTGCACACTGCACCCCCTCCCACATCCCACACTCCCTCCCGCACCCCAACCCCCTGCCCCGGCCCTGCATACAATTTCCCCACCCAGATGTGGCCCTTGGTCCAAAAAGTTTGCCCACCCCTGATTTAGACCATCCTGAGGGATACGTTAAGGGTTTATTTTCTACTTCAGCCTCAGGGCTTCAATAGTGCCTATGGGGCATATCTGAAACCAATCTGCAGACTATGGGGAGGAGTCCTTCCCCAGGCTTACCTGTCATGCTATTTAACCAGCTACTCAGGCAACATGTTGGGCTGAAGATTTGGATCTAAGAAGAATATTAAACACTCAAAAAAAAGAAATGCCGAATTAAGGTTGCATGTAATTTAACTTAGTTGATTATTAAGTGATTCCTATTTGCTCTTTTTGAATGTCAATATCATTTATTCTATTCATAGCATATTGGTCTTCTGTTCTAACTAGTGTTCTGTTAAATTACAATACCAGTGCCATAGTTAGAACTACTATAAACATATATTAACTATTTGCATGATACTTCCATGACTGATAACAATCATGAGACACGCTTAAACAATAATGACTGAGGTGAAGAGCATTTCTTGGGGATTAAGTAAGCAGTTAGAAAAGGTTTAATGCTAAGAGCCATTATCCTCGGTCATTACATTATGATATTTTGGTGATCACCCAGACCAGTAAGGGGTTCTGTCACCTGCTGCCTCGTAACCTGGGGTGCTGTTATGCTGGGCAGCTTTGGTTCAGAGCCCTGACCCCTGTAGCTAACCCACAAGCACAAGGTCTCATCCTGACTTCCACCAGCCTAGTTACTCCTTGCAGGGTAACACCAACAGCCCTTCCAGTCCTGAGTCTCCCCAAATCCATCCATCCTGAGTTGTTAAGTACCAGACACTCAGACTTTCCCCCTCTGGTTCATCACCCCCGAAGACATGAAACCAGTCTCCCAGTCACCAGTTTACTTTTGCACCCACATTCCAGACAGTTTGCACACCAAAGACCTGCTTGGGGTAAGGTGAAACTTCAGGCTTTACACTTTCAAATTAAATAAACTCCTTTTTCTGATTCAAATAACCTGAACAGTTTCCCAATGTACTCCCTACCCTAGAAGGGATCCAGCATTTCATGGACAGCACCCACCAAGTGATTCTGGATGAAAACTTCAGTTTCAAAACTCCTTTTTAAAAGGCTCCCCACATTTCACTCCCACCGCCATTCTTTCTCTCTCTCTCTCTCCTGGTATGGTGACTCATAGTTATTCAGAGTGGGGAAAATTCCCTCCCGTGTTGATAGCTGGGATGTCTCAGTGTTTTCCTATTAAACAAATGGCCCATTATTTGTCTTTTCCTGGGTTGTACAATGCTAGGTGCTTGGAGCTAGTCTCCTGTGGTTGGGGAGGCAGCCCTTCCCTCTGATTCCTCACCATCCTGCTATGAAGCGGAGCTGAATATTGCAGCACAAATTAGGAGCAAGCTTTTATATATACATAAATTCATTACCACAGTCTGTATACTTAACTCATAATGACTGTGAAGTTCAGAATGTTACAAGCTTTCATAAAAGACCTTAATATATTTTTATAGCACAGTAACATTGTATACTTTTATTCTTTTGGGGTCAAACTCCCTGTTCTCCTCTTGGGGGTGTCTTGACCCTGATTTGTCACAGTGTTGCTATTATAAGTTTGAAAAACATAGTCGTGTGGTTTTTTTTAATGAGTGTTCCAGTTTCAGTTGGTATTAACAGGGCCTTGCTAAAGAATTAATGCCTTGTACATTAGCCAGAGTGCTTGAACCATTTATCAGCATTCCATCCAGCTTATAAACATAAGTAATTGCAGTTGTGGAACATTTATGGGAATAAGTTTGGGATCAGTCCAGGGATATGGTCCTGTCAAGGTTATTAAATTATATTTCAACAAAAGAATTATAAACAGTTGTGCCTACAGTAGAAAGTGATTCAAAATCAAATGTTAGAATCTTAGAATAAGTGTTTAAGACTGATTTAGATACCTATTTTACCATAAGAATTATCCACATAGGGGAATGGAAACTGTGTCTTACTGGCTAAGTTTCTGTGGAATTTTCCAGTTGGGAGCAGCAACTATGCACTTATGAATGAACTGGCGCTCCCCCCATAAACCACAGATCCTCCCCAAGTTCACTAAAGGTGAAGAGCTTCCACCATGAGGTTGCTTGTCACTAATGGTATGGCACACTCCCCAACTCACCAGTTCACTGCAGCCCCCTGTTCTGTGCCATCGTACTTCCATTCAGTGTGTGGCCCCTCCTTTTGATGGGACATACTTGTTATTGGGTGGCAAGGGAAAACACAGAACATACTGTAAAAGTGGCACTACTCGTTTCTGATCATGCAACCAGAGATACCTGAGTGTAAGTGCCTCTCCACTTGCAGAAGCAGAGTGAAGCAGGAGAGCCGTAACTACTTTAAAACTTTGTTTTCAAAGGTTGGCCTGAGAGTAGTTTAATGAGCTCACTGAGGTTATCTGGTAGAGATACAAGTCAGATGTTCTCAATTATTTATTTGTAAAACTACATCAGTTTGTATCATGTGATAGAGTAGGGGGTTGAATCAGGACTTCCGATTATGTTCCTGACTCTGCACATGATCTTGACTGTGACACTAAAATTATGTGCCTTACTCTCCCTGTGTGTAAAATATTTGCTGACAGAACCTCACAGAAGTGGCGTGTAGTTTAATGTTTCTAAAGATTTTGAAATCTTGGTATGAATGACTCTAAAGTATAAATGCAAAGGATTGTGATTATTACAGCAAATGACAGTCGAGTAGGTATACTCTTGCATTGTCTGTATCAGAAATGTTAATATTCTTGATGTTGGGAGCTCTCACTATACACTGTAAAATAAGTCTTAAACTGCACTCAGGACACCTAATTTTGGCTAACCACTTGGGTCAGAAAGGGATAACCTTTCTGTGTTTTCTTAAATTCATTTTATTTGTCTACTTAAGACATAGGTAAATGTGCTTGCCCCTCCTGTTGAAAGTAGGTCCAAAAGTTTAACCCTGAGATCCTTACTTGTCCTTATTTAAGGAGAGACAAGAACTAAGATCTCTTTTTTTCCTGCTCCCTTCTGTTGTAGCCTTGCCTGCTCCCTCCCTCCCACCAAGTTGTCAGAACCTCCTACTCATCCACATGTGCATTACAGAGCTCCTCTTCTTGCCTCAACCCTGGCAACTTCTACATCATTGGATAACTGTTTTCTGTTTCTTCCCATGATGACAGTGTGACACCAGCACTATGAGGAGATGTGGCAAGGCTCAGATGCTGCCAAGCGAAGGAGGAAGTGGTTCCCACTAGGAGGTACCTCAGCCTTCCTCCCTGGCCACAGGCCCTTTCTCCTCCCCAGCACAGTAGCTCCTATATAACATTTTAAAACCACTGGAAACTGGCTAGATGCCTGTCAGGTTAACTGAGTTGGACCAATATGTGAACATTTGTATGATACAGTTATGTGGTCATGGTAAGACATAATGTGTACTGTAGTTGTACATATAGTTATATTTTGGACTATCTCCTGTAATTGTGCTGCATTTGGAAGCACAATTGAAGTCAAGCAGAGTTATATGGGGGTTTTTTTTGGGGGGAGGGGGAATAATGGCAAGAAATAAGTGGTATAATTGAAAAACAAGTGACTCTGCCTTTACCCTTCTTTGTCCCTAATATCCCTCCGACTGACAAACATGCCTGGGTTTAGTGTCAAATCAATTACTTGTTATTACAAATCATGTAATCTCATAGACTAAAATGCATCCCCTAACTCAATGAGTTGGCCATAAAATCTAACTCAGACAAGACAGGACATGAGACAACAGTTCAGGTAAGAGAAAGTTTGGAGATTATTGAATAGGGAGGATTCCTGGAAGAACTGTGGTTGAAAGGAAATTGAAAGCAAGACAGGAAGCTTGACCACCAGGAAATGGGAAACTGATCTAAGCATGGACACACCATGAGTGAAGGTGCAGTGCTGAGATTTAGTGGGGATTTAGAGTGTAGTAAGGGGAGAGGATTGTAAGGAGAATAGGGAGTGAGGGGAACCATAGGAAAAATGTGAGCAGAGATTGATTAATTTCAGTAATATAATCCCTTTTTTAAAAATCCTGGATCGAGTTTCAAAGATGTCATTCAGTGTCCAGTAGCTGCATCTTGCTCTTCTGCCTTAACATTTGAAAAGGCTGGAACTTTCTTTAATAAGCT
This sequence comes from Emys orbicularis, assembly GCF_028017835.1. NCBI lineage: Eukaryota > Metazoa > Chordata > Testudines > Emydidae > Emys > Emys orbicularis. Next base: position 327,535,831 of record NC_088683.1, on the reverse strand, counting down.
GATCAAGAAGTGCAACAAAATGAAACCCACTTTGATTTATTAACTGAAGCCTCCAAGATTTGAATAAATAGAAAGAAAAGCCTTTCTTTACTGAGCCTTTTCCTCCTCAGATCAAAAATTAAGTCTTTAAATTAGTGTTCAGTCTTAAAATCAACTTCAGTCTTAAACTGCAACTTCAGTTTTAAAATCAAAGAAATGGTTATGATCTTTGTGTCTTTATAATCTGAGTTGCAATAAAATAATTACCTTAATTGTCAACATTTATCAAACTTTTGTAATGATATGAATTCTCGTTGGATTTTTTTTTTTAATTATCCTTCCTCCCAGTGGTGTTCTAGCATAGTAAGTGTGTGCCCCCAATGAATCTTGAGTTGGTGATCTGTAGTAGTTAGGATTGTACCGCAGTTTCTGGAGAATCTTCATGAAGAGACTATTGCCTTTTGTCTTTAGAAGACCAGAACCATATCTTGAATCCATCTGCTTTTCCAAAATCATGCAAGGCACCAACAGCATGAGAATACTAGGTTCCACATGTATCAAGTCATTTTGTGGAGGAAAACAGACTAGCAGAACAGGCTCCAAAGCCATGCAGTATCTGTGCTAACAGATCCAAGCACAGTGAGCTCTTTGGGCTCAGTTCACCTTTGCCTTCCTCTTTGTCATTTACATTATATTACATTACATTTACATTAGATATAGCATCACCGTGGTCTTTGTTTGGATGTTCATTTTTAAGTATTCTAAAGTTAGTGACAATCCACTTAGATAACTATAATATTGGGATCCTTTGAAATGCAAAATCTGTGAAATTCTGTACACCAACCAATAAAGCATGGAAATATGGTAACAGTCAAAATGATTTATGCAGTTTGAAAACAATGTTATAGTTTCTAGGCATAGTTTTAACTATCTTCTGTGTCCATCACAGTAGTTTGAAGTAGCTGCTAAAGTAAGAACAATGTTTGTGCTATGAATTTTTTTTTTTAACAAATGGGAACAAAGTTCTAACAATACAGAGAAAACAGTCAGTACTGAATATATTACTTCATTAGTATTAATTGTCATCTATAAATTGCTGCTTTAGAGTGTCGGATCATTTTTATTTTTCTTATCAGTGTTGTGACATTTCATTTTCAAGTAATGGTATTTTTTCGTTAGAGACATAATAGGCAGAGAACAGTGTTAATGAAGCATGTTGTACATAAGAAGAGTTTGATAATGTTTTTACAGGGAAAACCCTGAAGCCAGTTTTATAAGTTCCACTTAATTAATAACATCATAAAATCATTAGCTTTCCCTTCTTTACTTTTCCCAGAAGGCTTTCAATAAAAACTTCATTTTTTTTATTTTTAAGATAGAAGCCAAAATATATTTCTTCAAGATCTCTATACTGCAGAAAAATTATTACTTGTATGACTTTAATCAATGTCCAGCTGGATTGTGAGAAGCAAAGATATGGTACAAGATAAATTAATAGAAAGACAAATTGCAAACCTCACTGAAGTATTTTAGAGGTGAATCAGTGTTCCTAAAAGGGAGAACTTACACTGTCCATTCCAGGAGGAAAAGTAGAGTTTGGTTCCCAGTAAAGTAAAAGGGGAATTTAAATTTTAGTAACTCAATAGATTTTGTAATTTCAAGGCATACCTTGTTTTATTTAACAGTAAGCCTCGGTTTACTCAGATCAGCCACCATTTAGAGAAGGACAGGAGGCCGTCAATAAAGCACTGTGCAGACTTTTTAATTGAGCCTTCTTTCCCTGTTTCCTGTTGTTTTGATGCATGGCACGTGTGTATTAAACTTGTGTAGCTATTAGTCTTCTGTGATACCATATTGTATTTGGTTGTTCAGAATAGTGAAACCTTTTTAAGATATAAACAATAAAAATTTAAATACAGGAGAAAATAAAGAAAAATAATGTCAGTAGCAATGTGTTTCAGATTAAAGTTAATTAAACATAATCAAATGCAAATTAACTCAGAATAAGTTAATCTTGTCATTATGGGCAAAATTCTGATACCCAGACTCCCATTGAGTAGTAAGTATCTTACTGTGGAAGTTCTACTGACATCAGTGGAACACTTGCAAATTAAGGTATCACTCAATGGAAGAGTTTTGGACTGTCACCCTATATCATTTTCATATTGATCTTTCTCAGTAAACAAGAAATGTCCAGTTTCAGCAAAGCACTGAAGCATATTGACTTCAAATTCTATGGCCTGCACTGGTTTAGTCTGGAAAGCCATGATGGTCCTCTCTGTGCTAGGAGTCAGGGCCGTCCTTACCCATACGCAAAGTATGCAGCTGCGTAGGGCACTAGGAAACTTGGGGCACCAAATTTCCTGGTGCTCTGTGCAGCTGCGTACTGCTCCAGCCTCTGCCCCGCCTCATCCCCAGACTCCCCACCCCTACTCCGCCCTAGCCCTGCCCCTGCTCCGCCCCTGCCCTGCCCCCACTTCACCCCTTCCCCAAAGCCCCCGCCCCGCTCTGCCCCTGCCCTGCCTCTGCTCCACCCCAGCCCTGCCCCTGCTCTGCCCAGCCCCGCCCCTGAGGACTGCAGCAGGGCCGGGCCTGCACTCACCGGCGGAGGAAAGTGCAGGGACCCGGCCCCAGCTGCGCCGCTGGTGAGTGCTGGGGGGTGTTTCCCTCCTTCCCTCCAAGCCAGCTCCCCCCCCCCCCCCCCCACGGAGACCTGGAGCCAGCCCCTACACCCCCGCGAAGTCCTGGGGCCCCACACACACACACCCTCAGGGGGGCTGCGTAGGGCCCCAGAATAGCTATGGACGTCCCTGCTAGGAGTCTATAAATTTGTAAGGCCCCCTGTTCATTCCCTTTCTTCATGTGCCATGGAGAAAACAGGAAGCTTTGCATTGCTCTCACCATGCTCATAACACTTGCAACTCTGCAGTATGAAAATTATGATAAAATCTCATGCTTCAGGGCTTCAGCCAGTTGCCTGCAGCAGTCAGGAAGCGATCCTACTCCTCCTTTCTTTTCCCCCACCCCCAATGCACAACTGGCCAGAAGTATTCTTGTTTGTTTGTTTGTTTTTGTCTCCTTTCTCTGAAAGATCAGGGATTAGCCACAGCTGGAGGTGTGCTAACAGCTCTGCAGTTGCACAGAGAATCCTTTTTCTTAGCATATGTCTACACTACAATTAGACACGTGCAGGGCCGGATTAAGGTTATGAGGGGCCTAAGGCTAATGGGAGGGAAGGGCTAAGTATGAATGACATATTGCAAAAAAAATTATGAAGTCATCAAACATTTAACTACATACATATTTATTTATGTAAAATTAACAAGTTTATTCTACTCTCTCACTAACCCTCTCACTACACTCAATTCTTCAAACAGATACTTCTGAGTAAGAGTTAGCACGAGGGATGCTATGCTGTCCTTCTCTTAGGGCTCCTTCCTCCTAGGTAGTGGAGTGCTCATCTGTATGAGGATGAACACTGCAACATTCCCCATCCTGCTCACCTCTTTCAGCCTTGTGCTTCTACCCTCAGCTCTCCACATGGCACAGTGCAAAGACAAGCCCTGCAGGTGTTTTCCCCAAGCTATGGACTCTACACCATATACCCTATCTCACTCTGACTGCAGTCTGGGAGGCAGACAGTTTTATTATGTAAAAGAAAACCACTCAGGTGTAAAATCCACTGAAGTAGAGGAAGTAGTAGTGGGAAAATTACATTGGGTGGCATTGTATTTTGAGCTGACTTGCTCTGAAAGCTGCCTCCCAGCGTTGCACTGGCTGAGGACAATGAATTACTGTTTTCACATTGAACCCAAATATTATTCGTGGGATGATACCCAGTTTGTGTAGTTAATCTACAGTGCTTCACCACATCAGGCCATTCTATCACTAAGCTCTCCCACAATTAGAATCATAGAACAGAATCACAGGACTGGAAGGGACCTCGAGAGGTCATCTAGTTGTTCGGTCCCCTGCACTCATGGCAGGACTAAGTATTATCTGTTCTAGAATGTGTTATCAGTAGCTCTGACATGAATTTTTTTAAGCATGAGTTCTGTGTGCACCATCCCCCTATGGTTTGCATTTGTTTGTTTTAAGCTTTCTGTAAGAAAAAGGTAACAGCTAGAAGTGACACAGATCTTCAGATGGTTGCCCAGTCATAATATTTAGCACTTCTGTACTATGTTAGCTCTTCAAAATCACTGTACAAACATTAAACAAACTTAATCTAAAGCCTTTCAGCTTTTGAATGACTAGGGGTTGACAAAACAGAGCTATTCCCTGTTGTGTTCTCTGCCCCCCTGAACAAAAAGACTTCATGGAAAATCAGTATCTTAAAAGAACCATTAAGGATCTTTCAAAAGAGCACAAGGCTACTGTAGTGACACCCTTATTACATCAGGTCTGGTGTTTGTTTAAGGCTGGTGTAGAATGAAGGGACAGCTTTCTATTTCGTTTGCATGTGTAAATCAAGCAGACCTTGCTTATTTTTTTTCCTTAAAGTGCTCAGAGTTTAGGGGAGGAAAGTGAATGAGATTCTGCTTATACCAGGTGTGGAAAAGCAGAAGGGACCAAAATCTATTCTTGTGCAAAAATCTGTTCACCCTGAAGTCAATAAGGCTACACAGGTGTAACTGTCAGCAGGAATTGGCCTGTGTTCGCATTCCCTTCTTGAATCACACACATTCCATGCTTAAACACTATTTTCCACTTGGGAAAGAAGATAGTTTGAGTTGGGGCAGAAAAATGAGGACTAACTTAAGGTTTATTTAGCTTTACATTTTTTGAATGAAACTCAAAAGAAATCAGATGCGAGGTACTATTATGAACCGCTAGAGAACCAGCAAATAGACAGAACCTGCCTTTAGCCTATTCAGCCAGTCTTTTTATTATAGCCTGCTCAGAAGTGGATTTAAAATCCTTGAGGGAGAGGGGATGGAGAAACCTGTAACATTGTGTGTTGAGCTTCCTCCAGTGCTTTTGCAACTGCTTAAAAATACAAAGATGTATTGGCATGTGGAACTAGGCTGAGCATAAGCTCTAGACTTTAGCAAAGCTTTTGATACGGTCTCCCACAGTATTCTTGCCGCCAAGTTAAAGAAGTATGGGCTGGATGAATGGACTGTAAGGTGGATAGAAAGCTGGCTAGATCGTCGGGCTCAACGGGTAGTGATCAATGGCTCCATGTCTAGTTGGCAGCCGGTTTCAAGCGGAGTGCCCCAAGGGTCGGTCCTGGGGCCGGTTTTGTTTAATATCTTTATTAATGATCTGGAGGATGGTGTGGACTGCACTCTCAGCAAGTTTGCAGATGACACTAAACTGGGAGGCGTGGTAGATACACTAGAGGGTAGGGATCGGATACAGAGGGACCTAGACAAATTAGAGGATTGGGCCAAAAAAAAACCTGATGAGGTTCAACAAGGACAAGTGCATAGTCCTGCACTTAGGATGGAAGAATCCCATGCACTGCTACAGACTAGGGACCGAATGGCTAGGTAGCAGTTCTGCAGAAAAGGACCTAGGGGTCACAGTGGACGAGAAGCTGGATATGAGTCAACAGTGTGCTCTTGTTGCCAAGAAGGCTAACGGCATTTTGGGCTGTATAAGTAGGGGCATTGCCAGCAGATCGAGGAACATGATCGTTCCCCTTTATTCGACATTGGTGAGGCCTCATCTGGAGTACTGTGTCCAGTTTTGGGCCCCACACTACAAGAAGGATGTGGAAAAATTGGAAAGAGTCCAGCGGAGGGCAACAAAAATGATTAGGGGTCTGGAGCACATGACTTATGAGGAGAGGCTGAGGGAACTGGGATTGTTTAGTCTCCAGAAGAGAAGAATGAGGGGGGATTTGATAGCTGCTTTCAACTACCTGAAGGGGGGTTCCAAAGAGGATGGAGCTCGGCTGTTCTCAGTGGTGGCAGATGACAGAACAAGGAGCAATGGTCTCAAGTTGCAGGGGGGGAGGTCTAGGTTGGATATTAGGAAACACTATTTCACTAGGAGGGTGGTGAAGCACTGGAATGCGTTACCTAGGGAGGTGGTGGAATCTCCTTCCTTGGAGGTTTTTAAGGCCCGGCTTGACAAATCCCTGGCTGGGATGATTTAGTTGGGAACTGGTCCTGCTTTGAGCAGGGGGTTGGACTAGATGACCTCCTGAGGTCCCTTCCAACCCTGATATTCTATGATTCTATGATTCATAAGGAAAGAACTTGATTGCCCGTGCATCCCAGTACAGAAAAATACATCAAAGAAAAAAAAATGGATTTCTTTGATTTTTAGTACAGTTCAATACAGTATTGAACACATTGCATCATAAATCTGAAGCCCCTCGATGGAAGGTACTGTAAAAGTTAAAGTACTGGTATCCAGAATGGGATGTTTTGTTTTTCCTACAAATGTGTGGGAATTCGTTCCTTATACATAGGAGGGGCAGTAGTTCGGTCTGGAGCTGGATAGAGTGTGTGCAGGTTCTGTGCAAGCTTCCCACCCTACCGCTCTGGTACTGCCTCTTTCCCGCACCACCCTCTTACCCCCCAGGCACTCACCAGTTGTCCAGAAACAGGACCCAGCACACATAGAAGATGACAGTGATGGGCACTAGGACCCAGGAGTCAGCGTCCTGGAGCTGTCTGCTAGCCTCAGCGGAGGAGAGGGACAAAGGGAGCTTCTTCCCTCCCTGACAGCTAAGCAGAGCTCTGGAGAAATTGTGGGTAGGGATAATGCCTGCTCAAACTATACCCACGGCTGGCACAGGTTCCCGTGGTAAGCAGATTTTTAGAGTCCGGTCACCAGTGTTAACCGGATACCTGGCAGTATGTTCCTGCAGCGCAGGGAGATGCAGATGGGAGGGAGCGAAAGCAACAGGCTGCCGGCTGAGCTCCTTCCAAGCCACAGGGGGCTGCTTTGCACTCCAACAGGGCTGCATGAGCAAGCTTGCTCCCCCTCACCTGGCCCCGGCTGTGCCCCCTGCCTGACCAATAGGGCCTAAAACTAGGACGGCCTAAGGCTATAGCCTTACTAGCCTAATGGTTAATCCGGCCCTGGACACGCATGGCTGTCCCTTGCTAGCTTGTTCGGGCTAAGGGGCTGTTTAATAGCGATAAAGAGGTTCGGACTTGGCTGCAGCCTGAGCTCTGGGACCCTCCCACCTCAACTTCTTGGACACCACTATCAGCTTCAACAATGGAACCCTACAGACAACTATATACAAGAAATCCATGGATCACCACACTGACCTTCACAGATCCAGTAACCGCGCAAGACACACCAAGAAATCTGCTATCTACAGCCAGGCTCTAAGACCACACTCAGTAGATTATAAGCTTTGTAATGATACCTTACAAGAGACCTTGTGCATGAAGTATATTCCAATTAAATTATATTCACACTCATTAGCATATTTTCATAAAATCATATGGAGTGCAATGTCACAGAAGGGATCCTTGTGTTGTTTACTTAAAAGGTTGGATCTCAGTGAGAAAACTATCCCAATCGTTATAGCTGACTGCTGTGTCCTGCAGACACTTCTTACCGATATACCATACCGGCCCACTTTCACCTCTTAGACCAGGCCTTAGAGAACGCTGGTCTGTGTGTAAAATCCACACCACTGAGAGACATAGCTCTACTAACCTACCCCCAGGTGTACACAGCACTAAGTCGACAGAAGGATTCTGTCTAGCTACCACCTGTCAGGGAGGTGGATTATCTACACTGACAGTGGCTACATTGAAGAGCTTCAGTGGTGCAGCTGCAGTGGTGCAGCTGTGCCATTGTAGTGTTTTAAGTGTAGACATACCCCGAGTTGATTCAATTCTGTTTGTATTGCCTAAGAGGAAAACCTATCTAACTTAACTTGTAATGAAGTGGAAGATTAGATGAGGCTATGCATATTTGTTTAAAATATTTTTCTCTAATTCTTTTTTCCATCTGCTAAGTAAAATAGTTGTTTTTAGGGCTAAGGCCCAAATCCTCAGATGTATCCAATGAGAGTTAGTTACCTAAGATACCTCTGAGGATCTGGGTCTAAGGGTCTGGAAATCCACACTAGTCATTGAGGGCCAGATTTACAAATGCATTACGGTGAGTAAATACCTTTGAATATCTGGCTCTTTGTCTCTGGACAGACTCACATAGTCATCCTAACCAGAGAGGTTTACAAGGTAACAGAAGGGTGGGCAGCAAGACATTCACCCTTGCTTTGATCTGGAAGAGCTTTGATTGTTGACTCCATCCCACAAAAGTGAGGAGTAAGAGGCCATGGAGAAATTGGTGTTGCAGGTATCTTATCTTCTTAATGTGTTAAAGATATGACTTTTATTTTAAAATAATTATGATATGAAATACATAAATACCTAAACAGATAGAGTGCACTCTCACAATGTTCTATATACACTGTGCAGTACTGCATATAGTCTAACAAAAGATTGTAGTGGAAATGCCATTGGAGACATGGTTCTGCTTTGTATATGAGTGCAAAACATCTAAAATATTACATTTAATTAATTTTGTGCTGCTGTAAGGATTTATGCACATATGCATGATGGAATTTATGAGTATTGCGTTGCTTGTGGCAGTACGATTGACTTTGCAGGAGTATTTAAATTTGTAATACTTTTATGAGACTTTATTTTATGTAAGGTGTTTTAATAAAAATTATTAACTAAAAATGAAATCACATAGCATTGCCCAAAACCATTTGTAAATCTGGTTTACACTTAATACTTCAGTGTTTCTGGGTGGTAGAAGAAGAGTGGAGCATGCTGAGTGAAGGAAGACATACTGCTGCCTGCCACCATTGTGGATTGTATATAGAAGAAATATATATACAATATTTCCCTTTGTTTCTCATTCACTCTAATGCTGCACTTGATATATGATTATTCTCCCCTCCCACCCTTCTGTTCATTTCTTTGCTTCCTCTGACTACTGGGGGCATGGGGACCCTCCCACAATCAGTGAGTTTTGGCATCCTGCCCAAAACAAATCCATGGTAGGTCTTTGTTTTGAACCTGGTGTTACGTGGCTGATTATTTATGTAGAGCACAAGAAAGGACTCATGATGAAAGTTCACTTAATAATTATTTATCTTGTCAAATATGCTTTTCAGGTCCTAAAATGGTAGAAGTCCATGGTCAGCAATTTCAGATCAACTCCGTAGATGGCAAGCCACTTTTTACAGTGGATGAAAATGAAGTTGTCGTTGGTACAGATAAACTTCGAATCACAGGTTTGTAATAGATATTTAAGAAATGCCTGAAAAATGTGTTTCCACATATAACTAAAGCAAAACCACACCCAGTTCAGCTAAAATAACATTTACATTAAATCATGTGCATGTAAACGCAAGTTCTATCTTTACCTCATTAGGAAAGGGAAAATTTGAAAATGTTCTGACCTTTATCAATAAATTTAATTGATGGGTTAGGAATGTCATTAGCATTATAATAGGGTTTGCATAAACTTCACCCTAAACTAGCTCCTGTAGGTAATAGACATTGTGCCTAAGCTGTTTTTCTCATCTATTTCTTATTTTAAGTACACATGGTAATTGGTAAACTAAGACTGAAGGAATCCTGCATGGTCTTATTTGTGTAACCATTTGGATTGAGAATTCTAAATGGAACTTTTGCCAAGTTCTGCTGTAAAATAGTGATTTTTTTTATACCTTCTTTCAAAGTGACAAAATGCTCTTATTTCACCTTGCCTTTGATATTTACACCATAGCACTTTATTAAGTATAGTGCATTTAAAATGTCACTTACTAAAAGACAAATTTGCCTTGGACGTTATCAGATCATGTTTGAATAGTTCTGCACATCATTAACATTAATACAGAACAGTAGTTACTATGCTTTTATTTGATAGCATACATAAAGATATTTTACTGTGCTCCATTGTAAACTAGTACTTACATTGTCTGTAGCCACTAACAACATTTTCCAGGTCTAACTTGCTTTAAAATTTACATATTAAAGTTCAGTTACTCTGGATTTAAATTGAAATAATCAATCAAAGAAAATACTGACATTGCCATGTAACTTACATTCAATTTCAGTTTCCATATTTTAGAACCTAATTACAACTGTCATATTTAACTTGCTTTCATTATTAGTACTCTAAAATCTTGAGGTCTTAATTTTAATAGATCAAGGCAAGTTATTCCACTGTATAAAAATATAACAGTAGTAGTTAGTGTACAATTAGCACTTCTAAAACAAATTTAAGTTAAAATATGTGTTCATAAATTATGTTTATTGCTCGGGGTTATATCTTAAGATTTTTTGCTTTTTAACTTACCGGTAATTGAAATTACAACTTTATTTAACCAGAAAACCACCTCAAATGATTATTATATGCCCAAGGGACACCAAATTTTAACAAAAGAGCATGTTTAGCATGTTTAGCAAAGATATGAAAGACTGGACAATTGTTAATTGATTTTGAAAAGGTCTATCTGTGCACGAAGTCAGAATAAGTCATACATTCATTGAAATAATGACGTTAAAATATGTATTATACTCCTTTTTAATCTTCTAGTTGGCAAAGATAACTGTGCAGTTTCATAGGTATTATATAGAAATATAAGGCTTGATTCCCTTTCACATCACTGCAAATCAGGAGTAAATCCTTTAAAGTCAATGAAATTGTTCCAGTATAAAAGCTGTATAAGTGAGAGGAGAATCAAGCCCACTATAACAATTTTAAAAATAAGCTCTTTTTTAAAGTATTACTTGTTCATTAAAGACAATGTTATCAGTTTTGTATAGAATGTTGAGTAAGCTGTGGACACATGAGATAGTTTCAGGCTTAAAAAACATGTCAAGAATATTTTGCAATACTGTATCTTTATGTACAATATAGTGACCCAACTTCTCTTCTTTTTTCATCTCTTATATACCTTATTCATCATCATCATCATCACTCCCATAACCGCATTGGTCGTTGGGGCACCATCAGTGATGAGCAATCAACCAATTGTCTCCACCCCTGACGATTGTGTGTCAGTGCTTGAGTCTCCGTAAAGTCCTTTCCTGTCCACTCTTTTATGTTGTCAATCCATCTCTTCTTCTGTCTACCTCTTCTTCTCTTCCCCAGTACTGTCCCTTAGAGGATGATCTTGGATAGGCCAGATGATCTTGTTACATGGCCGTACCACTTCAGCTAGCACTTCTTCACGATCATGAGGAGGTCTTCATAAGACCCAGCGCATTGGGTGATGAGGTTGCGGACCTCTTCATTAGTGACGTGGTCGAAGTAGGAGATGCCCAGGATTTTACGGAAGCATCTCATCTCTACTACCTGTATTTTCCATTCAAGTTCTGTCGTGAGGGTCCATGTCTCGCATGCATACAGAAAAATTGAGATGACCAATGCGTGCAGCAGTTTCAGTTTGGATTCCAGGGAGATGTTCTTATTCCTCCAAATTGGCTTTAAATTTGCCACTGCTGCTGTTGTTTGCGCAGTTCTTGCCCGAATTTCTGCCTTGCATCCTTCATCAGTGATGATTGCTCCCGAATACTTGAACTATTTCACTGTCTCCAGCTCTTGTCCACTGACAGTGATACGTGAGCTGATTCCATCACGTTTGTTTGTCATCTGCTTGGTTTTCTCTGCACTGATTTCCATGCTATATTTTTGCAGAGGTTTCATCCAATCGTTTCATTCAGTTCTTCTTCGCTGCCTGCCAGGCCACCAATGTCATCAGCGAACAGAAGATTTGAGATTGTTCGCCCCCCAATGCTGACTGTGCATATGTGATCTTCTAGGGCATCAGTCATTATGTGCTCCAAGTAGATGTTGAACAGTGTGGGCGAAAGAAGGCAGCCTTGCTGGACTCCAACAGTGGTGTGAAACCATTCTCCTATTGTGCCATTGACGAGCAGGGCCGGCTCCAGGCACCAGCCGAGCAAGCTGGTGCTTGGAGCGGCAGCTTGTAGGAGGTGGCATTCCGCCCAATCCTAGGGCGGCATGGCCGCTTTTTGTTGTTGTTGTTGTTGTTGTTGTTCCGCTCCGGCTGCCCTGTAGGGGGCATCGGCGTGGAGGACGGGCGCGCCCTACAGCAAGCCCAGCAGGGCAGCCCGCGTCCTTCCCTCCCAGCCGACTGGGGCGGCGTGGAGCCCTCCCGGCAGGGGGCATGGCGGGAGGGGCCACGTGGCAGCACCCCGCTGAAGCCCTGGCCGCCCCCCTTCTCTCTCTCCCCCCGCTCCCTCCCCCTCCCTCCGCTGCACCTCATTGCCCCCAACCAGCCGCTTGCTCTGCAGACCACCCCCCATCACATGCCCTATTTCCCCAATGGGGGCCCACAAATATGTTTTTTTTTTTTTTTTGCTTGTGGTAGCCAGAAAGCCAGAGCCGGCCCTGTTGACAAGAACTGCTTACGACCAACATTGTACTTCTTCATGGTTGCCCAGAGAGCTTTGTGCCATACTCTGTCAAACGCCTTCTTGAAGTCAACAAAGGCGTGGTAGATGTCCTGCTGGTGTTGTAAGTACTTCTCACATAGAACACGAAAGTTGAAAATCTGTTCTGTGGTACTTCTTCCAGCACGAAAGCTAGCCTGTTCTTCAGCGATGATATTGTCTGATTGTGGCTTCAATCTGTTCAATATAACTTTCAACATCACTTTGCTGGAGTGGCTAATTAAGCTTATGGTCTGGTAATTTTGACACAATTGCAGGTTGCCTTTCTTTGGCAGAATGATGATTAGTGACTGTGTCCACATGGAGGGCCACTCACCGGTCTGCCAGATCTTGTTGCAGATCTTGGTGAGTACATCTATTACTATTTCTCCTTCGAATTTCATCAGTTCTGCTGGGATGTTGTCAATACCTGTAGCCTTTCTATTCTTGAGCGATTTCACAGCTGTCTCCACTTCTTCACGTAGCATTGGAAAGTCATCCTCCTGTGTTGAATCTGGGCTGTCTAAGACACTAGGATCTCCATTTGTCTGGTGGTTGTATAGATCAGAGCAGTAGTTTATCCAACTATTGATGATGTCCCTTTCTTCTGTAAGATTGTTCCCTTCTTTGTCTTGAATTGCGTTAGCTTTGGTCCATCTTTCCTTCATCAGATATTTTACAACCTGGAAGGCTCGTTTGCTATTTTTATTATTGATACACTCGTCAATTTTAGAGCATTGTTTTTCAATCCATATCTCCTTGGCCACCTTCATTCCTTTCTTGTTCTTTTTGGCAATCGCTCTCTATTTATCAGCTCCCTCAGTGCTGTTCTTGTCTCTCTTAAGTTCTCTTCTGATGTCACCAGTACTGGGTTTACAATGGCGCCGGGCCCATGCTCAACAGGGTCTGTCAGCTGGCCGGGTGCTGCACTTCACTTGTGTTGCCAGCCGAGGGGCCACCGCAGGCTGGTTCCTCTCCTCTCCAGCCCCTCCCCCGTGCTCCTCTCGGCTGTCCGGCAAGCCCAGGTATCCCCGCCCTGTCCCGTCCCCTCCACCCATTCGCTTCTCTGCCAGCTGGGCTGGGGGACTCTTGGGGGTCACGCCCCACAGGGGTCTGCCTGCCCTGCTCCCCAGCACGGCTCTGGCTCCGGGCGGTCTTGCTCTCCCCACCATCTCCCAGGGCTGAGCCGCCTGGGACCAGTGCAGGGGCCAGGTCATTCTGGGCCTCAGGCAAGGGGGTTCTGAGGGAGCCCGCTCAGGCAGGCCCCTCCCACTCTGATCCCCAACCGGCCCCAGCTGTGATGCTGGCTCAGCCCAGGCAAGGAAAATAGCCCCTGCCCAGTGGGCCGGTGAGTGTGGCTGGGGGGCAGGCAGGGTGGGGGTAGTGGGTCTCTGGGGATGGCGCTGGGCAGTGGGGGTCTGCGTGGGGTACTTCTGGACCCAGCGAGAATGAAAACAGCCCAATTCCCCCTCCTACAGTGTTCTTTGCTTCCCTGCAGAAAGTGAAGGAGGAACAGGGGATGTGATTGGGAATGTTCATGGCATAGTTTGGGGGCATTGCCCCCCAAATAGAGGGGAGGGGTGGGGACCACATGGGGTGCAAGGTCACATGCCACTGCTTCCCGTCCCCCGCCCCCTCTCCCCCAGCCATTTCTGTGAACACAGAGCTGCGCAGCCCGGCTGAAAAAAGAAGGTGCTGCTCAGCTCCCTGGACTTTGCAGCTGGACACGCCTTCTGGGTCCTAGTGCTGGTTGAACTCCCTTCTGTGTGCTGGGAGCCATCCTTCATTTTGTACAACAGTGAGTGCCCACGGTAGGGCAGGGTAGGGGAAAGAGGCAGTGGGGAAAAAAGGGGGTGGGATGGAGAGGAGATGGAGCGGTGGGGAAGGGGCATGGGATGGGGAAGAGAAGGCGATAGGGGAAGCGGGGGCAGGGGGAAGTGGGGACAGGGGGAAGAGGCAGTGGGGAAGGAATGGGGAGGAGATGGAGTGATGGGGAAGGGGCATGGGATGGGGAAGAGAAGAGGATGGGGAAGCGGGGGCCCAGCATGCAGATCCCCTTGGGAGCAGCTGGGGCACCCCTGTTAAGCAGGCCCATCAAACCCTCACCCTGACGCCCCACCTCCCCTGCATCTGTACCACCCCGATGAGCCCCCCAGACACCCTCCCCACTGAGCCTCAACCACCTACCCCTAGACCCCCACCCAAATGAACTCAACCTCCCTTGCACCCAGACCCACCCCCCTGCTGACCTCCAACCACTTTCACTTGGTCCCCCGTGCAGACTCCCATTGCCCCTGCACCTGGAACCTCTCTGTGCATCCAGATCCCCCCTGAGCTGCCTGCATCCAGACTGCCCCCACACAGAACCCTCTTACCCTCCACCCGACAGAACCCTCTTACCCCCATCTGGATCCCCCCACACTAAGTCACGCTGCACTTGGATCCTGCTTCCAGGCTGAGCCTCCTTGCCCACATCTGGTGTGCCTGGCGCAAAAGGGGCAGGGCCCCAGGGTGTTTCTGTGGCAGGCATGGCCCTTGTGTTGTGTCAGGGTCAGGTTCAGCCTCACTGCCAAGTCCCTGTCCCAGGGGGGCAGGGGAGGCTGCAGGGTATTCTCACACCTCCATCCAGGCAGTGGCCTGTGCTCCCCACTGCCATCGTGGCATTTCCACATTAATTTATTGTAAAAAAAAAACCTGCAGAATTTTAAAATATTATGCACAGAATTTGATGCAGACGTCCCTCAGGAATATGGGGTGCTGTACAGCTGTGATGGTGGGACTGTGAAGGGGGTGCTGGACAGTAGGGGATCTGTGTGTGGGGGAGCTGGGCAGGGGATATGGTGTGCAGGGTGCTGTGCAGTTGTGGTGGGAGGTCAGCGGGAGGGGTCTCTGGGCAGGGGGTGCTGGGCATAGAAGGTTTGGGGGCATTGGGCATAGGGATCTGTGGGGGAGGTCTCTGGGCGAAGGGGCGCTGGGTATAAGGGCAGGGCACTGGGCATGGGGGCAGTGTGGAAGGGGCACACTGGCAGCGCAGGGCTGGGCGGGCCAGTGTGCATCTAGCAGTTGTGGGTTTGTAAACAGTGCCCTTCTGCTGGGCTGAATGGGGCCACTCCCGCTGCGCTGCACCTCATTGCCCCCAACCAGCCGCTTGCTCTGCAGACCACCCCCCATCACATGCCCTATTTCCCCAATGGGGGCCCACAAATATGTTTGGCGCCAGGCCCACAAAAAGTTAATCCAGCCCTGGATGTCACACATTTGTAGTATTTAATTTGTGACCCATGGTTTTGTCTTCTTACGATGTTTCTCAAGGATATCCATTGCTGCCTCATTCATTACAGTGTTGAAATTGTTGGTCATTGTTTCTACATCTTCCTCTAGAGCAAGCAGCGGGGCAAATTTTCCGCCAATCATTGCTTGGAATGACTCTGCAATGTTTCAGTCTCTGAGTCTTTCTAAGTCAAACTTGGTTCTGGTGAACTTTGGCCTGATGATTTTTCTTAGCCACAGCCAAAAATTTAGCATCACAAGGTCGTGATCACTTCCACTATCAGCACTGGGGAAGCTCCTTGTTTTACCTCTGTTAATCCCAGAATGAAACTGGTTTTGCACCATGTCGTAGTCGATCTGGCTGTGATGTAGACCATTAGGTGCGTGCCATGTTGATCGTCTGGATGCTTTATAAGCAGCAAAGAGTCCTGTGGCACCTTATAGACTAACAGACGTATTGGAGCATGAGCTTTCGTGGGTGAATACCCACTTCGTTGGATGCATGTATTCACCCACAAAAGCTCATGCTCCAATATGTCTGTTAGTCTATAAGATGCCACAGGACTCTTTGCTGCTTTTACAGATCCAGACTAACACTGCTACCCCTTTGATACTGGATGCTTTATGTGTTCCTAATGTGTTTGCAAGAGCCAGATTGTTATAGCTGGCAAACTCCAAAAGTCTCAATCCTCTCTCATTGGTTACCACGTTACAGAAAGGGCCACAATAATCTCGCCAATCTGCCTGTGTGTCAGTACCCACTTTAGCATTCCAATCTCCTTGTACAATCAGGATATCTTTCTTGTGTACCTTATCAATGATGTCTTTGCTGATTGTAAGAATTGTCAATTTGTTCAGCATCATAGTCTGTTATAGGGGCATAGACTTGTACCACTGTGATACTAAACGGTACAGCCTTTAGACAGATGGAAATAAGCCTGCTGGACATTGGGCAGCATCCTAATGTTGAATTCTTGATATCTTTATGCACAAGAAATCCTACGCCGTTGACATGTTTGTCCTCTCCACTGTAATAGAGTTCATGGCCTTCTTCTGTTAGTACCTCTTCAAAGTTCTTCCATCTGACCTCAGAGATTCCTAGGAGGTGCCAGGTGTATTGTTCCATTTCGTACATGAGTTTTTTCAACCTACCTATTTGTCTGAATGTCTCAATGTCCTTACATTCCATGTGGCTATGGTGATGTTATCTCTTCCACGGATCCTCTTTGTTGGGGTTATACCAGTAGTATACTTGTCGTGTCTGCCCTGGTGGGAGACAGATGGCACGGTCATTATTAACCCCGGCTGCGATCAATCCAGTATGGACATCGTTGACTTGCTCATTATATTGTGTATCTTGGGCAAATTTCTAATCTGGTGGAGCCCATCCCTCTCCAGGCAGCCCCCTTTTAGTCGCCTCTTATGACATGCAGGAGGAGCAGTGGGCCTATTCTGTCCCCGGACCCACAACTCATTAATCACTCATTAGGAAAACTGACTGTCTTGCAACTCGTGCGTACCTTGGGGCAGTGAACCAATGGTTGTATTGCTAGTAATGCTTTTGAGCTGCCATGACTGGAGGGGTGAGGTTGCAATGGAATCTCTAGGAGGAGTCCCTCTACAAGCTGGCTGGGATCCAGGGCTATAGGAAGCATGATTCCTGGCCTCTCTTGATCCTGCTGCACCCCTACATCCCAGAGCTGCAGTTTAGGAAACAAAGTACAGAAGGGGAAATACCTGCCTAAATAGTTTATTAGTATTTTGAGTGAGCCATGGAGTGGCGGCCATGGTCTGAGCACTACCTGGAGATCTGTGACCCCATGTGACACCACTCTTCTGATCTTTGTATCACTGGCAAACTTTATCATTAATGATTTTGTTTTTCCCAGGTTCTTACTAAAAATGTTAAATAACATAGGGCCAAGAATCAATCCTTGTTGGACCCCACTAGAAGTACCCCCACTCAATGATGATTCCCTGTTTACAATCACATTTTGAGACTTACCAGTTTTTAATCTATTTAATGTGTGTCATGTTGACTGTATGGTACTAGTTTCTGAATCAAAATACTGTGCAATACCAAGCAAATGCCTTCCAGGCACCTAAGTATATTACACCAACACTTTTCCCTTTATGAAACAGACTTGTAATCCTCGGCTGAAGACGGAGCGAAGGGGCAGTGTTAGCACTTCTCTCTAAAACAGTTAAGAAATAGCTTTTAGATAAATATTTAGATAAGTTGTTATAGAGATAGTTACAGTTAGAGATAGTGTCAGTGTTAGAAAAAAAAATGTCATGTTAGTTCATTAGACAGCCCCCCCCACCCCCCCAAGGGACAGTTACTAGTTAAAATGTCAGGGTCTCCAGGCTTCAAATGATGTGGCTCCTGCCATGATGCCATGTCCGTTTCAGACGGACACTCTTTATGAGTACACTGCCTGGGTGAGGGGCATATTCCCCAGAAATGCCCCCATTGCAGCAACCTGAAAGCCAAAGCCCAACAGGACAGGGATCTCTGGCTTAAAATGATCTTGATGGAGAAGTCCCTGCAGCCTGAGGCGGACAAGCAAACAGCCTCTCTGGGCATTTCTTAAGACGGAAAAGGAGACCAACCCTCTGAAAAACCATAAAAGAGGGCTCAAACCTCTCTGCAGAGAGGTCCACGAAAACAGAGGCAGTCTCCTGCAAGGTCACTCCCCCGATGCCATCTTACTCTCGGGTGAGCACCTTTGATGCTCCAGGCACCTCTGGCACCGCCGAGGTCAGAGCGAAAGAAACGGAGTCGAGGCACCAACAAAAACATGTTTCCTCCACTGCAACGAGCTCACCATACAGGACTCGGCACCGAGTGTCTCAGGCACCATGCCTCCACCCCCAGCACCAACAACTCAGTCGGCACTGGTAGACACCACCAAGTCGACACCAATGGCAGCAGTTAAACCACAACACCAGTCAGCACCAACTCCATCAACAAAAGGGAAAGCACCCATAGCACCGACTACTCAGAAATCGGCACCGACACAGTCTCTGCTTCACCAGAGAGATTTAGAAATCTCATTGGCACCACATTCACCGATACTCGGTGCCGAGGGCTCCCCCCACAGGCTCCAGAGGAGATCACAGCCCATAAGACATGGCGTGGTTCTCCAGTGATGAGGAGGAGTAGATGCAGGGACAGTACCCCTATCTCCATGTCACTCCTCACCTAAGGCCTACCAATCAACGTGGATCCACATTTGTCCAAGACACCAGATGAACCAACCATGGTGTGGACCCCCATGGATGTACTCTCCTATGGTTTTCCCAGTGCAATGGGCGCATTGGTAACCATGGAGCTCATCTAGGGGTCAGCGTTCTAGATCGTCCACAGGGCATAGACATGAACTGCGCTCTAACCCAGCGTCTCCCACACCATAAACCTTGGAGACACAGAAAGCAGAAGAGGACACAGAGACGGGCACATCTCCATGACACATGACACATCTCCTGTACACAATTCATCTTTCTCCTCAGATGAGGCGATTATGCGCCCACCGCCAACCTTGGCGGATGACTTTAAACAGTTTCAAGAGAGTCGCGCAAAGCCAAGACATACTGCTAGTGGAGGTAAAGACAAACCAGCATAAGCTGGTACAAATACTGCAACCCACATCTACCTCCAAGTTTGCCCTTCCCATCAACAAGGCCATCTTGGATCCTGCAGAGACAGTCTGGCAGACACCTGCTTCTATTCCACCCACCTGCAAAAGAGCAGATAGAAAATATTACGTACTGTCCAAGGGGGCAGACTTTCTATTTGCGCACCTGCCTGCCAACTCCCTAGTTGTCGAGGCAGTAAATCACTGTAACAGACAGCCACACTTCAAGGTTACACCCCATGACAAAGAACACAAAAGACTTGACTTGTTCGGACGCAAAGTATATTCCTCCAGCATCCTTCAGTTTCGAGTGGCCAATTATTCAGCACTACTGGCCAAATACAACTACGACAACTATGGGAAACTTGCCCAGTTCACATCTGAGCTCCAAGAGGAAAAACAGACACAATTCCAGGCCATTGTCTCCGACGGCCAGCTCATATCCAAAACAGCCCTTCAGGCGGCATTGGACACAGCAGACGTGGCAGCCAGAACGACGGCCACAGCCGTAGTAATGCACCAAGCCTCATGGCTTCAGGCCTCAGGGATACCAAAAAAACTCCAGACAAAAGTAGAGCACTTACCTTTCGACTGGGAACAATTCTTCTCCTAGAAGATGGACGAGGTGCTTCATTCAATGAAGGACTCTCAGGCCACGCGCCGCAGTTTGGGGATTTACACTCCCCCCTGCAAAGAGAAGGAGATACCAACCATATCTGAGACATAGAGACTCCTCAAACAACAGTTAATAACAACAGCAACCATACGATAACCAACACCAGCATCAACAATCACAACGCGGGGGACACCTCAATCTCAGGCGCTGACTTCTCAGTCAGTGTCACAGGCCCAAGGACTCCCTCCCTCAGGGGGTCCCATGGGGAGGCAGATTAGCATTGTATGTTGCTAATGCGGTTGTAAGCATCGCAAGGCATTTTGGGGAGGGGGGGAGGTCAAAGGTGTAAGTGTGGAATGGAAGATTCCCTTGCAGGGAGCGAGAGGCCAGAGGGGGAAGAAGGAAAAAAGCAGAGAACGGGTTAAATCGACACTCCAGCTCATTCAGTCAGAAGATAAGGCACCGACTCTGGCCCAAGGCCGCAGCTCACAGCCGACGCTTGGCTGCCTGCCGAGAAAGACGAGAAAGAATCCTCCGACCAGCCGTGAGAAAGAAAGATGCAGCTGAACAAACCTGCAGAGGCAGCCCATAACGAGCGAGACAAGCAAAGGCCAGCTCGGAGGAATACAAAGAGGACAACAAAGTTTAGCCGGTGTGTTTTGGGAAAGTTGAGGAGACCACAGAAAGCCGGTTTTGACTGGTACAAAGAGCATCAGGAGCAGAGGTCCCTGAACGGAACACCCCCAAAGGAACCCAGGACTTAAAACCCTCCCGAGAGCCAAAGCAAGGCGGAGATCACAGCGGACCCTGGATGACCCGTGCACGGGGCAAGAACTCCCGTCTACCCCTGCCCCTTTTCTTCTTATGTTACACCCAGGCTTGGCCAGCTTCGGTTCGTGCGTGTGTGAGTATGAAAGTGGGTTAGGGCTGGGGTACTAATGCTTTCTTGCTTCCTTTGAGTGACGTGGGAGCAGTCCCAACACTCACCGCTGTTATTTTATTATTTTATTAATAAAGCTTTAAAACTTAGACACTTGGTGTGTTTCGTCATCTCCTCCCCAAACAATCCTGTGGCCTCAGCCTGATCACCTGACGCCTCAGGCAGATTGGTAACAGAAATCTGTCACATCAGCACCTCCAAAACCGCACTTTTGAAAAGTTGGTTGAGGGTTTGAACGACCTCCCTCATGAAACAGCGCTCATGCCTGACCCATCCCCAATTTTTGTCCATCGACTCCGGCCCTTTTACCACATCTGGGCCACAATAACATCAGACCAATTGTGTTAGAAGTTATCAAGTCAGGATACACTATCCCCTTTACCTCCCGCCCGCCTACGCTACCCCCTTCCTTGTCCCTCTTCAGGGACCCTTCTCACGAGCACCTACTACAACAAGAAGTCGATCATCTTTTACAACTAGATGCGGTGGAACAAGTGCTGCTACAATTCAGAGCGAAGGGATTCTACTCCCATTACTTCCTGACCCAGAAGAAGAGCGGGGAATGGAGACCCATCCTGGGTCTGCAGAAGCTCAACAAGTTCATCAGATCCCAAAAGTTCAAGATGGTCGCACTGGGTACAATACTCCCAGTGCTACAACGGGGTGACTGGTTTTCAGCCCTCGACCTCCAAGATGCTTATTTACATATCACCATTCATCCTGCTCACAGGAAATTCCTACGATTCATGGTAGGATGAGAACACTTCCAATACAGAGTACTACCATTCAGCCTATCCACAGCACCAAGAGTCTTCTCCAAAACTCTAGCGGTGGTAGTGGCACATCTACTCAAATAATGATTTTGGAATAATGATTTTCTCCTACCTGACAATTGCCTTATCAAAGGCCCAACTCTACAAGACTCAATGGATGCAGTTCAGTTCACTATCACACTATTCGGGGAGCTGGGTCTACAAATAAATGAACGGAAATCAACCATAAACCCGGTCCAACAACTAGATTTTATCACGGCACACCTCAACGCCATAGAAGCCAAAGCATCATTACCCCTTACCAGATTCACAAACCTCACGAACCTCATCTCAGAGGTACAAGCCAGTCCTCAAGTTCAGGTTTGCACTGTCCTACAATTACTAGGACACATGGTGGCCACGACGTTCGTGGTATGACATGCAAGACTACATATGTGATGCCTACAAGGTTGGCTAAGCATGGTATGCATACCAAGCAAATACAACCTACACAACCGGCTCACAGTTTCACCAAATGTTCTGAACTCATTACAATGGTGGGCAAGGCCACAAAATGTCTGTATGGGTATTCTTTTCCAACAGGAACCCCCGACAACAGTGATCACCACAGATGCCTCACTGATAGGTTGGTGTGCTCACATGTGTCAACACACGATACAGGGTAAATGGTCTCCAGGAGAGACTCAACTGCACATCAATTTGCTATAGCTATGAGCAGTCCGCAGACATTTCCTACCTCATATATGGAACAAATCCATTTGAATTATGACCAATGATATCGCCTGCATGTTCTACATCAACAGGCAAAGAGGAGTTCGCTCACATTCGCTCACATCATACGCACAGAAGCCATGAGACTTTGGAATTGGTGCATACAACACAATGTAAACATCTCAGCGTGTTACCTACCAGGATGTCAGAATGCGACAGCAGACACACTGAGCAGGTATTTCTCTCAGGATCATGAATGGGAGATGAATGGAGAGGTACCTGAGTTCAGTCTTCAAACGGTGGAGCACTCCCACCATCGATCTGTCGATGAATCGCAAATGTGCGATGTTCTGCTCAAGAGCAGGACTGGGACTATGGTCATTAGGGGATGTCTTCCTCATCAAATGGGAGGCACAACTCATGTATGTGTTTCCACCGATACCAGTGATATCACGTGTGCTACACAAGATATGAGCAGACAGGGACAAAATTATCCTTATAGTCCCGAATGGCCTAGATAGGCATGGTATCCTTACTTGCTATGCATGGATATGCGCCACGCGAGCTCTCCCTCACTGGCGGATCTGCTGTCTCAACACAATGGTCACACTCTTCACCCGAACCTGGAAATAGTCCACCTACAGGCGTGGTTCCTGAATGGTTCCACCATGATGAAATAACCTGCTTGGAACAAGTTAAACACGTGTTATTAAACAGCAGGAAACTGACTACGAGAAATACCTACCTTCATAAACGGAAGAGGTTCTCCGCCTGGTGTCAAGGAAGACACTTGACGAGTGATTCAGCACCACTACCATTAATCTTAGAATACCTATTGGAGTTGAAAAGCACTGGCTTAACAATGAGCTTGATCAGAGTCCATCTTGTGGCCATTTCAGCATTCCATGGACAGCTCAATGGAACTTTGACGTTCGCACACCCAAATACAAAATGCTTCCTCGGGGGTCTCATAAATGTTTACCCAGACGTGTGACGACCTACACCAACATGGGACCACAACCTGGTATTGAAATGCCTCACCAGACCATCATTCAAACCATTAGCCACCTGCTCATTACTCCACTCATTGATGAAAGTAGCATTCCTGGTTGCCATTACCTCATCCAGAAGGGTGAGAAAGATGGGGCGGTCATAGCAGATCCTCCAGGCACAACATTCTTCAAGGACAAGGTCACGCTACGTCCACACCCTAAATTCTTACCGAAAGTAACCTCAGCATTTCACATGAACCAATCTATTCACCTACCGACATTCTACCCTAAGCCTCATGGTACTCCAACAGAAGCTGACCTACACACTCTAAACATTAGAAGGACGCTAGCATCTCTACTACCGAGCGCTAGAAAGGCAACGCTATATCCAATCAGAGATTATCCAAATGGATTTCCACATGCATTCAAACATGCTACCATATCCGGAATACAGAACCACCGGAGCACATTAGAGCACATTCTACTAGGTCCATTTCAACCTCAATAGCATTCCTTAATAATGTTCCAGTACTAGAGATCTGTAAGGCGACCATTTGGGCCTCCATCCACACATTCGCAAATCACTATGCAATCACACAGGACTCCAGGGCTGATGCCATAGTGGGCCTCACAGTACTTACTTCAATGACTCAATGAACCCAAAGTCCCCCCAGCCCTCAGAAGAGCACTGCTCTACAGTCACCTAAAGTGAAGCACCCGCAGGGACACTATTTGAAGAAGAAGGAAAGCTTACTCACCTTGTGCAATAACGGGAGTTCTTCGAGATGTGTGTCCCTGTGGGTGCTCGTCCTCCTCCCTTCTACTTCGGAGTTCGCAGTGAGGATTCTGTGGTAGAGGAGGAACTGGAGGGCTTGGGTCATGCATGCGCTACACACGGCACCAACGACACCATGAGACGCCTACTGCGCACGTGCGACCCGCGCAGACACTGCTACCATAAATCTCCGATCAACGGCACTGGGACCCACTGCCACCTAAAGTGGAGCACCCACAGGGGCACACATCTCAAAGAACTCCAGTTACTGCACAAGGTGAGTAACCTTTCTTTTTGTCTCAAGATTGTTTTTGTTAGAGCAATGCAGAAATATGAGATTAATATTCAGGGATTACTGTCTTGAACTCATGTTACTCTTATGATTATCATTCACAAGTTATAATAAATGTCTGTCACTAAGGTTTAAATGGTTAAATTTATGGTCAAAATTGGTGTTTCCCTGTCTTTTTTCTTAATGCTGAAAGTCTGTGCTTTACTCACCAATTTAGTCTAAAGATAGGAAAGTCTAAATAATTGGTGATGTTACTTACTGGTTACCATACAGTATGCTGCAATACCCGAGAAGAAATTTCAGTCCAAACTCTGAATATCTTTTTTTTTTTTGTGGTATTGAATAAGACTTAAACATTTTCAAAAGACTTGTGGGGTTTTAGTTATGGAGCTGCTATTAATTTTAATGCAAATCTCACATTTAAATCCTACCCAGCTATTTGAATATGAAGGGGTCACTGTTGTAACTATCTCAACAATTTATTTGTACATTTCAAGAGGATTTTGTATTCATTTTTGGGGATTTGTATTTGCACTCTTCACTTTGCTTTTTTCTTCTTCTTCCGGTATTGGACTCAGAACTTTAAACATATTTTTAATATATCTGCCTTGATATTAATGTATGGAAATTAAATTTATGATACTGGAATGGTGTGCAAATCAGTGTACAATTTTCTTACATTTTCCATGATATATTTTCCTGTCTTTCAGGGCCAGAAGGGGCCCTTTTTGAACACTCTGTAGAGACACCACTTGTCAGAGCAGAGGCTTTTAAACCGCTTAGGTAAGAACTTCTGCATAAAAAATATATATGTTTTATATGTAAAATATAATTTTCTACAGATATTCACATTTTCTTTTAGGTAAACATAAATGTGAACTTTAGGGCATCCCAACAATAGTCACAGTAATTGCTGGTAATATTATTCCCTTTTCGTACTACTTTGTGACTTATTTACGTTATTTATGTTCTGTTATTTTGAGGATTCACTTAGAGATGAATTTCTGAGATTGATCATTGGTGTATATTCATGATCATGATCATTAAAGTAATGTACTGGTGTGTTTTAAAGCTTTTAATTTCCCTCATCCAAACTTATACTTGACTTTATTTGGAACACTTAAAGTAACATTTACACTTTTCTTTATTACGGTATAGTAGAAGTTGTTTATCTGCATTAAGTTAAAAAAATACTTCATCACCGCCCAATAGTTATATTGTCAAGTTTTTTTTGGCCAAATATTGTACAAGGGAAAAAATGGCCTCCACAGTGGCAGGGCCGGCTCCAGGGTTTTGGTCGCCCCAAGCAGCCAAAAAAAAAAAAAAAAAGCAGTGATCGCGATCGCGATCTGCAGCAGCAATTCGGCAGAAGGTCCTTCGCTCTGAGCGGGAGTGAGGGACCGTCCGCCGAATTGCCGCTGAATAGCTGGACCTGCCGCCCCTCTCCGGAGTGGCCGCCCCAAGCACCTGCTTGCCAAGCTGGTGCCTGGAGCCGGCCCTGCACAGTGGTATCTGGCACAAGCCAATAGAAAACCTCTGCAGAAATGCAGTCTTTGAAGGATGTATGTGGTGGTTCTCAGTCAAGCCAAACAACCCAAGGAAAGGATGACTGGCCACTTAAACATAAAAAAGTCCAGCTCTGTAGCATTAAGGAGTATTTTCTGGCGAGAAAATTACTTTAAATGAGTTCTGCACCTGTCATGTTCCAGATCTCCCTAATCCTGGGATATTGTTCTTTCACACACACTGCTGTGAATTTTAGGGTATTTTAGCCAAAGTAAATCCTATGTGTGGATTGTGGTGAGGAGATAAATTCATTCTACATTCAGCATGTGATAGTCTTATATTTAATTTTTAAATATCTATGTCAAAGATCAGGGTAAGAGGGAAAGAAAGAGAGAACTCCCCCCTCCCACACTATCTCTCTCACTCACTCACTTCCAGTCTGCTGCTTCAGGAGGGACTCCCTCTTCTGTGGTTTCATTCCTGGGGCTCCTTCTTTACCCTGATCACTATTTTGGGTGTGGGGAAAAAAGAGAAAATCTTTAGGGTTCATGGGCCTTTCTTCATGTCACTGGCTGAACTTCCAAACTGGACAGTTAAATTTGAAGAAAAGCCTTCAAGATACTTGAAGTGTACTGAAAAGTTGACCTTCATAGATGAGCATATCCTTTGTATTATCTGTTTAGTGAGTTGGCCATGCCAACTAAAAGCACAGGTTCAGCTCTAGAATGTTACCTTGAGTTGTCAGTGCTCAAGTGGAATGACTAAAATCCCAACTAGTTGTCCATGTTCAGTATATTGAGTTAGTGGGATCAGAAACTGTTCCAAAGTCTACAAGTTCTGTTATTCATTGTTTTGGCATCAAGTTATTCCAAATTTAAATCTGTACCTCCTGTTCAGATTATCTTGGTAGGGACCAAGCTATAAAAATATCACTTAATCCCTCACCTCAAATATCATAATGCCTTTTTAGAGTCTAATTTATTAATATTCTGCTCTTCATCCTCCTAGAGGTTCTTCTGGTTAAATGATTATATTCTGCAGGCTGTCACACAGGCTAATGTGATATGAAGTGGTTAAGGGTGTAGCAAGTATTAGAGGTACTGAGACTTGAAGAAAAACCATCAGCCTCAAATGTATGCGGGGCCCTGTGTGTCAAGGGTGTTATAACTTCAAAGCACTTAATGTTCATACCCTTCAATTTATAGCATATGCATTGAGACCTCCTTCATTGTTCTCTGTGTATGTCATTAGGGTTTAGTGCATCAAAGTAAACAATGTTGACACAAATGGCTTTCTCGATTACACAGTCTCCTGGATTTGTAGCCCTAGTGTTGAATTTCAAAGGAGACTGATTTATTCTATAAGAAGTGACAAGTTTGTTAGACCATATCTTCTTGTTGATAAATAATGGAGACAGGGCAGTGCCATTACTCCTGCCTTGGTGTCTGTCTTTTCATTATCCCGTTTGCTTTAGAAATGTGAAGGAATACAAATGGAGTCCTTTCCAGATTAAGTGGCTGCATTCATAAGTCTCACTGAGAAAGAAAAGGAGGTGTGGGTTCACTTTTTTTACCCCTCCCCACCCAGTAAGAAGGAAAAGTGGTAGAGAGAGTGTCTAGTTACAGTGCACATTACCTGTTTTTAATCCCACCTTTCAACTTAGATAAAAGCTGATAAAAGCTGCAATAACACAGACCAAAAATCTTCTTCATTTAAGTAGTTCTAGTTCTATCCTTTCAAATGCCGAGAGAGAAATTCTACCTTGAGTAGGAAACAGATGCCCTAGTTCTCCTAAAGTTAGAGTCAGAATTCAAACATTCTCTCCATTGTGATGCCAATACTTTTTTCTTTTATAATTTATAGTACTTTGGTGTTCTACTTCTTTTATACTTTATATCCCTAAATAACATACAGCTCATGTTTAGAGCTTGTCATTGTAAGGCATATTGTTCTCTTCCTATGATATAAATTATTTTTAGTTTTCTAATACTAAAGTAATATTTAGACAATTTTTCACCTGTTACATTTAGATATACAAATCCTTTATAAACCTCAACATAATTTATCTGAGCTAGGCATTCACATTTTTGCAGTGTGAGATGCTTCAGTTTTTAGGATAACAGTTGTCTACTCTGTATGTTCTCCCTGCTGTTTATCAGGGTTTATAGTTTATCAGTGTGTCTGCTTAGCCGACCTTCTGGGCAGCAATAAGATATTTACCTAACATCTACGGTCAGAACTAATTTTCATTTGATATTGGCCTTTAAATAGATGTCTTAGAGCCATACAAGTAGACCTTCTGAGCGTAAATCCTATTGGTCAGAGTGAATCACTTTTAGTGCAATCAGTTCTGGGCATTCTGCCAGTACTTTGTCCAAGACTTTTATGTCCACACTCACAAGTGAGGTGAGACTATATGACCTACACAGCTCCACACTTTTGTTAGATTTTAACATCACCATAATTATTAACTGTAATAATAATGTTCTCAGTATTCCAGAGAGTTGAACCTTTGTCAAAGTGTTATTATAAGTATATTGTACACATAAAATGTTATCAAGATATCTGAGAATTTCCTATAAATTTAACCATTGAGTTATTTTTCCAGATTATGAATTCTTAATGGCCTTCGGGATATTCTGAAGAGGTTTCAATATTTTCCCAGACAAATTCTAGCCCTGTTTTTAACAAGAGATATTGTTTTGGACTTTCCTCTGAATCTTTAAATGATAACTTGAGGATGCTCCCTGTTTTGAGAAAATGTCTGTATCTAAGGCTAAAAGATACCAAGGGAATAGATGTATATTAGCCTAAGATGTAGTATTGTACACTTTATAATAACTTGAGGATATGTTTATGCTGAAGTATTTTATCACCCCTCACATTGTACTTAGTTACTGTAAATCTATCTGCTGTGATTGGCTGCTGCTATCAGAACTCAACAAATTTGTTCACAACAAATATGGCCCCCACCGCACTCTTCTTAGTATTTCCTCCCCAATGATGAAGGCTTAGCCCCTTTCCCGGCCAGTAAAATGACTTTGTTTTGTAATCCAATTATATGCTTGTATAAGTTATATGAGTAATAGGGTGGGGATAGGATCAGAAACTGAAGTAGTCATGTTTTTATGGATATATAGATAAGAATTCTGAGGGAAACACATAGAGAGCTGTATAGTGGCTAACCAGAGAGAGTGATTTGTAAAATCATTGTTTGATTATTACAAATACTCACCAGCAACCGCACACCATACAACATAAACACTAACCCAGGAACCTATCCTTGCAACAAAGCCCGATGCAAACTCTGTCCACATATCTATTCAAGTGACACCATCATAGGACCTAATCACATCAGCCACGCCATCAGGGGCTTGTTCACCTGCACATCTACCAACGTGATATATGCCATCATGTGCCAGCAATGCCCCTCTGCCATATACACTGGCCAAACCGGACAGTCTCTACACAAAAGAATAAATGGACACAAATCTGACATCAGGAATCATAACACTCAAAAACCAGTGGGAGAACACTTCAACCT
Source organism: Emys orbicularis (assembly GCF_028017835.1). Lineage (NCBI taxonomy): Eukaryota > Metazoa > Chordata > Testudines > Emydidae > Emys > Emys orbicularis. The sequence goes on along the minus strand of NC_088683.1, from coordinate 327,506,394 downwards.
CTCTAACCACTCAGTGACAGACTTGAAGGTGGCAATTTTGCAACAAAAAAACATCAAAAACAGACTCCAAAGAGAGACTGCTGAATTTGAATTAATATGCAAATTAGATACAATTAACTTAGGTTTGAACAGAGACTGGGAATGGTTGGGTCATTAAGCTAATTGAATCTATTTCCCCATGTTAAGTATCCTCACACTTCTATGGGTCATCTCGATTATCACTTCAAAAGTTTTTGTTTTTTTTCTCCTGCTGATGATAGCTCATCTCAGTTGATTGGCCTCTTACAGTTGGTATGGCTACTTCCACCTTTTCATGTTCTCTGTATGTATAAATATCTTCTTGCTGTATGTTCCAGTCTATGCATCCGATGAAGTGGGCTGTAGCCCACAAAAGCTTATGCTCAAATAAATGTGTTAGTCTCTAAGCTGCCACAAGTACTCCTGTTCTTTTTGCGGATACAGACTAACACGGCTGCTACTCTGAAACCTGTTTGATTATTGCAGTAATACAAATGCCTACATGCTAACTGCCTAATAATGGCTCTCAACTAATCAAAGTACAGAGATCTGTATTTGCTGTCATAATGCAAATTAGAAATACCAGCCAATCACAGTGGAATGAATTACATAACTGAAAAGTAATTATACAATTGTGTCTCAGTAACTGTATAGCATTTCTGTTCTCTGATGGTTAGACAATTCCATTGCAGTATAATTTTTATAAACACTGGCATTAATTTGCTTGCTGTATATTCATGCGTATGTACTTTTTCATTCTCAGGTTGGTTAAAAAAACACATGAAGTACTTCATTATGGCAGTTTGAATTATTCTGTTCTCTTCATTTAGTGCACTAATAAAATCCATGAAAAGGGCTAGTTAAAATAGCTGGTATTTTCTATCTTTCCAGGGACACCACTTCTGGCCATGTAATTAAGAAATACCTCAATTTGTCTCTGTTAGAAGCTGGGTACCAATTTTACATACTTCTGCACATTGATTATATTTGAAAAGACTTTGAGTTCTAATGTGAAAGGAATTTTTCCAAGTATACTTCTTTTGTTCTGTTATGGCCTACAAGTTATGCAGTTATTTTTTTAAATTAATCTAATTATAATAGTAAAATACTGACTTATTAAGTGGGGTTGAGTTTTCTAGCTTCATTGCTATTCTTCAACTCTTTCCTAATATTTCGTCTCAATCAGGAAGCTATATTCCCAATACCTTTTCAAAGTCTCTTGGAATATAATTTTAAACACTGTCTCACACATGCTTGACTAGGTCCTATTTTAATGCTGTTTATTTTTAGTTATTTCTTGAGAGGTATTCAGAGCATTTGATAAAGTGGGTGAATATTAAACATTCATTTCATATAGGTAAGAGTTTTTTGTGGTCCACCATTGTCATGATAGAAGGAGAACAACATAGGACAAAACAGGCCTATTTACTGATTTTCCTTGAGTAGCATATCTCACTGCAGAGTTGTGTTTGATCCAGTAAAGACATGGAGATAGTCTAGAGCTGCCAATCCCAGGGACAAATGCCTTAAAGCACTGTCCCCTTGATACATGTCCTGAAGTTCTGCTGCCATGGAATCTATGATGCAATCTCAGACTCTCTTTCCAGTGAGGAATTCAAACTTATTTCTCTCTTATTTTAGAGATATTTATTAAACTTTTTAGTTTTCAAGTTATCTTCTTGTCATGTGATGGGGGGCGGTCACTTTGAGCTATGCCTATTTTTGACTTATGCCTATTTTTGACAACTATAAACTACCCGCATAGCTCTGTCTAGTAGGCTCTTTATTAAGAATTGCAGTCTGTATCATCTTAAATATGAATTAACAAATATAGTAGGTATTGACTAAAAGGTGGAGTCACTTGTTTGACTACACTCACGGTTCATTCTTAACAATATTTGAGACCAAATAACTGGATTCAGCCAAATTTATTGTCTAAAGACAAAGCAGTACAATATTAAAAGGAGACATACATACTCTCGTTCCAGGAAGCAAATCTTATCACACAGCATGTTTACCTTCCATAGAAGGTATGCATCAAAGATATACATTTCAGCTACTAGTATTTATAGTATGATTTTACAAGCTACAAAACTCTTTACTCAACACTAAAATCTAACCCACCAGTTCATAACAGTTCCTTAACTTGTTGTTTTGTTCTATACTTTTCTTATCTCTGTTTTGGATACCACTTTGCAAACCAGCTGGGTGTAGAGGTATATCCCAACCTGTGCTAGAACATACCATTCATGCATAATGTAACTTTTTGCATAATACCCATTAATGTGGTGGATATTACGCCTAACATATATGTATTGGCTAACATAGGTCAAGTTTTTCTTTCATGCCTGAGAGTAAATGTCTTTATTTTTGTTTTTATTACTTTGTATGAAGTTTTGGTTAGTCTTGAATGATTTATAGGTTACAACATAAGTATACATTTGTAATCATAATATAGAAACATTTTTAGGACTCTATGGTCCTATGCCTTTTAGTTAGCACTTCTCTCTCTCTCTCTCTCTCACTCTCACACACACACTATGCACAAACAACTAACTTTCAGAGGTTTTATAAGTAAGTTTTTATAACTTATAATGTCCAAAATTAAAATGTCTTCTACTCAGTAAAGAAAAATTTGCTTACTCGGTAAAAAAATGCAGAATTGTAAACTTCTGAAAATAAAGGTTCAGAATGGAAATACTAACTGAACTTTTAACTATAGTAGTGCAAATAGTACCTTTAATAGAGAGTAAAACTCTATGACAGAATATGTTGCATTATAGTATAATTAACGTCATTCGAAAAGCTATGCTGGAAGCATCTGTGAAATGCCAGATTCAATCACATTCACTGGGGCCTCTGTCTTTTTTAATTACCTTGAGAGTCAGCACATTGGAAAATTGAGGTCATCACAGAAACCTCTTTTGAAATAGCTTTGCTTATCACTCTTTACCACAACTGTCTGTCTTAAGAGAAGCTGAAAGTTCCATTTTAATCATATCTGGGTTCTGATCTTTATTCCTCATCCTTTGCAACACTACTGCATTGAGTGACAGTGGAGAAATAGATGGAAAAGACCTCTGTATTTAAGATAGGTGGAAAAATAGCAAACAAATCACCAAGCTGTTATGATCATAACTGGTACCTTTTGACTAGCTGATTAAGGTTGTTTAAAATTGCTTTACAGCCTTTTGAAGGTGTCATTAGAACTCGATGCTGTTTTAGTATCAAGAAGATGTTGTAAATGTATTTGCCCCAGGACTCTGAATATTGTAGTTGTATTACTGATGTAAGCATAGTCAGAATGAGCTCTACCCTGACATCAGGTGGTGAGCTGTGGAAAAGGACTTCAGGGGCTGATCTCGTTTGCATGGGCACACCTACCCTGCCTAGCAAGATGGGACTGCTTGCCCAAATGGTCACTTTGGCTGCTGTGGAATCCCCAGTCTCTTTGTTATTGGGGAAGGAGTAATAAAGGGTTGTTATCCTGGTTATGTGAATCAAGGACAGTACAAGTGTACTTGGCATTTTATGATGGAGAGACTCGCCCTCAACTAAGTAGCTCTCGCTAGGCAAGGGACATGGGTTCCAAAGCCCAGTGAACTGGAAGGGGCTGGGGACAGAGATGTGTGGGGTGCTGAATGTCACCTTGACCTTGCCACAGTGTAATAACAGAGCTAATTTTGACTCCATTAGGAGTCTTGTTTTATGCTGCAGAGCTGAAATCACTGATATCTAGGTCTAAGCATTAGGCCTACTTTAGACTAGTGGTTCTGAGTGCACCAGCACTGATGCTCCCCTACTAACAGCTGAAATTGCTAAAGTTACTAAGAGCTGAAATCACTGAGAGCTGGGGGGGAGGACCTGAAGACATATTGATGAGCGGCTAGCAGGATGGCTAGTGGAGAGGCATGATGAGCAGGATGGAGAGGAGTGGCTAGCAGGACAGCTGGTGGAGAGGCACAGCTGGTGGGGAAGACTGCAGCAGAACCCCACGGAGAGGTGTGGCAATCGGCCGTCAACCTGAGCAGTGGATCATGTAAGATTCCCCATACCTCTTCCCGCTTCCACCCAGGCTGGGAGGTAAACTCTGCAGATGAACTTCTGAACTCTGGGAGCTGCACTGACCAAGGACAGAAACTGTGTGTGGGGGGGTGTGACCTTTGGGTTGCTGGACTTAAGACCCTGAGGGGAAAAGGACACTGCCAAACTTACTTGGGGGTGGGTCTTTTGCTCATGGTTTGTGTCATGAATCCTGTTTGTGGTGTTTCCCCAACATAATGCTGCATTGTTTCCCTCCTTTATTAAAAGGCTTTTGCTACACTCAGACTCTGTGCTTGCGAGAGGGGAAGTATTGCCTCTTAGAGGTGCCCAGGGGGGTGGTATGTAATTGTCCCAGGTCGCTGGGTGGGGGCTCAAGCCGGTTTTGCATTGTGTTATTGAAATGGAACCCCTAGATGCTGAACCCGGCCCTTGTTGCTGCCAACTCTGATGGGCAGAAGGGTTACACTTACATTAAGTATAACTCAGTTAACCATAATCCTTGAAGCTCAATTATGTCTTCAATGTGCTGCCATACAAACCTCACTTGGAAAATGTGCATTCCCCAGACCTGTCTGCCTATGGATCAACTCTTTCCTATTCATCAGTAGAGTGGGGGATTAGCTAGCTGTGCTGCACCATTCCCTCTGATCCCTGAGCACCACAGATAAGCTCTATCTGAACTATCTGAAACCCTTATTGTTACTTTTATTTAGAACTCAAATGGACTCTCAAATAAAAGAATGCACGAGCTGCAGGTTCATAACTCAGAAAACCCTTTATTATGTCATTCTTCTCTTAAGCACACAAACTTAAGATAGTTCTTGCCATACTTATGTATTTTAAGGTACACTGTTAAGAGCGACCTGTTCTTCTGATGGGTGATGCTATTTTATCCATACTGGTTCATACATCAGTCCAGTCCAACAATTTATCGAGAAATATACAAAAAGACAAAAGTATGGAAGTATGCCCATAGATTAAAAGGAAGAGAAGAAAATGTGTAGACTGATATATGAGTATAGAATTTTGTGGCTCTTCAAGGCAAATAGCCCATTCAGAAATATGTGTGGGTGCACAGGGGCAAATAGCACAAAACCTGTGAAAAATGATTTTCAGGTATAATTGAAGTCAGCACAAAATGACATAAGTAGACCATATTTTCTAAAATAAAAATATTTTGAAATTTCGAGTCAGAATTTTAAAGTTAAGCATGTCCAATTTTACATTATTGAATGCACAAATCAAAATCGGGTAGGATGTGAAAGAGAAATAAATAGTTGGTGCTAAACATAAGACTATGCAAATAATATTGACTTATTCAAATACCTTACTAGTTAATCATAGTATAATCAGTTCAACTAGAAGTGTTTCTTGTCATGGCAATTTACTTTTAGTAAACAGAGAACTGAATCATGAATATGGAGGATTTGAAAGTATAACAGTGAAAAGGTCAAAGAATAGCTATGATCTGGAGAACAGCCTCAGTGCTATATGTGAACAATTACATTTCAATGGAGATAAAATGCTACAACTGAAAGTGGCATGGGTCATCTGAGACACTGAGCACAAGGGGAAAGAATTGCTCCTAGTAAAGCATATTGACATCGATAGGATTCAGAGTTTGTTTTTTGATTTTTGTTTTTGGTGGGGGGTTGTTGGTTTGTTTGTTTTAGGTTTTTTATTTTATTTTACTATTTTTAAAGTCACCTAAAATATAGCCATAGTTGAGTACAAATCAATAGTGTTTATCCTATGAAACAATAATCATTGACTCTAACAGCTTTTTCAATAGAAAGAAATTTGAGAATAGCTCTCAAGATTATTCGATAGAATAAAAATGAGTGTGCTAAGAGTATATTCATTATCAAACTCATTGTGTAACTCATTATAGTGAGATCTGTTAGTATTGCAGAGTGTTGCTGGTTTTGGGAGCTCCTGTGTACTCGGCACCAGCAGACAGTGCAGCTTGCTGATTCAGCAGACCTCAATGTTATTCATAAAGAAAGACCACAGCAGGCTCAGTTCAGTGGTGAAGGCGCTCGGTGAGGTTTATTTTCAGCAAAGCCCTGTCCAACAGGTCACATGGATACTAACATATGTATGCCCATAACAAGGTAAAAGCTCAGTCAACATAACAGGCCAATACAAAGATGCCCCTCCTATGACTTCTCCTTTTAAACACTGGTACAAACATATTACATATTATATTTTATATGCTTTTTGTTATTATCCTGTACTTTGCACCTGGTAATTCGAACAAAACAACCTCATCCATTATCCTGTCATCTCCTCTTTATCTTTACAAGGGGTCAGTGAGTTCTTGTACCATCTCTTAGGTATGTGTTTAGGTAGTTACTTGAGCACTTGATGTGTTTCTGTACCATTCTCTCATCAGGAATGTGCTTACTTGGTTAGCCTGTAGTGTTACTATTCTGCCAAGGCCATGCCAACTTTGGTTCACCTTCCTTGGTTCATACTTTTATTCATGCCTAAGATTCCAGCGAGGTCTACAAGGTCTAGGGCTTATAGACTTCATCAAAGAGGTGGTGGTGACATGGTAGATTAGGCCAGGATGGGAGTTCTTTATTGTGAGATAAGATCTCAAAAAATATTTTTTAGCTTTAACAAAATAATTTTTTCAAGTAATTTTTATGTCGATATCACTTTTGGTGCGTATGCAGTCTGTGTTTGAGTTTGGAACTTTCTAACAAGCACACCGGGCTTTGGGGCCATGCCTACACCCTGCCTGTCCTTGCTCCCATTACTGTCAAGGCCATAAAAGGCCACACACCCCAACTGACCCTCAGTTTCCTCTTCCTATCCATGGTAGTGAGTTGGAACTGTGATGTCATCCCTGCTTCTCATTAGCAACTAGTTAGTTTTTTATAAATATTTTATATAGATTTAGATTATTAGTTTATAATTAGTTAATTAATAGCTTTTCTGCCCATTGGCAGCTTTCCGTTCCTCCTTTTATCCCAGAGAATCTCCTCAGGTGTTTGTGCCTTATCATGAGTATGGTAGACACTATGTCCTCTGGGTTTAAGTTCTGCCCTTCCTGCAACAGGCCCTTCCTTTAACTGATGGCCACAGCAGGTGCCTTTTCTGCTCAGGGGAATCTCATATCCCTGATCATTCTTCAATCTGCAGATCTTTTTCTACTACAACCAGAAAGTCAATGGAATGAAAATACTAGTGGAAAAGACACTTTATTGGCTCTGCTGTGCGGTAGCCATGACTATGGCTCTTAGGTGCTATGATAATACAAATAACAACAACAACAACAATTCCCCCATCCCCTCACAACTATTTAGATTTCTTTTTAAAGTAATAATTTTGATAAAATCCCCACAACGAAACTTTCTAAAGATGTTATGCCATGAGCTTTAAAACTTTTATAAATCTGAAGTTTTATCAGTTCCACTCTTTAATCAAAGAATATAAGACAACATTAGAATAGATAAAGGTCATGTGTCTTTGGTTACCCTTGTTTGTTTTTCCTTTCTTATATATTACTATTTTGTCCAATAAGTCATCTAATTCTCCTCTGAACACTTCTCTAAAAGTAATATCAATGCAGAATTTCCACTTCTGGATCGCCAGCTTCGAGTACAAGTCACGCAGAAAACTACCCTATCCCATAACCCTTTGGTTGAATTATTGATTCCAAGGCTAGCATCCACGAGTGCTATGAGAAGTCAAGCCTCCACACACTTAAAGAACCAGCCAGTTGCACCACTGTCATCAAACTGACAGGATTACCACTATGTTGTATCTGTGCATCTGACTGCCTTTAGAGGCTTGTAAGCATGGAACCCTGCAGTGCACCAGTGTCCTGCTTGAATCAGTGCAATAGCACTTGGAACTATTGGTGCCAAATTTCTATGGTGAATCAATGCACTGCTGGGTTGGCACATTAGAGCCCAGAGCTGATGGTGCTGGGCCCCTGGGAACCTCCTGGGTAAGCACACTGGCTCCTGTAGCTGTCAGCATCAAACCCCTTTAATTTACTGACACCCTGCTGAGACTACATCTTAGCACCTGGTGCTGCTGGTGCTGGACTCCATTTAGCTCACAGATTTTTTATTGTATTGGCAGAACTTCATTTAATCAGTACCTGAGTTTGTCAGATCCAGGCACCAGTTTGGTACTTCATTCCATAATTTAATCCCTTCCCACCGCCATTTCTTGTCTCTGTGGCTGATGAGTATCCTTACTGGCCCTCAGGTGGAAGCACACAACAGAATCTTGCTTTTTGCATCAGGGTAGCAGACAGCCTCCAAGCTTCTCTGGTTTGATAGTAGTTCAGAGCTAAACTCCCATGAGGAATGGGCTTCAATATGCCACCCACTGTGGTTGCAGTATGCACAATGCCTACCTGAGATGAGAACTCGTTCAGTAGGACTTTTCATCCAGATAAGGTCTCCTTCTGAGCAATAACAGAAGTGGCCCTGTATTCATTATGGACTTTCAGACTGTATTCAGAAAGTGGTCCTGATTCCCTCTGTCAGTCCAGCCACTCTTTAAATTATTTCCTTCTTCAAAATCCTCCATTTGCTTCCTCTTACCTTCTGCATCAAATTCAGGCTTCTTTTCAATCCTCACATTCTTGACTGTGCCCAACTCTACTCTGCTTACATTTCTGCTAACATTTTTTATTTCCCACAATTGTTCTTTTGACTCCACCAGTGAGTTGTGCATTACTTTCTTTCTGTGGCTTTGTGTCTTCTTCCATTCTGCTCCCTAAGTCAGGGATCCTCTCTATATTTCCAATGTTCCAAACACCAATCATTTCTACTTTCAAATCCCTTCTCATAAATAACTTCCTCCTAAAAGACTGCAAATGCTAATCTGTATCAGTAAAAATGCTGTCATCTCTCCCTCCCCTTATAAACTACAACAAAAACTCCATGAAAGAGAACCCTTGTCTTGAATTTCCCAGTGTGTTATGTGTTTCATTTGTGTTGTCTGTCTATCCTGCAAGCTCCTCAGAGTGGAGACACATGTCCCCATGCTACTGTGTCTTCAAGCTGCAACACCAATCTAGGGACTAGGTGCAACCGTTAGTCTGTTGTCTTGTGTGGCTATTACTGCCTGAGGCACAGGAGGGAGCAGAAAAAACTATTCATCCTGGTGTTTTTATTTTGTGGATCTAGATGTTCTCAGAAAAGAAGACAATAGGATCTCTTGTACTAGCCCTGATCCTGATTGGCTAGGGAATACCAGCACTGGTGCTGGAGGCATATAGCATTCCTTGTATAGTTTTCTTCCATTCTCTCTCATCTTCTCCATTCAGAATCTTTCCTTCAGTCAAATGTAAAATTTAAATTCACCAATTGGGTTTTTTACAAGTGGCACTTACTGGCTCAGATATGTAGCCAAACACCTGGTATCCTGTTGAGCAGCCTCTCCCCTTCACCTGTTGTCCCTTCCAAGCAAATGCTATTTCAGTAAGAAGGGAGCTAAATGTTTTAATTCCCTTATCCCACCACAACATGGGTGTGAACCCTCCTTATCTTCTCCCTGCAACTTAATCACAAAGCAGATAAGTTAGAAGTGGGACCCACTTGTTTGGGAGGTCTGCCAGTTATGCACTCTGTCATGAATGAGTAAAGAGGAATGTATAAATATTAAATGCAAGAAATGATGGTTACTTACTTGTAACCGGAGTTCTACTAGATAGACTCTGCACATTCACACTCTTGGGATGCACCAACTGGTGCAGCTTGTATGGTGGATCCTTCTCATAGTAATGCCTACTAGAGTGCACACGTGCACTTCCTGCCATACTCCTCAGCCTTTGAACATGTTCTGAGGGCATGACTATAAAAGGGAACATGGTGCTAGTTGTCACCTCAGTTCCTTACACTACTAATGAAGACTCCATGGGCCCAGTCCTATTTAACATATTCATAAACGATCTGGAAAAAGGGGTATACAGTGAGGTGGCAAAATTTGCAGATGATACAAAACTACTCAAGATAGTTAAGTCCCAGGCAGACTGTGAAGAGCTACAAAAGGATCTCACAAAACTGGGTGACTAGGCAACAAAATGGCAGATGAAATTTAATGTTGATAAATGCAAAGTAATGCACATTCGAAAACATAATACTAACTATACATATACAATGATGGGGTCTAAATTAGCTGTTACCACTCAAGAAAGAGATCTTTAAGTCACTGTAGATAGTTCTCTGAAATCATCCACTCAATGTGCAGCGGCAGTCAAAAAAGCGAACAGAATGTTGGGAATCATCAAGAAAGGGATAGATAATAAGACAGAAAATATCATATTGCCTCTATATAAATCCATGGTACACCCACACCTTGAATACTGCATGCAGATGTGGTCGCCCCTTCTCAAAAAAGATATATTGGAATTGGAAACGGGCAACAAACATTATTAGGGGTATAGAACGGCTTCCATATGAGGAGAGATAAATAAGACTTAGACTTTTCAGTTTGGAAAAGAGGCGACTAAGGGGGGATATGATAGAGGTCTATAAAATCATGAGTGGTATAGAGAAAGTAAATAAGGAATTGTTATTTAATCCTTCTCATAATACAAGAACAAGTGGCCACCAAATGAAATTAATAGGTAGAAGGTTTAAAACAAACACAAGAAAGTATTTTTTCACACAACGCACTGTCAACCTCTGGAACTCCTTGCCAGAGGGTGTTGTGAAGGCCAATACTATAACGGGATTCAAAAGGGAGCTAGATAGATACATGGAAGATAGGTCCATCAATGGCTATTAGCCAGGATGGGCAGGAATGGTGTCCCTAGCCTCTGTTTGCCAGAAGCTGGGTTTGGGTGACAGGGCATGGATCACTTGATTATAACCTGTCTGTTCATTCCCTTTGGGGCACCTGCCATTAGCCACTGTCAGAGGACAGGATACTGGGCTTGATGGACCTTTGGTCTGACCCAGTATGGCCATTCTTATGTTCTTATGTTCTCCAGGGGTATTTTTCAATTAGGAACCTGCAGAAGAGGGGAAAGTGGGAAGGAAGTGTGAAAATGTGGAGTCCATCTCAAAGAACTTTGGTTACAAGTAAATAACCTTCAATTCTTCTTCAAGCATCCTCTGCATATTCCCAGTCTTGGGATAATTTGGCAAGCAGTATTCCAAGGATGGATTGAGGGACACAGAGTCCTCATTAAATAATGACTAAAGCACCACTCAGCCAAACTGTGTGTCAGAGCTGGTTGCCAAATCTAATACATAATATTTACTGAAAGTTTGAATTGAACTCCAAGTGCCAACTTTACATATTTCAATAAGAAGACTATGTCTAGCACATGGTACAAACATAATAACTGCCCTAGTACATTGAGCAATAAGACTCTCAGGAGTAAAGAGGGAAGAATTCTTATAATTCTCTTCTATATACTGTCTGATCCATCTAGACAAAGACTGGGCAGAAATAGCTTGTCCATTACAGTGACCAGCATACAATATAAACAACTCCGGAGAAGGCCTAAAGTGTTCAGCTCTGTGAGGGTGATAGGATAGTGCTCCTTTTGCATCTAAAGAATGCAGTCTGGATTCACCATTATGTGTGTGGGGTTTGTGAAAGAATACTGGTAAATTAAGATACTGACTAACATGAAAGTCTGAAACTACTTTAGGAAGGAATCTAGGGTGAGGTCTAAGAACCACCTTAGACTTTTAAAAAGCGTTATAAGGAAAACTCAGCCATCAGAGAATGTAGTTCATTAGTTCTAACAGATGTGATTGCTATTATGAAAGCTGTCTTTATAGAAAGATGAAATAAAGAACATTCTGAGAAAGGTTAAGATGGAGCAGACATAAACTGTGTTAACACTAAGTTTAAATCCCGTAGGAACTGGATTTCATATTGGTGGATACAAATTCAATAAACCGTTTAAAAATCTTTTAATGGAGCTGTGTGAGAAAATAGATTTACTATCAATAAATGTATGAAAAGCTGCTATTGCTGCTAAATGGACTTTAAGCAAAGAGCTAGACATAGGGTGACCAGATCAGAGGAAGAAAATATCGGGACACCAGGGGGGAGGGAGGAGGGGCAAAAAAAAAAAAAAAGGGCCGAGTGCTGCCGGCGGAGCAAGCTAGACAAATCCATAGCTTTAAGGGGAATAAATATTCCAAGGTATACTGAGTAGGAGCAGAGCCTGGGTCAATGCCTTTATTAGACACCCATATAGTAAATCTATTCCATTTCAAGTACATTTTCTAGTGGCCTGTTTCCCAGAGTAAATTAAAATATGTTTTACCTCAATAATAGAACAAGACTTTTCTAAATCTATCAAAGTCCTATTTCCCCAGCTGTTAGATGCAATGAGTGTGGATCTGGTTGAAAGACTTTCCCTCCCTGCTGGGACAGTAGGTCCATTATCACCAGAAGCATCTTTATTCCCTTGTGATAGAAGGAGTAAATTGGTGAATCATTGGTGTCTTGGCCACACTGGAGCAATTAGGATCATATTGGCCAAGTCCTCTCTTATTTTCTTTACTTTCTTTAACATTAGTGGGAATGAGGAAATGCATAAATTATACCTCTTCCCCAATCAAGGAGGAATGTATCTGTTATTGACTGAGCATGCTCTTAAACAAAAACAGGAACACTTGGTATTGAATCTGGTGGCAAACAGTCCAGGAAGCCCCAAAGGTTGAAAATGTCCTGAATCACTAAATCTTTTAAAGACCACTCATGCATCAGTGAGGAATCCCTGTTCAGGTGAACTGCAATTTCGGTGTGGTTTCACACTACATGTGAACCAATTGGATAAATGTTGTGTAGGCTATACCAGTCCCAAAGTTTTGCCACCTCCTTGCAGAGCTGAGACAAATGAGCTCCTTCCAGTTTGTTTACATAATGCATCACTGGCATATTGTCTGTGGATACTTGAACTATTGACTTGCACTTGTGGGAGGAAGGATAATATAATATATGGAGATATACCTATCTCATAGAGCTGGAAGGGACCTCAAAAGGTCATTGAGTCCAGCCCCCTGCCTTCACTAGCAGGACCAAGTACTGATTTTTGCCCCAGACCCCTAAGTGGCCCCCTCAAGGATTGAACTCACAACCCTGGGTTTAGCAAGCCAATGCTCAAACCACTGAGCTATCCCTCCCCCCTAACTCCTGCCCCTCCTAACCCTAATCCTAACCCTAACCCAGATGACTACCTCTCAGTTCTAACACATTATTGTGTAAAAGGGATTCTTGGTGGTTCCAAAAGACTATGAATGAAAAATTTGTTGAGATATGTTCCCAAACACATTTTGGGAGCAGGAGTAGGAGGTGTAAGAGATCTGCCTTAGATCTTTGGACCATTGCTGCCACAACAAGCGTATTAGGTGGAGGGTGAACATAAAAGCAAGAAGACTGTTTATATGGGATTTGTCGGCTTTAGGGACACCCAGAGAATGGGATTGCATCCCTGACCATTTTGCCTAATAGCCATTGATTGGCCTATGCTTCATGAACTTATCTTATTCTTTTTAGAACCCGGTTATGCTTTGGGCCGTCACAACATCTCCTAGCAACAAGTTCTACAGGTTGACTATGCATTGTGTAAAGAAGTACTTCCTTATTTTAATTTTAACTCTGCTGCCTATTAATTTCATTGGGAGATCCCTGGGTTGTGTATTATTCTTCACACCATTCATGATTTTATAGACTTCTGTCGTATCCCCCCCATAGTCATTTCTTTTCTAAGATGAACAGTGCCAGTCTTTTTAATTTCTCTTCGTATGGAAGCTGTTCCATACCCCTAATCATTTTTGCTGCCCTTCTCTGTACTTTTTCCAATTCTAATTTTTTCTTTTTTTAGTTTGGGCAATCACATCTGCATGCAGTAGTGAAGGCGTGGGTGTATCATGGCTTTATATACTGGCATTATGATATTTTCTGTCTTACTATCTATCTCATTCTTAATAGTCTAAAAAGCTAAAAGAATTTTAGGCACTATCTTTTTAATCTGTTTTCAAAGAACTATCCACGATGACTCCAAGATCTCTTTCTTGTGTGGTAACAGTTAATTTAGACCCATCATTTCGTATGTATAGTTGGGATTATATTTTCCAATGGGCGATGCTTTGACTTTATCAACACTAAATTTAATCTGCTGTTTTCTTGCCCAGTCACCCAGTTCTGTGAGATCCCTTTGTAACTCTTCACAGTCTGCTTTGGACTTAACTATCTTGAGTAATTTCAGTATCATCTGCAAATTTTGTCACCTCACTGTTTTTAACCCCTTTTTTTCCAAATCATTTGTGAATATGTCGCACAGCACAAGTCCCAGTACAGATCCTTGGGGGACCCACTATTTACCACTTTCCATTTTGAAAATTAACCATTTGTTCTTACCCTTTGTTTCCTATCTTTTAACCAGTTACTGATCCATGAAAGAACTTCACTCTTGTCCCATGACTGCCTACTTTGCTTAACAGCCTTTGGTGATGGACTTTGTCAAGGCTTTCTGAAAGTCCAAGTACACTGTATCCACTGGATCACCCTTGTCCACATGTTTGTTGACCCCCTCAAAGAATTCTGCAAAATTGGCGAGGCAAGATTTTCCTTTACAAAAGCCATGTTGACTCTTCCCGAACATATTGTGTTGATCTATTTGTCTGATAATTCTGTTTTTTACTATAGTTTCAACCAAGCTGGCTGGCAATGAAGTTAGGTTTAGCAGCCTATAATTGCCAGAATTGCCTCTGGATCCTTTTTTTAAAAATTGGCAATCCTCCAATCAGCTGGTACAGAGACTGTGGTTACATACCACAGTTAGTAGTTCTACAGTTTCATATCTGAGTTCCTTGAGAACTTTTGGGTGAATACCATTCACCGCTGCAAAATCATGCCTCAAAGCAGGGCAGCAGTGACCCTGGCTTGTTTGACAGCGATGGTAGCGGAGTGTATTCTACAGTAGGTCCTACCATGCTATTAAGGTGTCAGACTCCCAACCCAAGGAGGGGACAGTTGTCCTTCTTGAGGTTGGGTGCTAGCTAAGTTGAGGAGGCAAACGTGCCACTGACAGCATAGAAATGGCTAAAACAGAAATAAATGGGCCCCAGTTCCTTGCACGTTTCTCGATCCGTTCTATGGTGGTGATGCAGAGTTCAATTGATGAGAAGCTGCTAAGAATCTCAGGGGCCAGAAAAAGAATTGCCCTCTCAGTGTGTACCTACAACTGCAGGACATTGACAAGGGACGACTCGATCAACCACCTAATGGAGGAGAAGGCACGGACAGCCAGTGACATCCTTGGTCTCTGCAAAACACAATGAAGAAAGGAGATGGAAGTGAAGTGGAGAGATGGAAGCACCATCATTTTGGGAAAAGGTGTGAGAACTGATGGAGGAATCAGTTTTATCGTCAACGAGAAATGGTCTTCAAAAATAATCTCCTGCAAGTTCAAGTCATCATGCATCAGAGTGCTATACTTCCAATTGAACAAGAACAGCACCCTCAAGATTATCTAGATATATGCTCCCACAAGCACAAGTGAAGATGATGATGAGAAAGAATTCTATCAGGAGCTCAAGGAAACCCTCGCTCAAAAATCCATATATATGATTGAGATGGGAGACTTCAACGCTAAAGTCAGAAGAGGGAAAAAAGGCGAAAAGTTCATTGGAAGGTATGGCATCGGCAAATGGAATCCATGAGGAGAGTGACTGGCAACTCTGGCGAAGACAAAAGAATGTTCATTGGTAACACCTGGTTTAAGAAGAAGGCCAAGAGAAGGTGGACATGGATCGCACCCAATGCAAAGAACAAGAACAAGATTGACTATATGCTGATTGATAAGTGGTGCATTGTACAAGACATCAGAGGTGCCAACTCCACGGGTGCTCTGGGGCTGGAGCACCCACGGGGAAAAATTAGTGGGTGCACACCCCACCAGCAGCCAAGCTCCCCGCCTCACCTCCTCCTTCGCCTCCGCCTCCTCCCAGCGCGCCGTGTCTCTGCTCCTTCCTCCCTCCCAGCACTCACCACCACCAAACAGCCGTAGCAAGCTCTGGGAGGGAGAGTGGAGGAGCTGGAACGTGGTGCTCAGGGGAGGAGGCGGAGAAGAGGCGGGGCCGGGATTTGGGGAAGGAATCGAATAGGGGCAGGGAGGGGGCGGAGTTGGGGCGGGGACTTTGGGGAAGGGGTTGGAATGGGGCGGGAGAGGCGGGGAAGGGGTGGAGCTAGGGGCAGAGGGGGGGGGTTGAGCACCCACCAGCACAGAAGAAGTCGGCGCCTATGCAAGACATCTCAGTAGTGCCATAATTCAACACCGGTAGAGACCATCACTTGCTCAGAGCAAGGCTCAACTTCAACGAAAAGGTGGAGAAGACAGCACTACAGCTGTCAAATCAGAGACAGCAGCCAAAAATATTCGACGAGGCAATCCTGAAAGCAAACATTTCCAAGGAAGACTGGAGTCTCATAGATAACTGTGACAAGGACTATAAAAACTTTGCTGATAAGCTGAAGCAATGTGTAAAATTAGCCAAGAAAGAAAGACCGAAAAGAGCGAAGGGACGAATCTCAGAGGAAATGAGGAACTTGCTAGAGAAGTGGAGGAATATGAAGCAAAATGATGGTGACAAACTTGAGTACTCCCTCCTCTGCAAGCTGATAAGAAGATTAAAGGAGGACTTCAAGAACTACGGAAATGAAAGGCTCTGAAAGATGGCTGAAGATTGCAGAAGTCTCAAAAATGCAAATGGGAATTGATGCTGTACAAGTCGACAATAACAGGGCTGAAAAACAAGGATGGAGAAGCGGTAATTGACGGAAAAGGATGGAAGCGCTCTGCAAAGATTTCTACACCCAACTGTTCATATCTCAGATAAATGTCCCACGACTATCTCTTCAACAGAGCAACGAGCGCGTACTCTTGGTTCTCAGCAGTGAAGTTCGACATGCAGTTTATCAAATGAAGGAAGGAAAAGCTCCAGGAAAAGATGGACTGACAACTGAAATGATAAGAGCTGGAGACCGAGACCTCTGGGAAACCCTTGCTCAAAGGTTTAGCTGTTACTTGGAAATGCAGAAGATACTATCTAGCTGGAAGGAGGCCAACACCATTTTGCTATACAAGAAGGGCGATCACAAAGATCTAAAGAACTGTCATCCAGTATGCCTCTCACATGTCTACAAGCTGTTCACCAATATAATAACAGAGTCTGGACGAGCAGCAGCCAAGAGAGCAGGCAGGTTTTTAAAGGAATTTCAGCACAATGGACCATATCTTCACTATAAACCAGTTATTGGAGTGCTCAAGGGAAAATAAATTCCCTTTATGCATTGCCTTCATCGACTATGAAAAAGCATTCAACAGCGTAAAGATCAATACAGTGCTGAAAGCTCTTGCAGAGCAGGGCATTGACACAAACTACATCAAACTACTAAAGGAAGCAAACTCTGACTGCACTATGGATATAACTCTGTTCGACACTCCTCTTCACATCTCAGTCAAAAGAGGTGTGAAGCAAGGAGACACGGTTTCACTGAAACTCTTCAGTCTGCCTCAAAATGGTAATGAGGCGGATGAACTGGAAGGGTGGAATTAGCATCAACGGAGAGCAGTTAAACCACCTCAGATTCACGGACAATATCGTGTTGATTGCTGAAAACACTGTCAACTACAGAAAATGCTGTGAGAACTCAACACAAAAGGCAGCCAAGTTAGACTGAAAATGAACCACTCTAAAATGAAATGTATGTGGCCTGATGCCTTCCCAAAAGCCCAAATAATAGTCAAGGGAGAACAAATAGAAGAAGTTGAGCAATAGGTTTATTTGGGCCAAGAAATTAACAATGTTGTACAGCAGCAAAACATGGGTCCTGACAAAGATAGAGGAGCAACAACTGTCTGTCATGGTGAGGGCAATGGAAAAATTTGGGGAATTTCAATCCATGACCAAGTTCCCAATGAAGTGATCAGACAGCAGAGTGGAGTGCAGGATGTCATTGTTGGAAGCAGATACAGTAAAATGTGATGTCCTGGGCATATAGCTAGGCTCACTGACATAATGGACTTCAGTTGTTGCTGAGTGATACCCACGGGAACTGAAACAACTACTCGGCCAACCTCCTAAGAGATGGGAAGATTTTGTTGTGAAAAGGCATGGCTGCACATGGAAAAGGAAGGCCAGGATAAGAGAAGAATGGAAGACATGTTGTGATCAGTGCAATCTATATGAGGGCTGAAGGACCAATTGAGCAAGGTGATCAAGGTAACCATCTGGTCCTGGTGACTTATTACTGTTTAGTTTATCAGTTTGTTCCAAAACCTCCGTGACTGACACCTCAGTCTGGGACAGTTTCTCACATTTGTCACTGTAAGAGGAGCGGACTCACCCCTGTGGCGCCTCCTACTGGTCATCCAGGGAATTAGCTCACCAGCCTCTGGAGCGCCCTCTGCAGGCTGGTGATCTGCCCTCTCCTCTGCTGGCGCCCGTGTCCCTCCCAGGACCCGGTGCCCCTGTTACTGGGATGCTGCCCCGTGGCAGTACCCCACAGATCTGGGTCTCCCCTCCCTGGGGAACCCCCACCCACTATTCCCACCTTGCCTCAGCACTAGGCCACTGCCAGTCACCAGCTAGCCCCCGCTCCCTGGGGCAGACTGCAGTATAGGCCACTCATCACTGGCAAGGGGGGTTTGGACCTGCTGCCTTGGCCTAGTCCTGGGCTGCCCTCTGCAACCCCCACTACCCCTTGGCCTAATACTAGGCCGCAGCCTGGGGCTTTCCAGGCTGGAGCTCCCCAGCTCCTCAGCCTTTCCCCAGCCCTGCTCCACTCAGGTACTCTTTGTCTAGCTCCCTGCAGCCAGGCCCTTCTCTCTCTCTGAAGGCAGAGAGAGACTCTAGAGCTCCTGGCTCCCAGCCTCTTTATACAGGCCAGCTGAGTCCGTTTGGGGCGTGGCCCCATGCTGCCTGCTCCCTGGGCTATCTCAGGCCCTTCCAGGCAGGAGCAGGTGTCCACCCTGCTACACCGCCCCCCCCTGAGGGTGGAGGCTCAGGGGGAGTTTGAGCTCTGGGGTAGCAGCGGCAGCCGGGGGCTCTGGCAGCGGTTTAAAGGGCCCGGGGCAGTAGCGGGGGCTGAGCCCTGGGCCCTTTAAACTGCTGCTGGTGCCCCTGGCTGCCGCTGCTACCCCAGCGGGGGAGTGGGAGGGCACTTACCAGTACAGGGCGGGCCGGGGCTGGCTTTGACCCCCTATCCCCGCCCCTTTCGCCCGAGACCCCACCCCTTCCGGGGGCCAGAGCCGGCCCCAACCCAGCCCTGTACCAGTAAGTCCCTATTTCTACTTTCACTCCTGGGGTCGGGGCAGTCAGGGGACAGGGAGCGGGGCAAGTTGGGTAGGGTGTGGGCCCTGGGGGGCAGTTAGGGTGGGGGGGGTCTTGGGCCTATACTCACCGGGCGGCGCTTAGTAACCAGTTCCCTACCACCCCTGCTCCCCTCCCCACAGACCAAGGAGATCCACCCCTCCCCTGTAGTCCAGGCAGGAGTGTGTTTGCTGCCGGGAGCAGGCATGCTCATCTGGGCAGTAGCTATGTGAGCTCTCCACGCTGAGCAGTTTCAGTGCTTCCTGGGACTTTGAATGGGGAGGGGTGCATGCCTCTGTACAGGGCTGGATTTATACCTTACCCACCCCTAGTCACAGCATCTTCAGCATCCCATCCAGTGGTGAGCTGGAGCCGGTTCACACCGGTTCGCGCGAACTGGTTGTTAAATTTAGAAGCCAGTTTAGAACCGGTTGTTAAAGGGCTGGGCAAACTCCGGGCCGGGGGCCACATCCAGCCCACGGGACCATCCTGTCCGGCCCGCCTGAGCTCACAGCTGGGGAGGCTCCCCCGGTCCCTCCCCTCCCTTCCCCCCCTCGCAGAGCCCAGCGCCAGCGCTCTGGACTGCTCCTGGGCAGCTCTGCAGCTCCTGCCGCTTTGAGCGGCATGGTAAGGGGTTGGTGCTGCGAGCTGCAGCGGGCCACGTGGCGTCCATACACGCTGCCCTGAGCAGCATGGAAAGGGGGCTGGGCCGGGGCTGGGAGGAGGGGTTGGACAAGGGGCAAGGAGTGGTTGGAGGGGGCGGAGATTCTGGGGGGGCAGTCAGGGGACGGGGAACGGTGGGGGGGTTGGTAGGCATGGGAGTTCCGGGGGTCTGTCGGGATGCTGGTGGATGGGGTCAGGCAGAGGTGAAAGTAAGCCGGTACACCCCGGTACGGCGTACTGGCAAGAGCCGGTGCACCGTACTGGGGCGGCCCAGCTTCCCCAGGTGGCAATTTAAAGGGCCTGGGGCTCCCAGCAGTGGCTGGAGCCCCAGGCCCTTTAAATTGCCACCAGAGCCCTGCTGCTGGAGCCCTGGGGTAGCGGCAGCGGGACTCCGGGGGCTATTTAAAGGGCCGGGGCTCCCGCTGCCTCTATGGCCCCGGCCCTTTAAATAGCCACTGGAGCCCCGCTGCCAGAGCCCTGGGGTAGCAGCAGCAGTTGGGGGCTCTGGCAGCGGTTTAAAGGGCCCGGGGCGGTAGCGGCGACCGAGCCCTGGGCCCTTTAAACTGCTGCCGGAGCCCCTGGCTGCCGCTGCTACCCCAGCAGGGGAGAGGGAGGGCACTTACCGGTACAGGGCGGGCCAGGGCTGGCTCTGACCCCCCCAATCCCTGCCCCTTCCGCCCGAGGCCCCGCCCCTTCCGGGGGCCAGAGCTGGCCCCAACCTAGCCCCATACCGGTAAGTCCCTATTTCTACTTTCACTCCTGGGGTCGGGGCAGTCAGGGGACAGGGAGCGGGGCAAATTGGGTAGGGTGTGGGCCCTGGGGGGCAGTTAGGGTGGGGGGGTCTTGGGCCTATACTCACCGGGCGGCGCTTAGTAACCAGTTCCCTACCGGGTCGGCGGTGGCACTTCGGCGGCGGGTCGTTCACTTGCTCCGGATCTTCGGCGGCACTGAAGGACCCGCCGCCGAAGTTCCGCCGAAAACCCGGAGTGAGTGAGGACCCGCTGCCGAAGTGCCGCCGAAGACCCAGTAGGGAACCAGTTGTTAACATTCTGGCAGCTCATCACTGGTCCCAGCCCGTCCCCGCTTACAGCTGACCATTGTGTTGCACACAGTTTTAGAGAGATAAGGCGCCCCTAGAACGTAAGCACCCCTAGACACATGCCTACTGTGCCTAATTGGAAATCTGGCCCTGCCTGTGTAGTGAGATGCAGGGCAGTGGATCAAAACAGCGAGCACAGCGGTCACGGAGGGCATTGTGGGATACCTCCTGGAGGCCAGTTATGATGACGTAACGAATGCAGTGTCTACACTGATGCTTTGTTGATCTAACTTTGCCACAAAAATCTCTACGCCTGTCATCGAGGTGGTTTTATTTTGTTGGCAAAGCAGGAGAATTTTGTCGGCGGGAGGAGCACTGTAGTGTGTACACTTCCACTGTTTTGTTGACAAATCTGCCTTTTGCCAACAAAACTGTGTAGCGTAGAAACGGTCTAAATGTACAGTAGCATTTTAAAATATTTTTAAAGGAGGGGGACTTGATTGGATAGGACTTTCCAATACTAATTTGTAGAGTTGGGAAATGTCAACAAGTAGTTTATCCATGACTTTAGCCTCTTTCTGTTAAAGGACATCACAAGCAGATTGATCTCCTCACATTACTTTAAATAATAGACATTACTTGATATTTTTAAACAATGGATTGATCAAGCAACTCTGCAGTCTTCAAATGTCCACTATTAGAACAGTGGTGTCTACTTGTGATTAGCTAGAAATCATATGGTGTCACTGTTCTGATTGGATGAGTGCACACGCATTTCTGCTGCTAATATACAAAGTGCAGAGAGGAAAACAAAACAGATCATGGAATCATTGTCCTCTTTGTGTTCATCAACCTCCCTCTTATGTCATTCACATGTACTTTGTTAGCTCTTCAGGGCAAGAGGCCATGTCTTTGTTTGGGATGTAATTAGCAGGTTTGCTTTTTGGTGACTCAAAATAATAATCAATAATAATATACAACCTTGAAACTTTATTTCCATGATGATACAGGCAGTAAAAAAAAAAATTGTGTAAATGGTGAAGGAAAGCTCATATAAATAGGAATGACAGAAAAGAATTATCTTCAGAAATTGGAGCTGAATATTCATGCAATATTCTGCAGTGTTTTTCAAGCTTGAATAACTCCTGATTTTTATATAAATATCAAGGTGGTTAAGTTGCTGCTAGATGAATGAAACATCTGTTGCTAGTGATATGTCTATTAGAGAGCTGTCTGCTTTTGAATATGAGGTTGTGCTCATGATCTCTCCTTCTCTCACTTACTGATTAGCTTTGGGTTAAGAAAATATTTTTTGTAGTAAAAAGTGTATTAGTCCATGGAGGTATAGTCTATAGCTATGTATCATGTACAAAGGAAAACAATAAATCTTAATACAACCTGAAGACCCAAGAAGCTGGAACAGAATCAACAATAGTGAATTCTAACTGGGATATTCTCAGAAATGATCAAAGTTAAACTAGCTTGAATCTTTCATTTCATTAGGAATTGTTACTTTAAGTGAAAGTTGAGAGATTCTGAATCTTTTAAAGCAGCCAAAGAAAACGATGAATTATGTCTCATATAGCATATTTTCTTTTTTTTTTTTTTTGCATGTTGGGTTATCATGTTGATAAAAAGGACCAAGAGAATGATTAAAGGATTGGGAGCAACTTCTGTTGATGAAAGATACAAGCTTTCAAGCTACACAGAGCTCTTCTTCAGGTCTGGGAAAGGTACTCAGAGTGTTAGAACTAAATACAAGGTGGAACAAATTTTTTAGCAGTAGTAGTTAACACATATTCTAAGGGACCATTCAAGGTGAAGTGACCCATTAACACCCCTGCAGTCATAGTACAAAAAGGTGAAGGGGGGCAGGGTTAGGGGATTACAGATTGTTGTAGTAAACCATAAATCCAGTGTCTTTATTAAGAACATGATTTTTAGTTTCTAGAAAAGTTATGCATTTAAGATCCCAGACTTGTCTTTTGAAGGCATTGTCCACATTTCCTTTGAGGACAAAGACTGAGATGTCAGATATGGAGTTATCATTTTGTGAAAATTGTTCATCCATGGGTGATACATTGTTTTTATCTTTTATCATTTTTCTGTGTGAGTTCATCCGAGAGTGTAGTGATTGTCTGGTTTCACCCACATAGTTGTTATTTGGGAATTTAGGGCACTGGATGAGGTATACCACATGGTGTGATAGGCATGTATAGGACTCATGGATCTTGAAAGATGTGTTGTGGGTTTTTTTTATCACTGTAGCAGTGGAGATATGTCTGTTGTTCTGGCAGAGTCTGGTGACACTTTGAGTTGGTGTATCCTGGTCTGTGGAAAGCTTGCTTCTGATAATGAGTTTGGCTAATTGGGGGGTTGTTTGAAAGTCAGAAGAGGGGGTTTGGAAAAGATTTCTTTCTGCATGTAGTCCCCCCATTGAATATGGGTTGTAATTGTTTAATGATACCCCATATGGGTTCCAGTGTGGGGTGGAAGGTGACAGCTATGGGTGTTTAGTTGGAGGGTTATTTTTTTTGTACTGAAGCAGGTTCTCTCTGGGTATTTGGGTGGGCCATTCCATGATGCAATCTACGTCTCTGCTAGAACATCCTTGTTTGGTGAAGGCGGTTTTAAGTGTGTGAAGGTGTGTTTCCTGGACTTTCTCCTTGGAGCATATTCTGTGGTATCTGAGGGCCTGGATGTAGATAACAGATTTCTTGGTGTGTTTGGGGTGGTTACTCAAACTGTGGAGGTAGGTGTGGTGACCTGGGTTTCTTGTATATAGTTGTCTGTAGGGTTCCATTGTTGAAGCTGACTGTGGTATACAGGAAGCTGATGCTGGTATGCAAGTGGTCTAGAGAGAGTTGAAGTTGTGGTGGAAATCTATGAGGAAGTTTAGGTTGTTTGTCCAAAGGATAAAAATGTCATTGATGTATCACAGATATATCACTGGTTTCATGGAGCTTTTGTCCAGAAATACTTCTTTAAGGTGACCCCTGAAGAGGCTGGCATGTTGGGGAGCCATGGCCACAGAATATGATTTTTACAATTTTTGTTATTCAAAATTATTTGGTGAAAGTTTTGCAGCAAATGAAAATAATAATGAGACTGTGGAACTCATACCCAGAGCATATTAACATGTCCACAGATTACACTGTCTTCGGTTCAATATATAAAATAATCTTCTTAGACCTAGCTTTCCTACAATAAGCAAACACACAAACAACATGTTCTTCCTCTTGGTAGTTGAAGGTGCTGCGATATTATGCTGATGAACACAGAATAGAGAGAGATTCATAGTTATGATACAACTTAAATATTGACAAAGCCTTTAGGATTTGAGGTATCTTTGAACCTTATAATTGCAGGTGCATAAACTTTTTAAAACTAGGGCCATGGTATTACACCTCTACCTCGATATAACGCTGTCCTCTGGAGCCAAAAAATCTTACCGTGTTATAGGTGAAACCGTGTTGAACTTGCTTTGATCCACCGGAGTGCACAGCCCCCCCCCCCCCCCCGGAGCACTGCTTTACCGCGTTATATCCGAATTCGTGTTATATCGGGTGGCGTTATATCGAGGTAGCGGTGTATTTTCTTCTTTCACATAAATTTATTTTTATTGGAATATGTAACTGCAAACATAACTGGAATATTTCCAAATACAATATTTGCCTTTCATATAAAATGACCCTGGTTCAACAAACAGAAGCAAATATGCACATCATGTTCCTCTTAAAAGGTATCAGGAAAGATTATATATAGCTCTTCTATATGAAATCAAGAAAAAGTCAAACTACAGTAACTAAGCATCCAAAAAGCTGCTATCTTAATGGGTACTTAGTGTAGTTTGTTACCCAATGCACAAAATTGAGCTCCCATGAGTTACTAATAGCTCAAAAGAAGATAAAAAGTTCATTGTTTACTACTTGCATAGTATATAAGCTATTCTTGAGGCAAATAGTTATGAATAATAGCTTCTGCAATTACACTATTCAAGATGACAATTATAAGAGCTATCAATGCTTGTTCTTCAGCGTGTTGATCACCAGCTGGAGACAGAAAGAAATTTTACTCCCTGCACATGATATATTCTGTGTATTCTGGGGATTTTATGCCTCCCACTAAAGCATCTGATATTTATCAGGGTCAAAGACAGAATAATGAATTAGATAGACCACTGGTTGACTTTGCTGTGGTCATTTGTATTCTGTGCAAGACTACTTGAAAGCTAGGCAACAGTCTCAAAAGTGTGTTTGTCACAGGTGTACCCTTTCTACAAGGTGGTGTTGACAGCAAAAAGGGCCGGGTTCAAATACTTAGGTGTTGCTCCTAAAATATACAAAACATTGCCAGCTTGAGGTGCCCCACCCCCAGTCCTCAACAAGTATGGGAAAAACTAATTTTAATTTGAGCAGTGTCCCTATGGGTGCTCTACTTTAGGTGCACTTGTGTCCCTGAGTGTAGGATCAGAGATCTTCGATAGCAGTGCCTGTTGGGGTGATGGGGAAATCCTCCCCATCTCGTGCTGTGACCAGCAACTATATAGCACTGTTCGGTCCAACCGCCCTCAGTTCCTTCTCAACTGCCCTTCGCAAGGGACAGAATCTCTAGCAAAGCCCTTCATAGGAAAGTCTTTACTGCCTTTAGTAGTGTTAGTGTTTCTGTTAAAAGTTTATACTTGCTACTCATTTCCATTTCTTAGTTTTTCCCTCCTGAAAAAAAATTCTTTCCTCCCTGTTACTCCTTAGGTTAGAATAGTATTTTTTTCTATGTTCTTCCCTACAGGGAAGTTCCCCCTTACATGGGGCTATGCCAAGATTCCCCGGGTTTAATAGGTGCCTCACCTGCTATGAGACCATCCCTGTAAGCGACAGGCAATCATGGTACATTTGCTGCTTAGGAGAGGGGCAAATACCACAGAAGTACACGGATTGCCTCAACTTAAAGGCATGGACCTGAAAGAACCATAACCTGAAGCTAAAAATTTTAATGATGAACAGTGCATTGTGGCCAGACTCAGACCCTGGCCCCAATACCTGTCCTGTGCAACAGTTGCCACCGGCACCGTCAACTGCCGCCCCACACTTGCCGCGCGCTGTAAAGAGAAAGGCCACGGACTCTCACAAAGATGGCAAGAAATGAACCCTGAGCTCACCTATCAAGGAGCCATCACAAAAAAGAGTCCCCTACAAGGTCAGTAGCCTCAACATCTTCCACAGAGAGACTTAGCTCCAGTGACCACCCAGAGACCTCCAGTACCGGCACTACTGATAAGTCCAAGGACCCTAAGAGGACAGGACCATGCAAGATGGTACCGTCACATGATACCAGCGAAGAGAGGCCCAAAGCTGCACAGTTGGCACTGGCTGCTCCAACTAAACCTATGGCATCAAGTGCTTCAACACCAATGAAGCCTTCGGAGCCACCTACTGGTTAATTGGGAGAATGCAGACTGAGCTCGTCACTGCCGGCACAAGCAACGTCTGCACCGATGCCCAGACCTTCCACAGCACTGATGCAAGCACAACCCATGGTATTTATGATGTTGATGCCAGTACTAAAAGAATTCAGGTTCCCGAGAGACCTGACCATCTCTGAAATCCCAGACTCACTGCTCCTCCGCACCGAGCTTCCAGTGGTACATATCTCTCTCCTGGAGATGCAACTGATATGGCACTGATTTCCATCACCATCTAGAACCAGCCCCCCTTTTCCAGCAAGGAGGAAGATGAAGATGAAGAGGTTTACTCAATTGCACCATGTACCCCCCCCATACCAGGGGGGCTGTACAATGTGAACCTTACACATGCCCTCGGTATCAGGAGACCAGAACTGACACAGGATCTTGGTACAGGCACCTGTGGAAGCCACGCCATATGCCTATCCCTCCACACTGGGACCCTTGGGTTGAGTACAGGCAACACTTTGCTAAACCACCCATTAATCAAAGGGACCAACACAGCACTCTCCATCCTCATCAATATCCAGGCCTCTCAAACCTGAGGTAGAAATTTTATAGAGGACCACAATTAAGAACTGGAGAAAGAGGTTACACCACCTGCCAACATCTCATCCTCACCAGATGAAGCAATCATGCCATCACCTCCAACATCTGCTGATGATTTTAAACATTTTCAAGAACTGTTTCATAGAACAGCAGACACTCTTCAAATCCCACTGGAGGAAGTGCAAAAATTACAACATAAGCTGCTGGACATATTAACAGACCTCCATATCAGCTAAAATCGCACTTTTGGTCAATGAGGCTTTATTGGGCCCAGCCAATGTGATCTGGCAGACTCCAGCATCAATACCTCCTATGTGTAAGCAAGCAGACTTCTTATTCTCACACCCTACTCTGAATTTGCTCATGGTGAATGTGGTAAATGAGAAGGGAAGACAACATCACTCCAGGACAACCCCTTTTGATAAGGACTGGAAGAGGCTAGACCTCTTCAGACATAAGGCATACGCGTCAGCTATGCTCAGTTTAGAATTGCCAACTACAAGGTGCCTCTGTCAAAATACAATCATGTAAACTACTTCAAATTAAATGAATTTCTTCAACGCATCCCAGAGGACAAGAAAGATCAGTTCCAGGTAGGGCCAGCTCCAGGCACCAGCTCAGCAAGCAGGTGCTTGGGGCGGCCAAGGAGAAGGGGCGGCACGTCGGGCTCTTCGGCGGTGGGTCCCTCGGTCCCTTTTGGAGGGAAGGACCTGCCGCCGAAGTGCCGCCGAAGAAGAAAGCGGCGTGGTGGAGCTGCCGCCGATCACGATCGCGGGGTGTTTTTTTGGGTTTTTTTTCCCGCCGCTTGGGGCGGCAAAAAACCTGGAGCCGGTCCTGGTTCCAGGCACTGGTAACTGAAGGACAATTACTGGCACGTACAGCACTGCAAGCCTCCTTAGATGGTGCTGACACAGTGGCCCAGTCCATAGCAACATCAGTGGTCATGAGACAGGTTTCGTGGCTACATCTCTCAAGATTCCCAAAGGAAGTCCAGCCACATGGAAGATCCCCATTTGGAGGCTCAAATTTTTTCGCCGAGTGTACTGATGAGTTCCTCCACTCACATAAGGATTCAAGAGTGACATTATGATCACTGGGCATCTATACACCATCAGTGAAGAGAAGAAAGGGTAGATACCAACTTACCCTGAGATCTCGACCCCATCTTTCTTCCTGCAATGACACTTTGACCCGCAACACAGGCATCAGAGGCCCCCTCCCAACCATAGAGAGACCTCAACACAGTTGTCTACACCTCACCCATCTACCTCAAAACAATAGTTTTTAAAATTTGGTTGAGGCCCTGAGACTCTTCCCCCGCACCATGTGCTGCAACCGTTGGAAATATTCCATCGGTTTGGTGACTGTTTGACCCCATTCTACCCAACATGGCGGAAGATCACCTCCAAGAAATGGGTATTGGAGATCATCAGCAACAGGAATTTGATCCCATTCCTCTCCTTCCTGTCTACCTATCCCCCTTCCCCATCCCTCTTCAGACACCCTTCTCACGAGCACCTTCTGCAAGAAGAAATAAATCACCTCCTACAATTGGGTGCCAGAGAACCAGTCCCATTTTGACACAGAGGGAAAGGATTTGATTCCAAATACTTCATAATCCAAAGAAAAATGGCAGATGGAGATCAATTTTAGATTTGAGAAACCTCAACAAATTTGTCAATATACATTAGTTCAAAATGGTCACGTTATTGACAATAATCCCAGCACTGGAACGGGACTGGTTCTTGGCCCTTGACCTCCAAGTTATATATTTCCACATCATCATACACCCTTCTCACAGGAGATTCCTCGGATTTGTCCTGGGGTCGGAACATTGTCAGTACAAGGTGCTACCACTCTGGCCTTTCCACAGCACCCAGAGTATTCTCCAAAGTCATAGCAGTGGTGGCAGCGCACCTCCACAAACAGGGAATTATACTATTCCCATAGCTAGACAATTGTCTAATGAAAGCTCCTTCTCGAGCCGACACGCTCCCAGCCATATGAAGGATGATGGACCTTTTCTCAAAACTAGGCCTAGAAATAAACATGCTAAAATTGACATTGACACCAGTACAACAACTGGAATTTATTGGGGCTCAACTCGACGCAGTAGAGGCCAAATCCTTCCTACCAACCCACAGATTTGCAATGATAGTCAGTCTAATTACCATTGTACAAACCAGTCCACAGGTCTTGGCCAGAACGTGTTTACAATTGCTCAGTCATATGGCAGTGGCAACATTCTTGGTAAAACATGCCAGATTACATATGAACTGCCACCAGCGCTGACTCTGAACATTTTACGTACCACACAGACACAGTCTCAACAAATCTCTCTCGATATCATACAAGTACTGTAGTGCAATATCTTTATCGTGAAAGTGCAATTTACAAATGTAGATTTTTGTTACATAACTGCACTCAAAAACAAAACAATGTAAAACTTAAGAGCCTACAAATCTACTCAGTCCTACTTCTTGTTCAGCCAATGGCTAAGACAAACGAGTTCGTTTACATATATGGGAGATAATGCTGCCCACTTCTTATTTACAATGTCACCTGAAAGTGAGAACAGGCGTTCGTATGGCACTTTTATAGCCGGCGTTCCAGAGGTATGCTTCCATGCTGATGATGCTCATTAAAAAAATAATGCATTAATTAAATTTGTGACTGAACTCCTTTAGGGAGAATTGTATGTCTCCTGCTCTGTGTTTTACCCACATTCTGCCATATATTTCATGTTATAGCAGTCTCAGATGATGACACAGTACATGTTCGTTTTAAGAACACTTTCACTGCAGATTTGACAAAATGTAAAGAAGGTACCAATGTGAAATTTCTAAAGATAGCTACAGCACTCGATCCAAGGTTTAAGAATCTGAAGTGCCTTCCAAAATCTGAGAGGGATGAGGTGTGGCTCATGCTGTCAGAAGTCTTAAGAGAGCAATAGTCTGATGCAGAAACTACAGAACCCAAGCCACCAAAAAAAGAAAATCAACCTTCTGCTGGTGGCATCTGACTCATATGATGAAAATGAACATGCGTTGGTCTGCACTGCTTTGGATCGTTATCGAGCAGAACCCATCATGAGCATAGACACATGTCCTCTGCAATGGTGGTTGAAGCATGAAGGGACATATGAATCTTTAGCGCATCTGGCACGTAAATATCTTGTGACGCCGGCTACAACAGTGCCATGCGAATGCCTGTTCTTGTTTTCAGGTGACATTGTAAACAAGAAGTGGGCAGCATCCCTGTGTAAAACACCCATCCCTGTGTTATCTTTGGCAGTAGTCCTCCACTTCAGTTTCTCCATCTGCCAATGTGAACATCCAATGAACCAACCCACCATTTTTCCTCCATTCTCAGTTTGGTTTCAGTGGTTAGTGGAGTCTGAGAGTACACCTAAGTCCATATCCAAACTGTTGGGGGAGGTGGGAGGAGGTTGCTGTCTGGCTTCTGTGAAGAGACACCTTGCCTCAACCTCTGTGTTATCACCTCTTATTTCGCCACTGCCTCTAGCTATGCTGCTGTCTGTCTCTCAGTGCACTGCCATCTCTACACGTGTGTGGTCTAGTTTTGAGGCTCCACCACCTAACCAAGCTACAGTTAATACAACTCTAGAAGGGCTAGTTAGGGGGAACCTTTCTGGCACCATAATGCCAAGTCTGGTTCCTCAGAATCCACCACCTAACCAAGCTATAGACATTTCAGCTCTAGGGTGCCTGGTTGGACAAGTCATAGATTCTCATAGACTTTAAGGTCAGAAGGGACCAATATGGTCATCTAGTCTGACCTCCCGCATGATGCAGGCCACAAAAGCTGACCCACCCACAACAGAATCCTCCAGCCTGCGACCCCTGCCCTATGCTGCGGAGGAAGGCGAAAAACCTCCAGGGCCTCAGCCAATCTACCCTGGAGGAAAATTCCTTCCCGACCCCAAATATGGCGATCAGTAGAACCCCGAGCATACAGGCAAGATTCTACAGCCGGACCCTCATTTTACCCGCAATGGCACGTTATGCCTAATTGACTAAAATCACGTTATCCCATCAAACCATTCCCTCCATAAACTTATCAAGCCTAATCTTGAAGCCAGAGAGGTCTTTCGCCCCCACCGTTTCCCTCGGAAGGCTGTTCCAAAATTTCACCCCTCTGACGGTTAGAAACCTTCGTCTAATTTCAAGCCTAAACTTCCCCACGGCCAGTTTATATCCATTCGTTCTCGTGTCCACATTACTACTGAGCTGAAATAATTCCTCTCCCTCCTTGGTATTAATCCCTTTGATATATTTAAAGAGAGCAATCATATCGCCCCTCAGCCTTCTTTTGGTTAGGCTAAACAAACCGAGCTCCTTGAGTCTCCTTTCATAGGAAAGGTTTTCCATTCCTCGGATCATCCTAGTGGCCCTTCTCTGTACCCGTTCCAGTTTGAGTTCGTCCTTTTTAAACATAGGAGACCAGAACTGCACACAGTACTCCAAATGAGGTCTCACCAGCACCTTGTATAACGGAAGCAGCACCTCCCTGTCCCTACTAGAAATACCTCGCCTAACGCATCCCAAGATCGCATTAGCTTTTTTCACAGCCACGTCACATTGCCGACTCATAGTCATCCTGCGATCAACCAGGACTCCGAGGTCCTTCTCCTCCTCTGTCACTTCCAACCTATGCGTCCCTAACTTATAACTAAAATTCTTGTTAGTCATCCCTAAATGCATCACCTTACACTTCTCACTATTAAATCTCATCCTATTATTATTACTCCAATTTACAAGGTCATCCAAGTCTCCCTGCAGAATATCCCGATCCTTCTCCGAATTGGCAATACCTCCCAACTTTGTGTCATCCGCAAACTTTATCAGCCCACTCCTACATTCGGTTCCGTAATGAATAGATTAAATAAAATAGGACCCAAAACCGAACCTTGAGGAACCCCACTGGTGACCTCCGTCCAACCTGACAGTTCACCTTTCAGTACTACCCGCTGCAGTCTCCCCTTTAACCAGTTCTTTATCCACCTCTGGATTTTCATATCGATCCCCATCTTTTCTAATTTAACCAATAATTCCTCATGTGGCACAGTATCAAACGCTTTACTAAAATCGAGGTAAATTAGATCCACCGCATTTCCTTTATCTAGAAGGTCTGTTACTTTCTCAAAGAAGGAGATCAGGTTGGTTTGGCACGATCTGCCTTTCGTAAACCCGTGTTGTAATTTGTCCCAATTGCCATTCACCTCTAGGTCCTTAACTACTTTCTCCTTACCAGTTTCACTCATCTCTATCACTGCATTGTGGAGATGCACATCATAGTGGTAGAGGTAGGTAGTGTGGGTGTACATATGCATGCAACACCTTTCTTACCCTTTTCTTTCTAAGCACCAGTACCCAGCATTGTAAGACTGAGATTTTGGTTAGGGTGGCTACTCACTCAGGGCATATTAAATACAGTTCTGTTGCCCTTGTGTCACACAGGAAGCAACCCCATGCTCCCTAAACCTCTGACTGTCAGCAGCTGGGACTGGACGACAGGATGGATCACTCGTTATTTGCCCTGTTCTGTTTATTCCCTCTGAAGCATCTGGCCCTGGTGACTGTCAGAAGACAGGATCCTGAGCTAGATGGACTATTGATCTGGCCCAGTATAGCCATTCTTATGTTCCTTTGTTCTTATAATAACATTTCATTACCCCTATACCCAAAACTGAAATTAATTTTAAATAAAATAACCAAAGTGTTCACACTGTGATGATGGGTAATAAACATGCAGATAAGGGCTGTCTCATTCTGTATCTTCCTCTGGCTCACCAATAATTGGTGGCAGAGAGCTTCTTCCCTCTAAAGCTGCAGACCACAGGTTTACACAGGGAGTGTACAGAATGGAAAAAGTCACTATGCTATGCAGTTGTAATGACTGCTGATTGACCTACTTCCTCTACCTTATAGTGTCTGTCTTTAATATAAGCTACACAGGAGGTAGATATGGACTATCAGGTTCTGTCATACAGAGATTTTGTGGGGAGGTTGATGGCAGCCAGTTCACCCCACTCATCCAGCAGGGTACTGAACAAATTGCCAAGGCCAGTGGGGGCCTGTTTCATCTCCAACAAAAGTCAACTCCCAGTCATTTTGAGAAACCCTTCTCCTTTCCTTCACCCCCACAGGCTCTCTAGCCTATCAGGTAGGGAAAAGAGATCTTTCCTTATTCCCTCCACTATAAGAGAGACACTTTGCTCCCCATCAGGAAGGTGAGAGGCCTTTATTATTGAAATAATTTGTTTGGAAAAAAAAAAGTACAGTGCAAATAAGAACAAGATTTTGATTCTTTTTCCTGTTTACAACCCTAAGGGAATAAATTAGTTAAGAAACTACCAGGGCCATTATATTATTCATTTTCTTTAAAACAGACTATTTTTAAAGGACACAGGCAGGAAGAGTTGTGTTCAGTATAATCCAGTGTAACTACGGCTGAGGGCCTAACATTGGGTCTGTTATCATCAAGCAGAACTAGCTAATAATGCAAGGGTGTAAAAGACAGTGCACTAGGGTATGATCTTGAAAGGTACTGATGCTCTCACATGACCTGGTCCTAACTAGGTAATCACAGAAAGAAGCAAAATACATACATATCTTATTGCAATGGGTTTTGATTTGGATTTTTAATGAGTAAATGGAAATCATTGCTTGAAACCAAACCTAATTATTGTTTCTGATCTTCTTGTTTAATTTTGTAAATAATGCCAAATATCCAAAAGTGGGAAAAATCCTGATCTCTTTTACAAACAGAACCCCATTAATTCCACGTAGCTGAGACAAGGAAGCAATCATTCAGCTAACATGGTCCCTTTCTGCCACCTTGTGGCACAACTGTGTTTGCAAAGGTACTGTTGCTGCTACTCTGAAACCTGTTATATAATATGTTTGGTGTATGTTAGACTTTAACTTTATTACTTTTAGCTATTTCTGAGTATTTTCGGCAGATTAATTTCAAGTATTTTCCAGACAAGGTTAGTGGTCGTAGCTCTCAAATGTTAGGCTACTTACAGCATGCATATAAATGTACTGAGTGAAATCCTGAAATCCTGGCCCCATTTAAGTCAATGGCAAAACTTAAATGGGTTAGGATTTCACCAACTGTGTTTAGAATGTTTTGGTTTATATCAAGTAAAAATAAAGATTATAAAAATGCATTTTCAAATATGAATATTTGTATCAGAACAATTATGGTCTCACTGAAAACTACACCTTAGAAATGTAAATTGCAGTGTTTGTGCCTAACACACCATATAGTATGATCTTGAGTTCTTTCTGCACTGTCATAGAGGATACTCTGTTGGTTTTGAAACAACTACCCACTGTTTCAAGTCTGCATAAAGAAATAGGAACCTATCATCTTTTATAGAATTCCTCACATCACTATCTCAGAATATTTTATAAGTTCAAAGGTGTTTTTTTTAATAAAATAAAGAAACTTTTTAAGAATATGCTACAGCCAGATTTCCTCTACTTGCTTTCAGATTGGAATCACCAACTCGGTCTTTGAGCATGGATGCACCAAAAGGGATTAATATTAAAGCACAAGCTGGCAATATTGAAGCTCTCTCTCAGATGGATATCAAATTGCATAGCAGTGATGGAGTGGTGAGTATGATAAATGATATTTTTATTATTGTGGTTTATATTGATGCTGTTTGATATTGCCATCAATGTCATTAAGTCATTTTAAAGTGACTGTATTATAATTGTTCAGGTTTTAGCAAATATGCTGATAGTTCCAGATAATGATGCCATAATAATACATTTGTTTACAGGGCAAGGATTAAATAATAATGTAAAATTAGATGGTGTTGAAAGAGTTTAAAAAATGCTAAGAAGTCACTTCTATCCTAGCACAGTGATTATTTTATTTATTTATTTATTTATTTATTTATTTAAGTGAGTGCTCTGCTTTGTTCCATTCAGTTTCTGTAGTTCTGGAACATGAGAGGTAGAGTGATAACCTAATACATAATGAAATGCAAGAGGACAGATGTCCAGCTCCGTTGAAGTCAGTTGACTTTAGCCATTGATTTCAGTGGAAGCAAGAAAAGACTCTAGGAGAAAAATCTTAAAGGAATTAAGTGCCTAAGACAAGTCAGTCCTTTCTAGTGAAAGACTAAAGGGGTGGTGGTGTCCAGCTTTATACTCAGGCCTGGTCCACACTAACCCCCCACTTCGGACTAAGGTACGCAAATTCAGCTACGTTAATAACGTAGCTGAATTCGAAGTACCTTAGTCCGAACTTACCGCGGGTCCAGACGCTGCAGGCAGGCTCCCCTGTCGATGCCGCGTACTCCTCTCGCCGAGCTGGAGTACCGGCGTCGACGGCGAGCACTTCCGGGATCGATCCGGGATCGATTTATTGCGTCTAGACAAGACGCGATAAATCGATCCCAGAAGATCGATTGCCTGCCGCCAAACCAGGAAGTAAGTGTAGACGTACCCTCAGTAGCCCACTGGTGGGGGCACTCACCTGGGAGGTGGAAAAACCTAGGTGTGATTCCCTGTTTTCCAGCTTGAACGCAGGTCTCCTATCTCTTAGGTGAATGCCTTAACCACCAGACTGTCAGGTGTGGGATTTTTGCAATCTCTCCTGTTGAACCAGATCCTCTATGTATAAATTACAGTGCTTAATTTGTAATGAAAGAGGTGCCCGGGCTCAAGGAATAAGGTGCTAGGGCTAAAGCAATTTTTTTTACTTTAATAAACTGATGCAGCAAGCCCAGAGGTGCTGGGGTGATGAACTGCCAAGCCTAGAGGTGCCCCAGCCACAAATTAAGCACTGATAAAATACATATTCATTGGAGCAGGGACTGGACCACTGGTCTCCTAGGTGAGAGCCCTTAGCATTCATTCTCACGCTTTCTCTCTCTGCCCCAATGAGTATTAAAGTATTTGTACATAGTGGAACAATTTCTACAGCCCAGAATATCCTACAGTCTGGTGATTAGGATCCTCATTTATGATATGGGAGACCTATGTTGTAGTCCAGGGGCAGGCAAACTTTTTGGCCTGAGGGCTGCATCGGGTTTCGTAAGTTGTATGGAGGCCCGGTTAGGGGAGGGGGTCGTGGCCCGGCCCCCATCTCCTAAATGCCTCCCCCCCCCGGGACTCCTGCCCCATCCAACCACCCCTGTTCCCTGACGGCCCCCCTGGGAACCCTGTCCCATTCACACAACCTCGCTCCCTGGCCCCTGACCGCCCCCGGACCTCTGCCGCCCCATCCAACCTCTCCTCTCATTCCTGACCACCACCCCAAACTCCCCTGCCCTCTATCAAACCCCCCTGCTCCCTGCCCCCTTACCGCGCTGCCTGGAGCACCGGTGGCTGGCAGCACTACAGCTGCACCGTCTGGCTGGAGCCAGGCCACGCTGCCACCGCCGCCACCACCACACAGCTCAGAGCACCGGGTCAGGCCAGGCTCTGCAGCTGCGCTGCCCCAGGAGCTGACAGCCCCGCTGTCCAGAGCATTGCGCCGGCAGTGGAGCGAGCAAGCTGAGGCTGCGGGGGAGGGCGGACAGCAGGGGAGAGGCCAGGGGTAGCCTCCCGGGCCAGGAGCTAAGGACAGTCCCATGGGCTGGATGTGGCCCGCGGGCTGTAGTTTGCCCACCTCTGTTCTAGTCCCTGCTTCAAATGAGGCAGATCAAGGATTTGAAAACAGTCTCCATATCTCAGGTGACCACCTGGCTGTTGGGTATTCAGGAAAACACATATGCCTTAGCCTGAAAAATTCCTGATCTTGGTATCCCCAGTGTATTTTATGCAGGCCTGATCTGGTAGGTGTGCTACCCGATTGAGCCCCACAGGCAAGACAGGCCAGGGAACGCCTAGTTTGAGTATCCCGCTGGAACTTAAGCAAAAGCTAGGGCACTGAGCAGCTTGGTAGTGTTAGGACTTAGGTGGTTTTGCGCATGCCCACTGGCGAAAATGTAGGCACCTGGGGAACAGGCTTCAGAGGCAGCTGAGTGGGTGTTTAGAGGATCTCAGTGTTTCCTAAATACACCTCTACCCCGATATAACGTGACCCGATATAACACGAATTCTGATATAATGCGGTAAAGCAGTGCTCCGGGGGGGCGGGGCTGCGAACTCCGGCAGATCAAAGCAAGTTCGATATAACGCCGTTTCACCTATAACACGGTAAGATTTTTTGGCTCCCGAGGACAGCGTTATATCGGGGTAGAGGTGTATTGGATTTAGGTTCCTAAAGTGGCAGGTAGATGCCTAAGTCCCTTTGTGGATCTTGCCCCCTAGGAGCCTAAATCCTACTGACTTTCAATGAGATCTAAAGGACAGATTTTTGAAGGTATTTAGGTGCCTACAGATAGGCACCTTTGTGAGATTTTTCCAAAGCACTTAGGCTTGGATTCACTAAGGTATTTAGGTGTTGTGATGTTGAGTGTCACTCCACCTAACTTTTAGGCATTTAGAAAATCACAGGAACAGCACTGTGATCCACAAAGTCTGCGTTAGGTGCCTAGGCTCCATCTATCATGAATGAGGAGAGACAGGCATCTTAGACTGTAACTTACAAAAGCCAGTATCCTAATCCTATGTCTACATAGAATCATAGAATATCAGGATTGGAAGGACCTCAGGAGGTCATGTAGAGTCCAACCCCCTGCTCAAAGCAGGACCAATCCCCAGACAGACTTTTGCCCCCGATCCCTAAATGGCCCCCTCAAGGATTGAATTCACAACTCTGGGTTTAGCAGGCTAATGCTCAAACCACTGAGCCATCCCTCCCCCACTAGAGAGCTTACAGCGGCACAGCTGTACCAATGCAGTTGCACCACTGTAAGATCTCTCGTGTAGCCGCTCTATGCTGACAGGAAAGAGCTCTCCCATCAACATAATTAAACCACCCCCAACGAGCAGCAGTAGCCATGTCGGTGGGAGAAGCTCTCCCACTGACACAGCTCTGTGCACACTACCACCTATGCTGGTGAAATTTATGTTGCTCAGGGGTGTGTGTGCTTTTTTCACACCCAAGTGACAAAAAATTTACCAACATAAATGGTAGTGTATACATGGCCTAAGTGGGGAGTTGCCTAAACTAGCCAATGGGAGATGCTGACAAGAGGGGTGTGTGCTAAGCCCTGCCCCTCCTGGAGATAAACACCTCACTGTAGCCTGGACTTAGGCATCTAGCCCTGATAGTGAGTCTCAGCTGTGAACCCTCTGTTCAAGTTAGGCACTTGAGGCATTTTTGTGCTGACAAAGAGAAGGTGCTGCCTTATAACTTTTAGCCCCAGTGGTTAGGGTACTCACATGAGATGCAGGAGACTCCCAGTTCAAGTCCCCCTCCACATGAGAAGGAGAAGGGATTTCAATGCAAATCTGCCAACTTCCACATGAGAACCCAAACCACAGAGCTATGGGATAGCCTGACCAGGGCCCTCCCTCAATCTCTCCTGTTGAAGCTGCTGCACTGTGGAGAACTAAAGAGTTCTTCTTCAAGTAGCATCTCTATGGGTGCTCCACTCTAGATGTGCTTGCACCCCATGCACCTCAGATCAGAGATTTTAGGTAGCTGTGTCTGTTCAGCCCACGCATATGCCCACTGCAGCCTCATGCCTGGTACCATGCCTTCTCAACCGCCTTGGCCTGAGATGGAGCCTCAGCAGCGTCCAAGTTGAACTTACCTCGACTGTATTTGTATCTCATTCTTACTAGTTAGTTAGTGTTAGTTCTTAGAATTTCCTTCATGTTAGTTAGCTGTAATAATTTTTATAGCTTTTTAAAAAAACTTCTAAAAGATTTTACTTATACTTTTAGGATAAGGACTGTTGTCCTTTCACCTATTTTTTGCTTTTTGTTTTTTTGTTTCTCCTCTCAGGGGAACCTCAGCCCTGGGAGGGTATGCCTGGTTCTCCTGGGCTTAAATGCTGCTTTTCGTGCCGAGAGGCTATCCTAGTCAGAGACAGACACTCCTTGTGTGTCTGCTGCCTTGGGGAGTCACATGTTCCCCCAAAGCGTAATTTGTGTCTGCAATTAAAATTGAGGGCCAGAAAGAACTAGGAACTTAAACTACGTCTCCTCATAATGGAGAGCTCACTCTGACCAGCTTCTGACCCCAGCCAGGGGGACCTCCTCCCCCATACAATGGTCTCTGGACAGGTCAACCACTTCAACTTCCTCAGCACAGCAATGCCCTACAGCACTGAAGAGGAAATCTCTGGACTCCTGTTAAAAAGACCCTAGAAAGTGGACTTTAAGTCCTCTGGGTAGAGAATCTACCTCAAAGAGACAGTCTCCAATTCAGACAACTGCTTTGGTACCTACCAGTTTCCCACAAGACTGTAGGTTCTTTAGGTACTGTGACCACCAGCAGGCCTAAGAATCCTAAGGGTTCCAGCTCTGGAAGATTGGTATCATCGGGTGATTGGAACAGCAGAGAGAAGAAGACCAGCTCTTCTGAATTGGTACTGACAGAGTCTACTAGGACCTTGGTACCCAGCACTTCAGCTTCGCAAAGGACCAGACCAACACCTACTGGCCATGCATCAGAGCGCATGAGATTTTCAGTACCATCGGTGCCTTCTGCCACAGTTATCTCTGCCCAACTTACTTCATCAGTACCATCCACTGTTACAGTACCGCAAGAGTTTTGATTTCCTCAGACTTGGCAGTAACAGAAACACCTGAATGTCCCCAGTTTGGCACTGACCCATTCTCGGTACTGAGAACCTCTCGGCCTTATCTCTATGTGTGCTCCACCTCTACGAAGTGACAAGGAGGCGGAAGATGATGGGGATTTTTCATCAGTCTCCCACATTACTGTCCAAGGCTCTCCTTTCCATTATCAAGGAACCTTCTATCCTGAGACCTCTAAAAAGTCAGACTATCTTTGTGAGAGACACACTCCACCCGCTGGTATGGATACCCTTGGTTGCCTCCTCCCATGTCTTATGTACCGCCTCAGTGGCTGTACTGGGACCCTTGGATGACTTACCACCAACAATTCTCCAGGTCTCCTAATGCTTCTTGCTGGGAGAAGAACAGACAATCCCCACCAGCCTTTCTCTGTAGGGTTCCTGATCCACAAGAGACCTTTGAGGAGCAGGAAGTGAGATTGGACAAAGAAATCTCTACAACCTGCAACTCTCTACCCCTACAAGTAATATCTCTTCCTCTTCCCAGATAAAATTTTCTTGCCTCCTCCACTGTCCTTGGCCAATGATTTTAAACAGTTCCAAGACCTCATTAAAAGGATAGGTGACTCCTTGCAAATTCCACTGGAAGAGGTTAGGAGTCCTAGAATAAATTACTTGACATTCTGTACACTTCTTTATCTGCCTGAATTATGCTATATGTTAATGAGGCCTTGTTAGACCCTGCAAAAATAATTTGGCATACCACAGTCACAACACCAGCAACCTGTAAGAGGGTGGACAAAAAATAGTACATTCCCTCAAAGGGATCTGCATTTTTATTTTGCATTCATCCCCCAACTTCCTCGTGGTTGATGCTGTGAATGAACATGGCAGTCAGCTCCATATGATAGAGACCTAAAGTATCTTGATTTATTTGGCCGTAAGTCATACTCATTGGCTATCTTACAATTTAGGATTGCCAATTATCAAGTTATCATGGCAAAATACATCCAAACTAACTATTCAAAGTTGAATGCCTTTAATTAGCATCTTTCAACAGATCAGAGGGAGCAATTCCAGGTGATCATTGCACAGTGCCAACTGCTCGCAAGAACATCTCTGCAGGCTTCTCTGGATGCCACTGACACAGCTGTTCTTTCTGTCTCCATGGCAGTAGTCACAAGGAGCCTCCTGGCTTCAGCTCCTAGGTTTTCTGAGGGAAGGCCAAAATACAGCTGAGGACCTTCCTTTTGACAGACTGAAGTTGTTTGTGGAAAAAAAACGATGAATCTCTTCATAACTTAAAAGACTCAAGAGCCACTTTGCGCTCTCTGGAAATTTACACCCCTGCACAAAAAAGAAAGTTCAGTAAGGCCCAGATGGCACAGAGATCTCATCCAACCCAGTTTCCTGCCTTCCAGAGACATTACAAACCTTAACATAAGAGACAACAGTCCCAGAAGAAGAGACCAGCTACTTCTTAGGCATCAACCTCACTACCCACAACTTCAAAACACCAATTTTGATGGGCTGGTTAAGGTGCTGAGTTGCCATCCCCACTCTTAATCTCCATGTGTTCCTTGCTTTGGTGACCACCTTTCTCATTTCTGGCAGAATTGGGAACATATCACTATGGACAAGTGGGTGTTGGAGATCATTTCAACAGGATATTCCATCCACTTTACCTCCCTCCCCTGAGCCTACCACCCTTCCCCATCCCTCCTCAGGGACCTCTCTGATGAACACCTTTTGCGGCAGGAAATCAACTCTCTTCTGAATCTGGGTGCTATATAACCTGTTCCCACGCAATACAGAGGGAAGGGATTTTATTCCAGGTACTTCCTGGTTACAAAAAAGAATGGCAGCTGGAGACCTATTCTAGATCTAAGATTATTCAACAGATTTATAAAGATTCAGAGGTTCAATATGATAACTTGCAGTAATAATTGCATCATTGGACCCACGGGATTGGTTCTTGGCCCTCAACCTTCAAGACGCTTACTTCCATATAAGAGAAGGTTCCTACAATTCACTCTGGGTCAAGAGCACTTTCAATACACAGTGCTCCAGTTCAGTCTCTTGTCTGCACCCTGAGTGTCCCCAAAAGTTCTTTCCCTGGTAGTGGCTCATCTTCACAGACAAGGATCACTGATTTTCCCATACTATGATGATTGCTTGCTCAAAAGCAGTCCCTCAATGAAGCTTCAATGGCCACTCAGAGGGCTGTAGACCTATTTCTCAGGCTGGGACTACAATTAAACTCCTGAAAGTCCACCTTAACCCTGGTGCAAATTCTGGAGTTCATAGGAGTTTACCTCAATGCAGTAACAGCCAAAGCATTCCTCCCTTCGTACTGGTTCATAACTCTAATCAATTTAGTCACTACAGTACAAGTCAGCCCTCAAACATCTGCCAGAAACTATCTTCAGCTATTGGGACATATGGAGGTTGGCACCATAGTAATAAATCATGTGAGACTTCACGTGTGCTGCCTCCAAGGGTGGCACAGAACTGTTTATTTGCCAAGCAAACAGAGTTTAAACACACTACTCTCCATGCCTTGGGTAGTAAAAAATATCCTTCGACTAGGTGGAAGAACCCTCACAATGTTTGCGCAGGGTTCCCCTTCACTCAGCCATCCCCAACATCAGTAATAACAACAGATGAATCTGTACTGGGATGGGGAGCTCACTTAGACCCTCATACTATTCAAGGCAGGTGGTCTCCTATTGAGTGGACCCTGCACATTAACTTGCTGGAACTCAGGGCAATCAGAAATGCCAGTATCCATTTCCTCCCTCTGATCAGTGAGGGTTATATAAGCTGTCAAAGGGGAGTGAGATTGCCTTCCCTCTGCATCAAAGCAGAGAGGCTTTGGAACTAGTGCACATGAAACCAGATCAGTATCTCAGCAGCTTACCTTCCGGTGTACAAAACACAGTGGATGCCCTCATTAGGCGTGTCCCTCAATATCATGAATGGGAGATAGATCCCACTGTACTCCACCACATATTTCAGTTTTGGGGCATCCCATAGATAGACCTGTTCGCCACAGCCAAGTAAAGAAGTGCT
Source organism: Emys orbicularis (assembly GCF_028017835.1). NCBI lineage: Eukaryota > Metazoa > Chordata > Testudines > Emydidae > Emys > Emys orbicularis. Next base: position 327,463,594 of record NC_088683.1, on the reverse strand, counting down.
CCCAGTTCTGCTTGAAAAGCAGTCTGGGTCACCACTTCCTGGAAGATGCCTTTCTACTTCATTGGAGTCTAAGGCTAGGTCTACACTGCAGCGGGGGTCCGACCTAAGATACGCAACTTCAGCTACGTGAATACCGTAGCTGAAGTTGCGTATTTTAGGTCGGCTTACCTAGCGGTGAGGACGCGGGAAAGTCGACCGCTGCCGCGCTGCCGCCGCCTCCGCTGCCGCCTCCTGCCGAGGTGGATTTCCGGAGTCGACGGCAGAGCGATCAGGGATCGATTTTACCGCGTCTTCACTAGACGCGGTAAGTCGATCCCCGATAAACCGATTGCTACCCGCCGGATCGGCGGGTAGTGAAGACAAAGCCTAGGTCTTCTGTTTGCATTTTCCCAAACTCCCTTGATATCCAAGGTGCTGTTCAAGATAAGGAAAGACAAAGACAAAGTTATTCTTGTAGTTCCGACATGGCCAAGACAAACATGGTTTCCTTATCTCGCTCGGGTCACTATTTGTCAACTATCAGAGGGGTAGCCGTGTTAGTCTGGATCTGTAAAAAGCAACAGAGAGTCCTGTGGCACCTTTAAGACTAACAGATGTATTGGAGCATAAGCTTTCGTGGGTGAATGCCCACTTTGTCGGATGCAACTGATCACTCTCTGGACTGTCTCCCATCTCCTCTCTCATGATGGCGGTCAAATCCATCACCCCAACCCTTGGGGTTCTTTGACTCAAGGCACAATTCATGGGGTTAGAAACAACCTGTTCTGAGGATGTGAAGAGAGTGCTGTTACATAGCAGGAAAGAATCTACTTGTGACACATATACCTAAAAGTAGATGAAATTCAAACACTGGTGTAACCTAAAATATTTTTCACCTCCATCCTCCCCATTATCATTTGTACTAGATTACATTTTAGAGCTAAAAATGACAGGATTATCTTTAAACTCCATAAAAATGTGTTTGGCAGCTATTATGGTCTTCTATCATATGGTAGAGGGTTTTTATGTCTTCACTCATCCTATAAGGAGGTTTCTCAAGGGATTGGACAACTTCTTCCCACAAATCAGGTGCCCTAAACTGGCATGGGACCTCAACTTGGTACTCAGATGTCTTATGAGGCCTCCCTTTGAACCTGTGGCCACCTGCTCCCTTCTACACATGTTTATGAAAACTGCATTTCTAGTAATCATTATTTCTGCTCAAAGAGTGGGTAAGATAGGGGCTCTGATGGCATACCCCCCCCTTCACAGTCTCTTTTAAGAATAAGGTCACACTGCGACTGCATCCCAAGTTCCTACCAAAGTTATCTTCGGACTTCCACATGAATCAACCTATCCACCTTCCAATTTTCCACCCTAAGCCACTCCTGGATAAAGGAGATGTGACATTACATTACATTGATGTCGGGAGGGCATTAGCCTTTTAACTAAACAGGACTAAGCCCTTTAGGAAATCTCCCAGACTATTTCTCTCCATTGTGGACAGAACTAAGGGATCTCTGATTTCCAAGCAAAGACTCCCTAGATGGGTATCTGGCTGAATTACCTACTGCTATCAGTCTCAGGAGCTTCAAACTACCTCTAGAGTATTAACTCACTCCACAAGAAGCCTTTCTTAAGAATGTTCCCACCATGGAAATATGTAGAGCCGTGACTTGGACCTCCATTCATACATTTGCTGAACTATGCAGTTACTCATGCCTCAGCTTCTGATGCCATATTTGACTCTACTGTTATGTCTTTGGTCTTAGACTCAACACTGAAGCCCCACCCTTTTGTAGAGGGTACTGCTCAAAAGTCACCTAGTGTGGAGCACCCATAGGGACACTACTCGAAGAAGAACAGGTTACTCACCCTGTGCAGTAACTGTGGTTCTGCGAGATGTGTGTCCCTATTAGTGCTGCACTACCCGCCCTCCTCTCCTCTACTTTGGAGTTCTTTACAACAGGCTCTGCAGTAGAAAAGAAACTGAGGATGGTTTGCCCACACGCTCTATATAGCCTTGGTGCAGGGCACAAGACTGCAGGGAGTGCATGCACAGGCAAGACAGATGCTGCTACCTAAAATTTCCCAATCTGAGGTGCATGGAGCACAAGCACACCTAGAGCAGAGCACCCATAGGGACACCATCTTGAAGTTCCTGCACAGGGTGAGTAACCTTCTCTTTTGGAGCAGGGGGACTGGATTCTGGGCCTCCCACATTGGGTGGGAGTGCCCTAACCACCAGGCAATAGAGTCACTCTCACACTTATGTTTTCTCTCTCGCTCTGTTCCCCTCCCCCAATAACTCTTTAACTACTTATCCACAGTGAAACGTAAACAGGAGAGCTTGAGAAAACACCACATCAGAATATCCCATAGCCCAGTGATGAGAGCAACCTGAAAATTGGCTGATCCCTGTTCAAATCCTTTCTTTTCATCAGGTAGAAAGGGGAGTTGGATTGAGGCCCTCCCACATCCCAGGTGAGAAACCTAACCACTGGGCTAAAAGTTGCTAGGAGTCCTTTTCCTTCTTCCTTTCCCCATGCTCCCAGCCAGCTGTTTTGTGTGAATTTACCTGAGAGACCTGATCTGGTAGACAGCCTCTGAGCATGCCTACCAGATTGGGCCACACATGTGAGCTAGGTGAGCAAATGTCTGTCTTCCCTGGTTTGTGAATTGCTCTCTGGGAATTGGTCAGCAGACAGGTGCCCGGATGCTTAGAGTGAGGCAGCAGTACATATGCCCAGAGACAGGAACGTAGATGCTGAGGGAACTCTGATTACAAGATCTTAGGCACCGAGTGAGGTTATGTGTACACAGGGTTCAGTGAATTGCAGGGGAGCCTAAAACTGGGACTTAGGCCCCTAACCCCAGATTTAGGTGGCTAAGTATCTTTGTGCAGCTGGGCCTTAGTGCCTAACTCCCACTGCCAATAGGATTTAGATACCTAAATATCTTTGAGGATCTGGTCAAAGTGCCTAAGTTTTGAAAATGGGTCTTAATAGCCTAAGTCATTTAGATGCTTCTGAAAATTTAACCCCTTAAACTCCGTTATTGCTACCTCTAACAAACCCATTTGTCCTGCTTTCTCCCATACAGCTTCTGCTTGATGCTGAAACTGTGCGGCTGCCCAAATTGCCTGAAGGGACAAGGGGTGGATCTGATAGATCTCAGGAACTCTATGAGATCTGTGTTTGTCCAGATGGAAAGCTTTACTTGTCAGCAGCTGGTCGGTATTCAACTTGCCAGGAATACAGTCATGTCTGTCAATAAAGCACCTACCTATGCCACATTTTCTCTGGCTATTCTCACTGAATTTTATATTGTTTTGTAGCAGAATTTCCAAGATTTTAAAAACAATCGCCGTAATCTGGGAAACACGTTTGCATCCAGAATTCTAGATTGTAAGGAAAAAAAAGCAAAAGAGCACAATTAAAATTTTACCTTCAACAGAAGTGTTTGAGCTAAACTAAATGTTCTGGAAATGACATTTGGAAGTCAGCCATATAGTGAGTTAAAAAAAATCAAAAGGATTTATTTGTACCACTGAACTGTTATTCAGTCAGTTGATTATGTAATAGTTAATATTTCCTAGCTCTATGTTTTTCGCTTATTCAGTTTAAGGAATTACTTGAACTATTTGATAAGACAAAAGCATTGTTTGGTGAATTCAGGTAGTGCCAGCAAACAGTCTATGCAATTTTGTTCTTGCAATAACACAAACCACAAAGGCTCTGCTTTTTTGTCTGAGTCCTGTGCAAAATGTGTTAAACTGATAAAATCCTTTGTTTCTAGATTGGCAAAGCGTATGTAGATTTGCTTATTATTGGGATGCATGAAATAAATCACAATAATTAATGCGAAATCTCCAAGATTACTGATTTATAACATTCTTTGTCATCAGAGTTGTTAACTGTACAAAAGTGAAATATGTTCGTATATCCCACTGCAACAATAGCTCCTTGTAGTGCATGGACCAGGCTACTCACTTGAAAGCCTTTTTTTAGCTTTTGCAGTGTGATTGTAATTGGAACTGGGAAATTTGTGCTGCTCTTGGCTACATGCCAGCTGGACTATGAAAAGAAAAAAAATCTTAAAGATGGTTCCAGCTTTCTCAAATGCATGATGCTATTTGGTAGGTAGAAAAAGTTCCTCTTCCTGAAGCCCACGAATCACCTAATTGCAGACCCCTTATTCTGTGAAGAGCCGTCAATAATGAACCATTTGCAGCCATCTGGATTAGCAAGATTTGGGACTTAATGGCCTTATAAGGTCTTAGGCACAGAGCCTCAAAGGAATTTAGGTGCCTAATGCCCATTGATGTCAACAGGAATTAGTGGAGGGATTCATGAAAATACTCAAGCACTGAGCCCCTGTTTTAGGCACCTAAATTTTGGGTCCACTGGGAGCCACACAGCTCCCACCAAACACTGTAGGCATCTAGAACAGGAGTACTTGTGGCACCTTAGAGACTAACAAATTTATTAGAGCATAAGCTTTCGTGGGCTACAGCCCACTTCTTCGGATGCCACAAGTACTCCTGTTCTTTTTGCGGATACAGACTAACACGGCTGCTACTCTGAAACCTGTAGGCATCTAAACTCCCTCAGCACTTAAGTTTTCCAGAGTGAACATTCCCTAGGTGCCTATGTTTCTGCCTCTGGGCATGAGCACTGCTGCCTCCCTCTAAGCACCCGGACACCTATCTCCCGCCTACACCCCGGAGCGATTCATGAAACAGCGGACGATAGATTTTGAATGGGAATGGACCTGTTAGGTGCGCTCGGTGCACGCCTACCAGGTCAGACCCCCACATGTCTGAGTGCCTTATAACTGTTAGCCCAGCAGTTAGGGCACTCACCTGGGAAAGGGAGACCTAGGTTCAAGTCCCACCCCCCTCTCGTTAAACCGGAGTATGCCACATCTCAGGCAAGCTCTCTAAGCACTGGGCTGTGGGATGCCCTCAGTCTCTCCTGATGAACCTGTTCCATTGTGGATAAATAATGCAAGAGGAATTGGAGGAGGATGCCCACCTCCAGGTGGGCACCCTAACCACTGGATTACAGACGCATTCTCACTCTCTCTGGCCCAATGACTTCCACTGAGCATAAATATTTAACTAGTCATTGGGCCAGCAAGAGAGAGTGCCAGAGAATGACTTTGTAGCCCAGGGGTTAGGGCATCCACATGGGAGGTGAGAGACGCTGGGTACACAACCCCTGTTCTGATCACTCGTTCATTAGTCACAGTGGAACAGCTTCAATAGGAGAGACTAAGGAAGCCCCACATCATAAACTCAGTGGTGACACACCACTCGAGATGTGGAAGACTCCCGTTTAAATCCTTTCCCCCCTCTGGCAGAGGTGGCAGGAATTGAACCTAATTACCCCACATGCCAGGTGAGCGCTCAAACTACTAGGGTAAATGTTATGAGGTGGGCATCCCCCTCCTCCTCTGGCTGTTTTGTGTGGAGTGAGGCAGGTGCCTGACTCAGGCCCACAAGAAACACCGTGAGCACCTAAGCCATCCAAATCCTGCAGGCAGATGCCTGTTTGTGGCTCCCTGATCAATCTCTGAGCATGAGCCGGGGCTTAGCACACACCCCCCTCCCCCATTGGTTAGTTTAGGCAGCGCTCTGCTTGGCTTTTGAGGAGTACATTGTTAGGCCTCTCTCTCCCATTGCTTTGTATAGGGAGCCTAAGTGCCTAACTTGGCTGTGTGGTTTCAGTGATGTTTCTGGACTTTCTGCGCACCTAAAAGTTAGTCATGGGAACGCTGAGTGTCATGGCACCTAAGTCCCTTCATGGACCCAGCCTAGATGCCTTTGCGGCTCTGGGCCTTAGCACCTTTAATGCTATTTTTATTCATTATTACCTATTTTGGAGGACCTGTCACTGTAGTACCTTTATGCTTTGTTACAGCTTCATGTTAAACAACTTATTAGGTTATACAAATCCACCTATTGGCGGCATATCAAAACAACTGTCCTATTGTTAAGAATTAAGCCCCAACACCAAATGGGCATAGCTAAACCAGATACAGCCATCTTATAGCACTGCCTGTAATTTACTAATTTGGCACTGGTGGAAAAACTCAGAATAATTAGTCAGAATTAACTAGTAATGCTACTTGTATAAAGCATCAAAGAAAACACATTTGTGAGGTAGGTGCTTGCCGCTGACAAAGCCCAACTGCCCCGGGAGGAGTGTTTACAGCTGGACACTGACAAGAAAAGCTTCCTGCTGATTGTACCAGCTCAGTGCTGTAAAGGCCCAAGTGCCCTAGAGCAAGCTTGGGCTAAATTCTGCAGCAAGAAACATAGATTCTGCAGAACCCTCCATGCAAAAGCATCAAAAATATGAAAATGGAGGGTTTTTTTATTGCATTAAAAATGACTACTGCAATCAGAACAGTACCCTTGTGTTAAATTAGTACTGAACTCAATTTATTTTATGCTAGCTAGTTCTCATACTTGTAGGCCCCTCCTTCCATCCCTTTTACTAGAGCGCCTCACCATCTTTCATGAGTTTTCCTCACAACAGCCCTGCAATGTAGGAAAGGGCTATTATCCCCATTTTATGGATGGGAAACTGAGGCACAGGGAAACTAGCTGAAATACCCAAGGTCATACAGGAATCCTGTGGTGGAGCAAGGAAATGAAGTCAGGTCTCCTGACACCCATGCGAGTGCCCTAACCATTGAACCATCATTACCTACTGATGTGTCTAATATTTTAATTTTCATTGTGCTATAGAATTCTGCATTGAAAATACATAGCTGTATTATGGATGTTGTAAGAGGAAACCTACAGTTTTGACATGGGTTAGGGGTTAGCTGGTACTTTTGCCACCTGGAAAGGTACAGGAAGTGGTTGCAGGTCATCAGAATGACGAACAGAATGATAAATCCTATTGTACCTGACTGTGATTAGAATGTTTTCCAAAAGAATGGGTACTATGGACAGCAATTCTTACCACTCTAGGAACTTTATGAAGATTTTTTGTTGTAAGGTGGAAGACAGAGAAATGGAATATACTGGTATAAAAATGCTTATTAGAAATTCGCTTCCCTTCTCACAGCCCTTCAGCATGTTTGTCTGTTTTTATACAGCCTTATGCAAAAAGAATCTGCAAAAATTAACTGACAAATTGCATTGAATAAACTTTATACATTTGAATACATTTTGAAAAGTTTCTCCTTTCATGTTTACATCAGAGTGAATTACTGCTCAAGTTCATTTTCCAGTTGTCTGTTCACTGAGACACCGTCTCAAAGTCTCTTAAATTTCTTTTTTTAACCCATACAAAATATTGACTAACTAAACAATGAATTCCCTCCAAGATATAATCTAGAATTTGTTTTGTCATCAGGTGATGTTGCCTCTAAGAAATCCTTTAACTATAATAGGTGCAAAGACACAGTTGGGCTCACATGCTTTAGAAACAAAAAATGTATCAGGACTGCTGTGCTAACTAGCCACAGATTTTTGCACTACATCTGTTGGGAGTGCAGCAGAGGACAGGTAAGCCAAACGGGTGGGTAAACTGTTTCATAGAGAATGGTGGAGCTGACTGAGGAGTATGTCACATTCAGAGAAAGTAGTGCGCAAACCTGATGCCAAGCTCATGTTACATACCTAACATTGATAGGGGACAATGCATATTGCCATGCTCATGGTTACGTATGTCCATTAGTTTGCCAGCCCTCCATCTTGTTGAAAGCAGTATTACTATATTAAACAGCTGTTGTCTTTTTTAAAAACAATTTATTTTGGTTACTTATAATTTGTCAGAGTATTGAAAATGCAAAACTTGAAATATCTACTTTAGTGTTCACACTCTATGCTGTTTATTTTCCTTTTATACTATTCACCTTATACACTGCTGGTTTAGCAGTTGTCAAGCTAAGACCAACCAATACCACATCTAAAACTTGGTATACTATTTTGATTTCAGTCAGTGTAGTTATAATGGATTCTTAGTGATACTATGACTTTGCTTTAAAAAAAGCCAACAATGAAAAAAACTTGAGTACCACCTGAATGCAGCCCATAAGCAGGATTCAGCAGAGATTATTGCAAGGGACGTTACTTCTTAAAAAAAAAAAAAAAAAAACGTTTCCATAGAAAATTTTATATAGTCCATGGAAACATTTCTAATGATATCAGGTTACACAAAAATATACTAAAAATAAGCCATAAATGTTTTACGTATGTCCCTTTGTAAAGGCAAATTAACGGTACTCCTCAGCATAAGTGCTAATGTTGCTGTAGGATTTGGAAACCTGGAGGAGTCACATGAGTGAACATTTCACTTGTGTAAAATGCTCAGGCTCTACCAACCCTGTTCCTGAAGTTCAAATCTACCACTAAGTGTATGGTTCATATGGATCCTGTAACAATCATCAGTAGCCTAAGCTCCTCACAGCTCTTACCCTTTTGGGGGGACCAGGGTGGAGGATACATTTATGAAGGTTTGTTTTACTTCTAGGAAGGGAGTTGAATAGTGCACACTCCTGGGTGCTCCATAGTATTTGGATGAGTGCAGTGTGTAGTCCCATTTGTCGTGCCTATTTCTGCATGACATCCCCACAGTTCACTTCCACAGATGCCTGCAAAGAGCCACCACAAAAGGCTTTTCCACAGTTTATATGCAGAAGTTGGTCAGGGAAGATTATGTCAAGTGTAAAAATATAATTAGGAAGGCCAAAAAAGAATTTGAAGAACAGCTAGCCAAAGACTCAAAAAGTAATACCAAAATTTTTTTAAGTACATCAGAAGCAGGAAGCCTGCTAACAACCAGTGCGGGCCACTGGACGATCAAGATGCTAAAGGAGCACTCAAGGATGATAAGGACATTGTGGAGAAACTAAGCGTACGTCTTCACTACCCACCGTTTCGGCGGGTAGCAATCGATTTATCCGGGATTGATATATCGCGTCTCGTTAAGACGCGATATATCAATCCCCGAACGCGCTCACCGTCGACTCCGGAACTCCACCAGAGCGAGCGGCGGTAGCGCAGTCGACGGGGGAGCCACGGCCGTCGATCCCGCGCCGTGTGGACCCCAGGTAATTCGATCCAAGATACTGCGTATCTTGGATCGATCCCCCCCCAGTGTAGATGAATTATTTGCATCGGTCTTTACGGCTGAGAATGTGAAGGAGATTCCCAAACCTGAGCCATTCTTTTTAGGTGACAAATCTGAGGAACTGTTCCAGATTAAGGTGTCATTAGAGTAGGTTTTGGAACAAATTGCTAAACTAAACAGTACTAAATCACCAGGACCAGATGGTATTCACCCAAGAGTTCTGAAGGAACTCAAATATGAAATTGCAGAACTATGAACTGTAATCTGTAGCCTATCATTTAAAACAGCTTCTGTACCAATGACTGGAGAATAGCTAATGTGACGCCGATTTTTAAAAAGGGCTCCAGAGGTGATCCCAGCAATTACAGGCTGGTAAGCCTGACTTCAGTACCGGGCAAACTGGTTGAAACTATATTAAAGCACAAAATTGTCAGACACATAGGTGAACATAATTTGTTGGGGAAGCGTCAACATGGTTTTTGTAAAGGGAAATCATGCCTCACCAATCTACTAGAATTCTTTGAGGGGGTAAACAAGCATGGGGACAAGGGGGATCCAGTGGATATAGTGTACTTAGATTTTCAGAAAGCCTTTGACAAGGCCCCTCACCAAAGGCTCTTAAGCAAAGTAAGCTGTCATGGGATAAGAGAGAAGGTCCTCTCATGGATTGTTAACTGGTTAAAAGATAGGAAACAAAGAGTAGGAATAAATGGTCAGTTTTCAGAATGGAGGGAGGTAAATAGTGTTGTCCCCCAGGGGTCTGTACTGGGACCAGTCCTATTCAACATATTCATAAACGATCTGGAAAAAGGGGTAAACAGTGAGGTGGCAAAATTTGCAGATGATCCAAAACTACGCAAGATATTTAAGTCCCAGGGAAACTGTGAAGAGCTACAAAAGGATCTAAAAAAACTGGGTGACTGGGCAACAAAATGGCAGATGAAATTTGGTGTTGGTAAATACAAAGTAATGCACATTGGAAAACATAAACCAACCATATATATAAAATGATTAGCTACATTAGCTGTTACCACTCAAGAAAGAAATCTTGGCAGCATTATGGATAGTTCTTTGAAAACATCCACTCAATGTGCAGTGGCAGTCAAAAAAGCTAACAGAATGTTGGGAATCATTAAGAAAGGGATAGATAATAAGACAGAAAATATCATACTGCCTCTATATAAATCCATGAATACTGCGTGCAGATGTGGTTGCCCCATCTAAAAAAAGATATATTGGAATTGGAAAAGGTTCAGAAAAGGGCAACAAAAATTATTAGGGGTATGGAACAGCTTCTGTATCAGGAGAGATTAATAAGACTGGGACTTTTCAGCTTGGAAAAGAGATGACTAAGGGGGGATATGATAGAGGTCTATAAAATCATGACTGGTGTGGAGAAAGTAAATAAGGAAGTGTTATTTACTCCTTCTCATAGCCCAAGAACTAGGGGTCACCAAATGAAATTAATAGGCAGAAGGTTTAAAACAAACAAAAGGAAGTATTTCTTCACACAACGCACAGTCAACCTGTGGAACTCCTTGCCAGAGGATGTTGTGAAGGTCAAGACTATAACAGCATTGAAAAAAGAACTAGATAAGTTCATGGAGGATAGGTCCATCAATGGCTCTTAGCCAGGATGGGCAGGGATGGTGTCCCTAGCCTCTGTTTGCCAGAAGCTGGGAATGGGCAGCAGGGAATGGATCACTTGATGATTCCCTGTTCTGTTCATTCACTCTGGGGCACCTGGCATTGGCCACTGTCGGAAGACAGGATACTGGGCTAGATGGACCTTTGGTCTGACCCAGTATGGCCGTTCTTATGTTCTTCACTTCTCACAGTTTTTGGTAGAACTGAGGATGAGAAAGTAAACCAACATTTTCCCCCAGCTAAGGATGCAAAATGCCCTTGTGCAATCAGTTTCTCTGCTGGATTGCCTTCCTGCACAGTAACTAGTGCCGCGTTTTGACTGCTTTTAGGCCTTATGAGGCTGCATTACTTAGGATTAGTGGAATGAGATAGGGACCAAACCCAAACGAAAAGGCAATTCAGACTTCTGAGTAAGACTCCCATGATTTATTAATATCATACATTAATAATTACTGTACCATATTGAATATTAATACCATAGGCACCAGTTAGGAGCAGCAGATACCTAAACATGCCTTAGTATATGCATACAAAAATGTTATAACTTGTTAACTGCATTATACCAGGATGAAACTGTCAATATCACTGGCAATGTGTGGATTTTTGCTTGCCCCAGTTCAACATCTAAAGTTTAAGATTTAAGCCACTCAAGGCAAGAATTGGTTTTCTCTAGCACATTGTCAGGACTCAGTAAATATGTGAAATATGACTAACAAAGCTAATTCAGTACAATGTTGCACAACTGTTTTAAAAACAACAAGGAGTCTGGTGGCACCTTAAAGACTAACAGATTTATTTGGGCAAGCTTATGCCCAAATAAATCTGTTAGTCTTTAAGGTGCCACCAGACTCCTTGTTGTTTTTGTAGATACAGACTAACACGGCTACCCCCTGATACTTAACTGTTTTAAAGGGTTTATAACATTGTTTTTATGAGGCAAGCACATATTTTCACTCGTAACTCTTTATTTAAAAGTTTCTCCCTGAAAGTCTTTGAATAGTATTCAAATTGCTCCTATGATGCTTTCTTACTACTATTCCATATGGTGGTATTTTACATTAATTTAGAATGAAAAATACTTTAAACATTTTTTTCATGTTGCTAGTAATTTTAATGACGCGCTTAAACATCCTGCATACATTGAACACTTTTTCATCTCATAATTACCATAAAAATTACCTGATCATTAATACTACCTGTTTAAAAGCTGTGAAGAATAAGCTACTTTATTTCATGAGCACACCTAGTTTTTCCTTTTACCTGATTGCTAGTTATTTCTCAAAATCATCAAAAATTACATGTTTTTCAATGAACTGCGAAAGTGGCATATGAGCCTTTACAAGTAAAAAAGCATTCATCTGCATAATTTTCTTTTTAATATGCTGATGGAAACTGTACAATTGTTTAGAATGAACCAAAATGGAGTGATTATATATTTAGCTAAAAGTAAGCTTGAAATTGTTGGTTAAAACTGGGCTAATTTATAAATCCAAGACACACCAGATTGAAGTATGTGTTTGCATTTTTCTTTATTAAAGTTATGGCACTTAATATAACAGCAGAAATAATCAAATGGCTTCACAACCAGAAGCAATACAGTTTTCCAAACAGCGTAATTTCTTCCTATTACCAATAATTACTTGCGAGATTTCTGAACATAACAAGCCCTTATTTATGTACATGAAACTGAAAAAGCCTTTGTCAGCATTTCCTCTTTTGGATTACCATGCTGCTGCACGCACAGCACCCTTGTAAACTCATGTTATTATCTGCTTGCCTTTACATTCTGTAAGTGAAATTAAACAGTTGGTAGCAAGTAAACAGTTATGACAACTGTGTCATTGGGAAACGATGAATATTTATGTTTAATGTGGCAGATTTGGAACAAAAAACAAACAAACAAAAATCCTATTTACAAATTCCCATAATTCCTTACAAATATCTAATGTTGAGTACATTACATGACATTACCAGAAGTATTACAATTTATAAAAGAAAGTGAACTAAAAATCAAACATCTCTGGTGGCATGGTGAAAGACAAAATAAAAGGAACATTATATTGCAGCACCTTCTGACATGTAACAAAAGATATTGCCTGCTATATACCAAATGATGGATTACCAACTTGTACTATATTTCCAATGTTTGTTTGTGGAAAATATACATATATATATATGTATATATATATATATACACACACACACACACACACACACACACACACACACACACACACACAGAAACATGAAACTCAAGCATTTAAACATTTGAGAAATTAGTTTTGGTGTATGGTTTTCAAAATCCCTTCATAAAACTCTGTACATTAATGGTCACCTATCCTAGGTTATCCACATGCAGTTTTCATTAAATAAACAATGACAGGCTCTTAAACAGAAAATGTAAATTAAATACCTAATTATATTACAATTAAGTAAATGCATTCAATGCACTACATGATGTTGTATGTTAAGTCAAGTAATATTTATCAGGATTAAAATACTGTACCATTTCAAAGGTACTGTATTATCCTTTAAACGTGAGGATGTAATACTGCAGCAAACTGATAATCAGATCCAGCTGATAAGAATACTACTGTGAGAGACATCGATGTCCATGGAAGATAAAAGAATAAAGAAATGTTCTGGAGTGACTCCTCTCCAAAGTTATTTTATGATTTTCATTTAGTAATTTGTCCAGTCTGATCAGTATATTAAAAAGATGACACCACGTTTTTGGAAGCATAATATTAAATGAAATAAAATCTAAGTTTATATACAAGCTTTATCTAACATACCGCTAAGCTTTGGTTACATAAAGTGCAGTTCAATTTTAACCAATTTACTGTACAGACAGCTACTTTTTGCAGCACAATCTCCCTGCAAATTTTTAAATATTCACGTTTTACAGTTTGCTTATACAATAAACTCAGTGAAAAAAAAAGGCCTGCTTACATTAATTTCAATTCTAAATACTTCAGTACCATCCAAATATGTGCATTGTATTTCTAAATTGTTTGGTACGTGTAACCTCTCAGAAATACAGTAATCTGCACATGTAAATTACAGTTGTATCACATCACATTAAATATCTAGTTCTTGAGAGTACAATTTTCTAACTTTCAAATCTCTCACACTTTTTGTTGTATAAAGTTTTCAAGTTTTATTATGATACAAGCAGTACACTCCATCACTCTCATGGCAACTTCAGAAGTGAACCTGTCATTTGGAATCTGTGGAAAGGGAAGCAAATCAGGATATCGAGTTTTTAAGCTATCTACTCCATAAGCTTCCAGTGTTTGAACATCATTTGTAAGTCCTTCAAGTTGTTGACTATATTCCTCTATTTTTTGTGCAAGTGCAGTTGGTTTTACATCTTTATCTGATTTACCCCTTACTGCGTAGTCAGCTGCAATCAAGGCTAACTTTGTGGAGAGATAGCATTTGAAGCACACCCATTCATTAGCATTTTTATGTAGGTCGTTTCTTGCAGCTGAAAAGTTTGCTCGAGCTTGCCTAAGCCATCTACGTGCTTCCACAGGATTACCAACAGACTTGAATGTGGGTGGTACAAAGAAACGCGCAGAGTAAGATGGCCCTGTGGAAGATGGACACTTTTCTTTATACTGTTGCCTTTCAGATTTATGGCTCGTTGCTTCTTGATTCCATGAAGTATAAAATCTTTGAAATGAAAATTTGTCTGACTGAAATCGAGAAGCTGAGGATGAAAATGTTCGTCTTGATGCTCTGTCTGTATTTTGATCTATAAAGGCCTGTTTTTCTAGTCTGTTAATCTCATTCTGTAAATGTTTGAAAACTTCATTGGCTATATCAAGATTCTCTGAATTTTTATCTGGATGCCACTTAAGATATAGCCTTCTAATAATCTTTTTCCTTTCAGATTCTGGAAGTTTCCAAGCCTGTTCAAGCACTGATGTCACTTCTCTTAATATTTCTGGCAAAGAATTCAGCTTAATCTTTTTGGGAGAGTGATGTTTTGAAGACGTTGTTTTGTGGCTCTCTCTACCAGAGAAAAGAGGAGGAACTGTCCTAGGTCCATGTGCTGGAAATTCTGTAGGACTAGTTGGGGTAGATGGCGCACTGTCCCTACTCTGAGAACTTTCATCGGGTCTTGAAAACTTGTATAAATCAAGAGAGCTCACTATTTTATACTCACTATATCCAATATCGATCTGATAAATCTTGCCTAGAAAACTGGAATTTTCATCATCTTCCCTTTCTACTTCTTGTACAATGATTGCATATGTATATGTTGGTTGGTATGATCCATATATATCACCACCTTCAGCATCAACAAGGTAACCAACATATTCACCTGGATAAAAAACATTCATTGGATCCATAAGGAGAGTGTAATGAATTTCAGCTGGTATAGGAGTTCCAGGCATAGGTAATTCAAGTTTTGATGGTTCTGAGGAGTCATACTTCACTCCTAAACTATCAAGCTTCTCGCTAATTCTGTAAATATCATTGCAACCCAACATGGCAATTAAATATGAGGTATCAGAAATTAGATTGTCAGTTGCAGATTTCAGGGTCATTGCTAATGCTAAGAGGAAATTTATGTCTTTGCTGTCAGAGTGCTGTATATAAAGCAGTATTACTGCATTCCCAAATCTCTTTAAAAAAGCAAATGTTTCACTTTTACTGTGGGGAATAGGAGTAAAACCTTTAACCCTTAATGTTGTTTGCAACTTCTCAAAACAGGAAACTTTCAAGCCTTCTCGCAAGGCTTTGCACAGTCTTATGGCCTTTTCTTCATTGGCTAGGAAAGCATTGTCATTTTCATGCTTCATAATTCTAATGAGTCCTGTGATAAACTGTTCAGAAGATAATAGTAATTGCAATCTTCCCTGTAGAGAACATAATGCTCCAAACTGACATGTTTTGGGAGACTCTTCATCTAACAGTTCTTCAAGAATACTGCTAAGTAGGCGAGGTCTCAGTTTCTGAGGAAACAGCATTACCAGCTTAGTGTGAAAACCATGGTCTTTTCCTAAATAACACTGGCTAAGATCAACAAGCATCTGCACACCAATGTTACCCTGTATTCTACTTTTGTAATGTGGAGCATCATCAAAAACTAAGATACTTGATTTTACCAATCTACCATCTTGACTGGGAAGGTAAAGGGCCAGATCTCTTACATTCTCAAGGTCATTTCTAACCTTAACAGAATCATTTTGCAGACTTTTAAACAGACCAGAAACAACTCTTTTAACTGTGCGCATTTCATTAGGATCCAATTGTTTTCCTTCAGAGTTCTTGAATATGCGACTTAGAACCTCAACATACTGCTTTGTTGAAATAACATCTTCAGTACCTAAGTGTTTAAATAACTGGTGGAAGGTGCCAAGTTCTAAAGGAAGTTTGTAAAGGTAAGGTTTAAAATCAGATTCATACTCAAGATTTATTACTACCTCCTCAGGCTTCAGGAGCTTCCAACCTTCTTCCACCATCACAAAAGCAACCCCTCGAAGCTGAAAGCGGAATTCCCTTTTCTCTGTACTGAGAAATTCATAGATACTCCTTAGTACTTTAGCTCTGGTTTTCACCATGTCCTCATCTAAAGTTGTTATATTGCATATATTTCTGCAGTTATTGATAACTTTGTCCAGAGGAGGATCCAAGTTAACATTAAGCGTAGTTAAAACCTGCTCAAGCTGTTCTTGTGGACCAAGACTGCTTCCTTCCTGTTCCTTGATACTTAAAGGTGTTGCTTTTTCAGGAAGAATAGGACACGAAGTCCATAGCAATTGTAAAACATCCATCTGTTTGAATTTAGGGTTTACTTGTGCTCCACTGAATCTTATAAGAGGGAGTGTTCCATTAATCTCTTGATACTGAGGATGAAATCTGACAATTTCAGCAGGAGCACGCTCGGGACACAAAAAAGGAATTAAAGATAATTCTTTTAGGAAGTTTCCCAATAATAAATCAGTTCTTTCCTGGAATATGTGATGAAGGAGGACATCAACTGTACTTTGCAGTGTTTCCTTAGACCAGCTTTCTGTGTTAGCTCTCATACTGATCTCCTTAGCAAACTGTAGTAACTGTTGCTGGGAAATAATGTATTTTAGTCCTATATTCCGCAGGAATGTTACCCATGATGTAAGGAATGCCCCTTGATTCTTCGGTTTTGTGAGTTGTTCCAGTCTCTTAAAAAAATCTTGAGGTATGAACAATTTTTCAGGAAGCATAACTTCAAAGACTTTTACAGTTCTGTCATAAAAATGTTTTGCAGGTTTTAGTCTATTGCTTGCATCATGAATTATCAAAAAGCTTTCCAGCTTTTCAAACAGCTGTTCCTTTATTTCTGAAGCTTCCTCAATGCCAGAGAGTCTGTTCTTTAAGTAGATCAGGTGCTCTACCTTTGCATCATAAGACAGACTTTCAATCTTTGGTAAAAGATGCTTCAAATACACTTCAAGATCATCTACAGGGACACAACCAAGCACAGTATACAAGTCTTTCAAGTTAATTTTTTCTTCAAGAAAGGCAGATGACGTTGACTGTGTCCACCTATCCACTTCAACTGAAGGAATACTTTTTGTGAGTATGTAACATGTTCCACATTTTGAAATACTGATGTATCGACCACTAATGGATTTATAGCATGGGAGAGACTTTAAAATTTTGATGTCATCCTGTAACATCAAATTACTTAAATGGCAACTGAAGTACATTAGGAGGGCCTCAAAATCACTTTCTGCTAATTTTTCAGTCTTAAATGTCGAGGTCTGGACCATATAATGTATGGCTTTCAGAATGCTTGACGGATTATCTATATTAGCTGTATATCCTGACAACAGAGACACTAAAACATTATCTTTGGAGCATATTTTGTTCAATGCAAGCTGAATACAACCAGTTTTCATTAAAGCATGGAAAACTTTATCACTCTGAGCATTTGGGAAAACAGCTATATGCATTAAGCTGAGGGGCAGCAAGACATCACACTCTGGCACTACAAGCTGATTGACTGAGACAGTAAACTTTGTACCTGGAAGCAAAGCCCAATCCTTCAAAGTATCAACAATATCATCAAATTTTGGTTTCATATCTTCTTGGTCTTCCTTAACATTTACAGATTCACTGATAAAATGCCATGCATTTTTAAGCCAAGATTCACTTGCAAAATTTTCTTTCCATCGCACACAACTTCTGGTTTTATATTCTCTAGGCAACACGGATGATAACAAATCAGCAAAACTTGTGATATTGAAAGCTTTTGCTACATCACAGGTAAGTAAAATATTACTGTATCTCAAATACAGAGTGTTCATAAACAGATCCTTGCGAGATGGAATCAGTTCATGATATGTTGTTAAGAACCTCGGTCGCTTTGAATCAAAAACTTGCAAGACATTGTCAAGTGTAATAAGTAGTGGCAATCCCTCAATTTGGACTTCATTTTCTTCAGCATCCTTAAAGCAATAGTCAACCAGAAGTTTTAGACTGTGAAAGAGTTTCAGATTTGTCTGTTGAAGACGACAAGGCAACTTTCCAATGTGGCAATTAGAGTCTGGAGAAGAAAAGGTCATCAAAAAAAAGCGGACATCAGCAGGAGTCACATAGCTGACAGGAATATCTGCATCTATAAGACAATGGTAAAGATTTGCAGTTTCATCACAGTTATATACCAAATTGAATCCAATTTCTAGAAGTAGGTGTTTGAGTCTATAAACATTTTCTGCCACTGTCTTGCGTGTTGTGATGTACTCTACATTTTTGAGGTGGTGCAACTCATCTTGTAGCAAATTGTCAAAGAATGGCCTACCTTTGTTCGAGGTAGACATGTTAACCCAAGTAATGATAACTGCAGAATGTAAATCAGAGCCATCAATATTTGGAGCCCGCACAACAGGTAAAAGACGTTTCAAATCTTCATGAATGCAGCTGTAAACTGCTTTCACTAAGCAATACCAATCTGGCTGTAGATCAAGTCTGTTAACTGGGAAGAAAGACAAAAACTTTTTCAAAGTGTCTTTCACAACATGAACAGGCGTGTTTTGCAATACTGATACTGTAGGATCAGTGCCTGGAAAGTAACGTTTTTTCAGTTGAATCAGTAGTTCAACATAGGCTGGTGCTATTAGTGCTGTCATTAGGCTATTATTCCAGTCACTTCTTACTCCAACTCCATTATCATCCCGCCACAGATTTCTTCTGGCAGAATCTAGAGCAAAATGTCCATTCACATGAAAAGGTAACCCGGTTTCTAATGATAAGGGTAAGAAACAAAATGCCCTATGTGGTTTTTTGTAGTTGTGAGTAATGCAAGCAGCTACTCCTCCACGTGGAAAAAGGGTAATGTCTTCATTCTTGTGAGCTGATATAACACTCTTAGATACCTTTTCCATAGCTGAAAAACCTGACCTGTTGCAAATTAACCAAGATGTAAGGTTCCCTTCAGAGTCTTCGGTATCCATAGTGTAAGTAATTTGTTGCACAGGTATTTCACTTAACTGCTTTTTTTTAGTTACGCTGTCAATTACAGATGCATGGAATTGCTTCCGTTTTAATCTGTCTCCATCAGTGATTTTGCCCTTTACAGAATATAACACATTCAGTGCTCCAGTTGTTTTTTCTATTTCACAAATGGAAATTTTTTCCATGTGATTCAAAAACATTAGAAGTTCTGCTCCATCTGTGCGCAGCTTATCCAGGAGGTTTTGGACCATTCTATCTGAACATGGAACTGGGGAAATTTCTGACACTTTTGCCATTTCTGCATTTCGAAGTGGAAACCTAAACATTGTGCAATTATCCATTTTAAAGTGATTTCCTAAATAAAGGTCGAGTACATCTGAGAATTGTGTTCTGAAATCTGCATCTAAATCTCTAAACATGCGTCCAGGACTCACTGAAGTTGCACCTGGTGCATATCTAGCATGGGGATCAAAGATACAGAGTATATCGTTACCAGATATGAAAGAAGGGCAGTCAGTAATGTGATACACAGAATTGAATCCTATACCATATTGTCCAGTTTTACATGGATTTCCTTCTTTAGTACCTTTTCCAAGATTCTGAATTCCTCTTATATCATCCTCTGTAAAAGGCTGATTGTTGTAAACACATAGTGCTGGTCCTTGAAGTGGTGCCCATTTCTCATCAAATATTCTATCAACTGGATGTTGTCTAGAATCAAACACAAAACAGATTTCTGTAGCTTTTGCATCATCTGCATTCTGAAGGAGCTCTTTCAGCATTTCTTTTTCAGAGGGATAGGCATTAAGAATGCTTTTAATTCTACTTGTCAATTTTTCTTTTTGTCCAAACTCAGTCCCAAGAGTAGTAAAACAGATATTAGAGGCATATCTTTCTAAAGCTTTATGACGCTTGGGTACTGCACCAAGCTTTACTGCAACTTCTCTAGGGATATCAGCATGACAGTATTTTACCGTTGTATCTTTAACTTTTATCCAAGGACAGTCATTGTAACACAAAGATTTAGCAGGTAAAAGTGCTAGATGAGTATCTGGTAACAAAATCTCACCATATTTTTTCTCACATAATTCTTGCTTCTTCTCTCTAATGAGACTCCATATTCCTTCACTAATGATTCTCCTACAAAGCTGAAAATTCTCTTCAGTTAGCTGCTTGCTTCCCCTCTCATGATTTAGAGACTCAAGAACTAGGGCAAAATCATCAACTGTAAAAGCATGTCTTACACCTACACTTTCAAATAGTTCACGGAAACTATTTTTATATTTATTAGGCAATTGATGAAGATGTGGTGTTGCTTCAAAGTTCAAATGAAAACACACTTTTGTTGGGTCAACATATGCACTCTCAACAAGAATGAAACTAAAATGTTTCAACTTTTCAATGATCACTGCTTTTGTTGTTTCATTTTGTAGCATTGCTTCATGGAGGTATTTGTAACAAGCATTGGTGATATTCTCCTGATACAATGTAATTCCATCAAATGACTTTGCAACTTCTTGCAACTGATTTATGACCATATTAACAGTTGGTTTCTTAAGCAAACCCAAGAAATCTTTGACAGCTAATGATATGGCCCCACAACCTTTAAAGGAATGGGAATTTTCATTAAGAACTGGTTGTAAAAGACAAACAATATCTTGATGATCAGCAGTGAAAAGGTCAGTTGCTGAAAACATTGTTTCAGGCTGAAAGTCACTACCCTTCCAGTGTAATGAGAAGCCGGCTGGTTTTGTGAGGAATGGGAGGAAAGGAATTGTCTGACATTTTGCAGCAAATTCTTTAGCTCTAGGATCTCTACATTTTAGTTTTTCATCAATGAGACTTAATAAAATGCTGCTTCTGAGACAGGCTGCAACATGATCATTCCTATTAATTGCGGCTACTGATTCTGCACGTTCTATTAGATCTTCCCATGAAACATCATCTTTAGCCATACCTAACTGAACAAGTTTAACCAAGATAACTGGATTAAGGTAATCCTGACTGCTGCCATAAGGAAACCTTCCATCTTTAGCATCATACAGCTTTGCAACTCTTCCTTCAGGGTGGATCAGTCTTGAAGGTATAACCAAAGAATGTCTATCCAAAGAACAAGGAATACAGGGAGTAACACGAAGAATTCCTGAGAACTCCTCAACCTTTTCATTCAGAACATAACGCATCAAAGGATCACGCAGCTCTGCATCAATCTCCTGAATGTTAGGAAAAAAGACTTCCGAAAAGAACTGTCTCTCAGAGAAAGTGTTCTCTAGTAGTATATATTTACATCCTGCTTCTTCAAACCCTGCCTTTACCCAAGACGGAAGCTCCACAGCACAAAGATTTTTTGATCCAGTTTTTCTAAGGTATTTGAGGAAGATCTTAAAGGCTGCAGGTCCAATGTCTGAACGTTTCAGTATTGAATCATCTAAAAACCTCACATTCTTCATGGAAACCCAAGATGAACCATCAGAGAACACTTTGATCCCTTCTTTCCCTTTTGCATGAGCTATATCTTCATAAATTCCTTGACATATGACAGAAAAATCATCATGCACTGAGTCAGGATCTGGCCACACTGCATAGTAACTGTAGTCAGCTAGCTCGCCATTGACTGTCATGTCACGTAAAACACAAAGTGCTTCTAAATAGGCTTTTACAATAACATGCCTCATGAATAATGTGTTCCATCTTCCTTTTGTGTCTGTTTTCCAGATCTCTTTTCGATTTGAAGTAACAGCAAAACAGCCATTGATGTGAACAGGTAAACCTGTTTTTATTCGTAGAGGTAAATAGCAGAATACTTCCCCAATGCTGTTGCAATTAGGTTTCACAATCCACTTTTGGTCCTGAGTTTCAGATAGCAGTACTCCTACTCCACCACAGGGGACAAGACCTAGTCTTTGTCCACTTTCATGTAATGAAAATTTTAAAGCATCACCAGTATCCATGCAAGAACATATGAGCCAAGTGGAAGAATCTACTGTTTTTTGTGGCAGTTCTTCAGCTGGCCTTTTCATCTGTCCAGATTTAGCCATTTCGAAGAGAGAAGATGGATCATCTTCTGGACCTCTGAAAAGTGGAGACTGTAAATCAGCGATCCGTCTAAATACATGATGAAATTCTTCTACTATTATCTGTAGGATGCATGAAGATTTTGGTGTTTCAGTGGGAAGCTTTCTATTACTGCTGCTGCAAGTCTTCATCAGTTTAGCTGCTTCCTTTAAAACACTTACAACAGGTGCAGTCAATGCTTTGGAGGAACACAGACTTTTTTTAATAGTCACTGTATCTTGTGCTACACCAGGGTCAGCTTCCTCAACTTTCAAATATTTCAGAACCATTGAATTTACACTCTGAGTGAATATTATCAGTCTATGACCACAAATGCTAAACTCATCCACAAGAGAGTAAATGTCTGCTGTATTGTAGCAAGTACTGCTGACTTCACTCACTTTAGCCTCCTGCTGAGTTCTAAAGGAAAGTCTGAAAAGTGTTCCTTTATAACTGTAAGGAGCCTCCACAGTCAACGGTAGCTGACAACCAAACACACCTATAAATGGTTTGAACTGATTAGGAAATTTTCGCAGTCTTTTCTGTTGCTTACTCCAGTTAATCTTGATCCCAGGATTAGATTTATCTCTAATATGTTTACTGAGATGGTTAATGTTTGGATCAAACATTATCATGAATTCTCGGCTCAGAATGATAGGAATATCAGTGATGTGATAAACAGAGTTGAACCCTAGTCCAAATTTCCCGACTTTATCAACTTCTTCTCTTTTTAGAGACTCACCTAATCGAGTTATATTTAGAAAATCTGAGTCAGAAAATTCAGAATTGTTGAATGACCACAAAGCTGGTCCATGACATGCTGCCATTCCTGGATCCAAAAGATTCTCTCTTATATTCATATTTCTTCTCATGTCAATCATGAAATTACATTCTGTTGCATTGGCATCATCGGCATTTTGAAGCAGCTCTTTAAAGATATCTGAAACAGAAGGGTATTCCTCCAAAATGTTTTTAATTCTTACAGTGAGAGGTTCTCTTTGCCCAGATTGCTCAAATCCCATATTTTCTGGATTAATCAATCTTGTACTGAGGCATGGCACATTTAACCACTCTGCAGTTTTCATGGGTATGTCTTCATGCACCAGAATTATTGGTTCCACAGAATCTTCAAGTAAATCATTTAAGTCATCAATTTTGATATCACAATAACAACATTCATGAATTGGTTTCATTACAAGCTTAAAAGGACATTTGATACAATATATAGGCACAGGTGTATTCAGACTTGCTGGAATCTGACTGCTGTATAGCCATCTTATAATATTCAGCATAATGTGAAGATTTTGTTTACTCTCCTCTTCACTGAGAGATTGCTCGCTCTTTAGATATATTTTCTGAATGACCATGGAAACGTGGTCTGGTGTCAACTGCTCAATTGAACCACAGCTTTTAAACAACTGGTGGAATTTAGCCATAGTTTTTGGCACACTATGCAGATAAGGCTGGAGATCAAGATCAGGTACTGACTTTATTACTGCCTGGGTAAGGGAACAAAATGTTTTACCAGTCCAGACCCAGGGAAATTTCAAGGCTTTAAAAGCATCTTTACCTTCTTCTAAGTGATCATGCATAAATCCATAAATTTCAAGCAAGATATGCTGAAATTGGTAATAGTCTTCATCACTAAAGGTTTTAGAACTGTGCCAATCAACCACCACTTTAAAGTGTTTTAAGACTGCTTTTATGCCAGGTTTGGTGGAGATACCAAGTGCTTTTTCTATATTTAAATGGACACTTTCCACAAAGGGAACTGATGAACCAACTAAAATTGCATGACCTATATTACACATTTCTGGTGGTGAACAAAAATTACAAAGGTCTCCTTTCCAAACCAGTGATCCTGGATAGTTTGGAGGTCTTTCCTTACATGCTGGAATCCATTTTAATTTTTTCAGCATTGATTTTGCTTCAGCTGACTGCAGCAACATATGATTTTTGTTCAAAATCATTAACAGAGTTCTAGCTTTTCTTAGTAGTACATCATGGCTTGTGCGAGAATCACCTTGCAAACTTTCAATTTTATTTGCTACTCGCATAATGTCTTTTTCTTCAAGACCATTTTCATTTTTTAAACCTATTTGTCTCAGAGAATGAAGAATATCTGAAGACGCTGTAAAAATACTGGGTGGGAAGCAGATTTCCTCCTCAGCATAAAACAGATTTTGCAGTACTTCTACCTCAGGATCAAAAAGTTCATTGGCCGACACTATCTTTCCTTGTGAAATCTGAATAAATTTTAGTGATGTCAGCCAATCTAGCACATCTGTATTCTCATTTTTGAGGAAAGTGAGATTTTCAAGAACCCAGAGCATAATCTGTATTGTTTCATCATAAGAATAAAAGTCATTTTGAATATCCTGTATAATAAACTTTAGACAATCTGTGCTCTTTAACTGTTCTACTTTTAATAAGTTAGCTAAACGAATGGTAGCTTCATCACTGCCGTCAATTATTGGAATAGAAAGTCTCAGACTAGGTGGAAGTTTGGCAGTGTGATGCAACACTTTACAACCTTTTAATCCAGTAAAAGCAGTGACCCCTTCATCAGATGATTGTTCAATTCTTTTAAATATCAGTAGCTCCTGAATAATTCTTCTCTCTTTTTCACTGGCATCAGTTAAACTAGCTAAGAATCCCCTAAGAGCATCTTTATGTGTTGGAGGTAATGATGAAACTTGACTGGACAGTTTTTGCAATGACAGTTTCTCCATTATCTGCAAAACAGCACCTGGTAATGGTGGATGCACATATTTTTTTAAAAATGGATGTTGTATAGAGGCATCTAGCTTCTTAAGTACAACACCACCAAGTTTTTGAATGATGTCAGCTAAAAATCCTGGAAGCTGTGTCTCAGATTCATCTTCTAAAATAATTGCAGGTGGAGTCCTAAGTCTAATAAGTTCCACTAATACCTGGTCTTCCTCTAGCGGCATCTTCGGGATAAGTGGCATGTCATCAAACATAGTCAAGTCTTCAGAAAAGTGTATATATAGATTCTTCCAGACCATCTTAAGCCATGAAATAGATGGGTGATTTTTATCTTCTGAAACTGGATACCATTGTACCACCATATCTCTGCCAGGCCACACAGTATTCAGAACTTCTTTGATAAGCCGGGCAAATCGTTCAGGGTTCAGAAGCTGCAGTTGAGTGCATGGTCTTCCTGAAATCAAAATAAAATAATAACTCCATGAAAATCAAACAATACAGGAGAAATACTTTTTTCTGTACTTTTTTCATAAAGGAAACAGAAAAAGCAGGACAGGAAACTTCCCAATTTCTATGCTTGTTCACAAAGATGATTTGAGACCTGAACTCAAAGGTCTCATCTGACTTTGCTGTAATCAAGTCCATTACATATTAGTACAAGAAACAATTACCAGATTGCAACTGATCAGTATGTTAGTTTTGCACAAAGTCTTTGGGCACACAAAAACAGCTGTAGAGTTCATTTTCAATATATAAAATACGGCAGCGCATGTAGGGATTGCCCTTTTGCTTGCTTAAACTCAAACAGAAAGGCTCAGATAAATGATTTTTTGGGTTTTTTTTTTTTTGCATTACCCATTCAATTAATAGTTACTTATGTTTAGAAACAACGTGAAGTGTAGCCTAGTGGTTAGAACAAACAGCAGGACCATCCTAGGTACTAGCCTAAGCTTCAGTCAACCATCAGTCAATAAAAAAAACTTAGTAGCAACAAAACTACTATATAGCAAATGCTGAATCCGGGGTTAAAACAATATATGAGAGAGAGAGAGAGAGAGAGAGAGAGAGAGAGAGAGAGAGAGAGAGAGAGAGAGTGTAAAAATGTCTACTATGAATCAGTCTTTATTGAAAAGAATATATTTTGAACTATACATTGGTATTCTAAATAAATAGATCATAGTTAAACCTTACAACACTTCTGTGAGATGGACAAATGGGTAAACTGAAGCACAGGGAAATTAATATATTTCCCATGATGGCACTGCAAGACAGTGGCAGATCCAATAGGAGAACCCACCAATGTTGAATTTCAGACCCCTATTCTAATCACTTAACAAAACTGTTTCCCTAAAAGCAATAGTCCAATTATAGCAAAACAGCTGTGGGGACATGGCTTTGACAGCACAAAAAATAGAACACCAAGCTCCAGTAACAGATTATCATGAAAGCATTTTACTTTTCTACCACATATATATAATAAACTGCATTAATCCTTATACTCTAAAACCAAATCTGAAATGTGTGACAATTTTGTAATAATTTCATACAAATATAATGCATCATGTATTTCTCCAACATAATATACATTCATATGCAGTAATCGATATTGGTTTTATCAAAAAGTCATTTTATATCCATTATATGTCCAAAATAAGGAAAAAGAACATAAAAAAGGAAACATGAAGTGGCAAGTTACATGGAAAATTTCACCTATAGGCAATTTTAATTTTTATTACTATCAGCAGTTTGTTTATGTGGTTAAAGCAGGAGACTGTCAACACTTATTCCAGTTCTGGCTCTGCCACTAACTTGCTCTGTATCCATGGGCTAGTCACCTAGCCTCTCTGTTCCTAGCTTTGCAAAGCACTTTAAGACCTTTGGATGAAAGGTGCTATGTAAGTGCAAAAAATTATTGTAGCAGACTAAGCAGATGGTGAAAATGAAATAAAAGGAGATTAGAGTGAATAACTATAACATGTATTTTTCTTAAAATAATGTGCCGTTTAGTAACAATTTTTAAAACTTTTTTTTAAACTCTCTTTCAGATAGAAATCAGCCTTTACATAGTAAATCCAGATGTTTTTTAAATCCTTCAAAAGTTTCTTATTTAGATCTTTTGAATGTTGATGTTTATAGGGGTTTTCTCGGAAAGGGAGAAACTATCTGCACAAACATAAGAAAAAATTTGTTGACTTCTTTCCATTTCATCAATCTTATGTGTTACTTATAACTACAGAAAGTACAAAGTGGGTGAGGTAATGTTTTTTATTAGACCAATTTCTGCTGTGAGAAAGACAAGCTTTCAAGTTTACACAGGCTCTACAAAGCAATGTATGCATAGCGAGACTCAAGTCAGCTGACCTGTGTCAGGGAACCCTGGGCTTGAGCGTCTACATTGCATTGTAACCCTAGGTTAAGAATTTTCTGACTGATGCTCGAACCTAGGGCTCTGGCATCCACACTCCGAGTCAAAGTACAGATCCGAGTCAAGGTAACCATATCCCAGAGCTCCTAGCACACTGCCCCCCACAATGCTGATTCTAGCCCTAGGAATGTGTCGCACTGTGGGAAAACTCTGCTGCTCACCCTGCACATTACAGGAAATTTGAACTGTCTGCCAACAAATCCTGCCGAGCAATCTTTTTGTTCTGTGTACTCCCAGCTACCAGAGCCAGCAACAAGGAAGAGGCATCTTTGGATGAACTTCTCTTGTTTGCATTTTCATGCATGTGTCAGGAAGCTGGCAGAACATCCATAAGGTGCTGGTGGACATTCTGGCAATGTTTTCGGTCCCACCAAAAGTACCTCACTGATTTCCTGATGGAGCTGCAGGAGGAGTACCCTGGCATTACAGACTCGCAATGGCAGATGCTGCTCAGTATAATTGGCATAGCCACTGATGGCCCCTACGTAGAGCGCTGCTTCCAGTGTATGGCCACAAGCACCGACTGGTGGGACCAGATAGTCATGCAGAGCTGGGATGACCAGCAGCAGATCCAGAACTTTTGCATAAGGAAAGCAACATTTCTGGAGCTTTGTGAGCTTCTTAACTCCCCCTTCTCCGGACACACCCTCCAGCATAAAGAGATACACAAAGTCACCCTTGCCAGTCCAGAAGCAGATTGTTATAACTGTGTGGAAGCTAGCTACCCCAGACTGCTACAGGTCTATTGCCAACCGGTTTGGGGTTGGAAAGCTGACTATGGGTAAAGTGGTGGCAAAGGTAACTGACACAATCAGGCATGAGGTTTACCCCAAGGTGGCAGACATTAAAGATATTCTAGAGGTAACTGATGGCTTTGAGAGAGTGGGGTTTCGTAACTGTGACAGTGCTAGTGATGGGACTCGTGCCCATAGTATGCCCTTCTCAAGGAGCACATGAATATATAAACCACAAAGGGTATTACTCCATTTTTATGCAGGAACTAGTGGACCACAGATTTATGAATGTCAACGTGGGCTGTACAGGAAAAGTTCACAATGCCGGAATTTTTCACCGCTCGGCAGTCTACATTCTTGGACAGGCTGGGACACTATTCCTACTAAATGACACTGACATAAATGAGGTTACTGTCCACACTGTTATTCTGGGGGACCCCCACATACCCTCTTTTAACTTGGCTTATGAAACCATATCCTGATTTCCGAGGCCCTGGCAAATAAAGGTTTAATTACACTCAACGCAGCTGTAGAATGGTTATTGAATGTGCTTTTGGCAGATTAAAATCATGTTGGAGGTGTTTGCAAACCCATTTAGATGCCAGTATAATTAATGCTGTCTGCATTACTGTGGCTTGCTGTGCTCTTCACAACCTAGAGGCCAGAGGTGAGCCATTTCCCCCTGAATAGATCTATGATAGCGAGGGAATGCTGGATCGGTACCCTCAGCCAGAAAGTGCAGCTACCACTGTGGGAGCTGGTTGCACCTGTGCAGCAGAAGGGATATTTTGTGTGCATTCACATTATTGACTTGCATGACCCAATGGAAGAGGGGGAATAATACCTGTATAAATGTGCTTGGGTGGGGGAGGGGACTGACTCATTTTTGGCAGGGGGGCAGTGCATGGGAGGGGTGTGGGTTTAATTGCTATGTAATGTAAGTCAGATGACATGATGAAAAATAAATTTGTGATGGGGACCAGCAAAGAGAGGAATATTGTTTGCTTTGCCATGCTTAATTACTCCTTAACATGTTTTTACCTTTATCTCAGATCCTGTGTGTATGATATGATGCATTGAACAGCAATAAACTTTCTTGAAAATATAACATTCTTTATTTGTAAACAGGTCAGAAAACAGTAAACCACTCACAGTGTTGGGCAGGCCAGCTGCCATTACAACACCAAACACCCCCACATAAAGGACAGAAAATAGTTAATACCTAACACAATCCCCCTACCACTGAATGTCCGCTGGCCCCAAATTCTCCTTTCCCTTCTTTACATGTTTAGCCCTCACTTTGTGGCGGGTGAGCGAGGTGGAGGTTTCAACCAAAGAGGGGTGAAAGAAGGAAGGCTGCACAGGGTTTAGTTGCCCAGCCCAGCTGCTCACCAGTCCTGAATGCCTGGGCTCCCCCCAACATGGAGTTGTGCAAGCTACTGCTGGGTTGAGGGTACGTTGCTGGGACATCATGCCATGCTGTGGGAGAGGCAGCAGGAGCCAGTATCTTGCAGCCATTAAGATAGGAGTTGCTGGAAAAGTTGTCTTTGTTGGGCTCTGTCCTCTTCCCTTAGCCACTGTTTCTGTTCCAGGAACTAATGTGCAAATGCCTGCTCCCTTGCTGAAACACTCGCCTCCACCTGGGCAGCGAGCCTCAACCTTGCCTCCTGCCTGTCAGCCTGCCATTGTTCCAGTCTTTCATCCCTCTTCTTCTGGTACTGGAACTGCTGCTCTGCCCTCTCAAGAACATCGACCGTGTGTTCTTCATGGAAAAGCTTCCTTTGGGAATGGTCCTGAGGGTATGCTGAGCCAGGGATCAAGTTCCTGAAGAACAGCAGGTAGTACAGGTTATGGGCCTTAAATATTATAAGAAACAGAGGGTTATTGTTTAAAGTAACTCTGTGGAGGAGCACAGAATTAATAACTGTGGAACGTCAAGGGCATAAAATATAACAATTCTAAAGTGAACCCACACATATTGTGAAGGGGATGCTTCAGTCATCACGCTGTCTCTTGACACAGCCTTGTTAATCATAGTTACAGAAGTACATAGGCAATGGTAATTTTAAAATTAAAACTGCTTCATAAAAATTTCCTAAGTAATTGTCATATGGAGGGCCCTCGCAGGAAAATGCTTTTCCTCTCATTTCAGGCCTTTCATATATTGGAAGACTTAACAGGTCTTGTGGTGCCCTATTGGCAGAGGGAGATGTTATTCCAGACTGCTGGAGGGAATCCTACAGCGTATGCAACGGAAGTATTCAAACCAACAGCACATCCATGAGTGGAGTGGACTAGTCAGCTATACGGGGTGTGTGGAAAATACATTCTTCCCCACAAAGTGACAAACTATGTGGAGTTTCTGCTTCAGGAAAAGTGTGCAGCTATTAGCAGCCAGTACTGGGTCCTAATCCATGATGGAATAAACATGATGCTGTGTTAGAGCACACAAGGTTTATCCTATTATTGATGAACACAAAACTCTCTGAAATCTGCAGTTTTAATCCTGCATGGATTATCGCTAACTGAAATTGACTAGATTTGGAAACAGAAAAAATGGTTACCTAATTTACGTAACTGTTGTTCTTCGAGATGTGTTGTTCATGTCCATTCCATTCAAGGTGTGCGCGCGCCCATGTGCACAGCCGTCGGAGATTTTTGTCTTGGCGCCCTCTTGAGTGACATGCTCATGTGTAGGTATATAAGGCGCCGCTGGCCCTAAGCACTCTCAGTTCCTTCTTGCCGGCAACTCTGACAGAGGGGCAGGAGGGCGGGTAATGGAATGGACAGAAGCAACACATGTCGAAACGGTAGGTAACCGTTTTTTCTTCTTTGAGTGCTTGTTTATGTCAATTCCATTCTATGTGACTCACAAGCAGTATCCCTGGAGGCGGATTCAGAGTTCACAATCGTGTAGCTTGCAACACTGCTCTGCTGAAGCCAGCATCGTCTTGGGCTTGCTGGGTAAGCGGATAATGAGACATAAATGTGTGGACAGATGACCAGGTAGAGGCCCTGCAGATATCCTGAATCAACACCTGGGCCAGAAAGGCTGCCAACGAAGCCTAAACCCTAGTTGTGTGGGCAGTCACGGTCGCTGGTGGAGGCACCTTCGCAAGGTCATTGCAGTAATGGATGTAGGCCATGATCCAAGAAAAAATGGTTACCTACCTTTCATAACTGTTGTTCTTCAAGATGTGTTGTTCATGTCCATTCCAAGTAGGTGTGTGCATGCTGCATGCATGGTCGCCGGAAGGTATTTCCCCTAGCGGTACCCGTCAGGTCAGCTGTGGAGCCCTCTGGAGGTGGGTGGATCTTGGAATGGACATGAACAACACATCTCGAAGAACAACAGTTACGAAAGGTAGACAACCGTTTTTTCTTCTTCAAGTGATTGCTCATGTCGATTCCAAGTAGGTGTCTCCCAAGCAGTCCCTAGGGGAAGGGGTCAGAGTTCACCAACTCGCAGACTGCAGCACTGCTCTGCCAAATGCGACGTTGTCTCTAGCCTGCTGTGTAATGGCATAATGAGATGTAATGGTGTGAATAGACAACCACGTCGCCACCCTGCAGATGTCTTGAATAGGAACCTGCGCCAGGAACGCTGCAGATGACACTTGCGCTCCTGTGGAGTGCGCTGTTAATGCTGGGGCCGGTATCTTTGCTAGGTTGTACCACACCCAGATACAAACCACGATCCATGAAGAGATCTTTTGGGCCGACACCGAGAGCCCCTCCATCCACTTTGCAATTGCAATGAAGAGCTGTGTCGATTTCCGAAACGGCTTTGTCCGCTCAATATAAAAGGCTAACGTTCGTCTGACATCCAGGGAACAGAGCATCCATTCCTGGTTATTAGCATTCGGCTTAGGGAAGAACACTGGAAGGAAAATGTCCTGATTCGCATGAAATTGCGAAACTACCTTTGGGAGGAAAGCTGGGTGTGGCTGCAAATTCACTTTGTCTTTATAAAACACAGTATAAGGGGGCTCGGATGTGAGGGCCTTGAACTCAGACACCCTCCTGGCTGAAGTTATAGGAATGCCACCTTCCAAGAAAGGTAAAGTAGAGACCATGTTGCTAGGGGCTCAAAGGGAGGGCCCATCAGCCTCGAGAGCAGCAGGTTGAGATCCCATGGGGGAATCATCTGCCTAACTTGAGGGTACAGTCTATCTAGCCCTTCTACTGTGCTCAAGACCCATTGGTCTGAGGTGATTTGAGCTCAGGCCTGGTAGAAATGAGACAGACGATTCACAAAGGGAAGGAAAGGATATGGCATCTGAACTGGTGCGTCACCCCTGGGCGTACCTTCAAAAGTTTGTTTGGAGGCTGAGGGCTGCTTCGCTGAGCCTTGGCCCAGGTTAGAGGAGGACTGAGAAGGCCTCTGACTATTACTCCTGCCCTGCTTCCTGCTACAGTCCTGCCTAGGAAGAGCTGAGGAGAAGCGAAGGGTGGGTTGCGGCTTAAATGGCTTTCTTTGGTGGGCTGGCGTTTGAAGCCCCAGGGACTTCAGTGTTGCCTGCGAGTCTTTCAGGCTGTGAAGCCTAGTGTCTGTTTGCTCCGAAAAGAGGCCTGAACAGTCAAAAGGCAAGTCCTGAATATGTGTTGGACTTTGTGTGGGAGTCCCAACACTTGAAGCCATGAGCTCCATCTCATGGCTATCGCAGTTGCCATCGTATGGGTTGCTGACTCCACCGAGTCCAGCAAGGCCTATAAGGAGGTCCTTGTGACGACCTTGCCTTCCTCCAGGACAGCCACAAACTCCAAACGGGAGTCTGCTGGAAGCAGTTCCTGAAATATGGACATGTTCCAGGAATTATAGCTATAGCGGCTAAGGACTGCCTGCTGGTTGGCAATGAGAAGCTGGAGCCCCCCGGTAGAATACACCTTCCTACCAAAGAAATCCAGCTACTTCGCCTCTTTGGATTTAGGAGTCGGCCCCAGTTGCCTCTGCCTTTCCTTGTGGTTGGCCGCCTCCACCACCAGAGTACCCTGCTGAGGATGAGTAAACAGGTACTCATGCCCTCTTGTCTTGAGCAGTGCCGAGATGGGTGCCGGCTTTGCCTAGAGGTGTACGACTCTGCCTCCAAGTCCGATGAGGACTCCGACCTTGGCAACCAAGGCGGTGCGGAGCGAGATGGTGCTCGGGAGCAGTGCCGAGGTGAGGGCAAGCGGTGCCTCGTCATCGTCAGCTTGCCCCGAGAGGGCATTGAGCCTCTTTGTGGCACCCATGCCGGTGCAGGGGACTGTGCCGTCATCGTTATGAGGTCCCTAACTGCTGCAAAGGTGTCTGGCGTAGAGGGAAGGTCTGGGTCCTCCTTCCAACACTCCCGCACCGGGGAGTCCACTAGAACCGGACTTGACAAACCTCACTGTAAGGCCGGAGTCAACAGTGACAGCTGAGTTGGAGCTGGAGCAGGGTGTCCTAGCAGGGAACACACCCGGCTGGTGCCTCCTCACTCCACTACTTTAGTGGGAGAACGACTGCTGTCCGTCTTCTTTTTCTTGTGCGGCACCGATGAATGGGAGCGGTGCTGGGCACTTGCACTGGAGGAGGTCTTCGGTGTCGTGGAATGGCAGTGCTGAGGGTCCTTGGAGCCCGAGTCCTTTCTCGGCGCTGTGGCCTCTCGTACCAAGGCTGGTGCGCTCCGCACCAAAGTGCTGGGTTTGGGATCAGACACCGTCATTGCCATCTGGGGACAAATGGCTGAACCCATGAGGAGTAGTTTCAGCCTAAAGTCCCTCTCCTTCTTGGTCCTTGGTCAGATGCCACTGCAGATCTTACATTTATCTGTTTGATGGGCTTCCCACAAGCACTTCAGACAGGAGTTGTGTGGGTCTCCCTTTGGCATAGGCTTCAGACAGGACCCACACGGTTTGAAACCCTGAGACCGAGGCATGCCCCGGTCCCCAGGAGGGGAAACGTGGGGCAGGGGAGGAAGAAGGAACCCCAACTGAAATTTATCTATAACTAAGAAGGTCCTGCTGAGGCCATCTGCTAACATGTTCCTGGCCCTGGGCGGATGCGCGGCTACCAGGGATTAGACTTTGGAGTGTGTGGTTGACCACGGTGGCTGGACATAGAGACTGCTGATTGACACACCCCCCCCCCGGAAGGGGGTGTGGAAGGACTAAGGGGCACTGCCGGAGGGCAGTGGTCCTGAAGAGGACGCCGCGAGTTGGTGAGCGACGTGGGCTCAGAAGCCAACCGAGGGCAAGACAATGGGCGGGATACTACCGAGAGGGGACGCTCCACTGGACTGAGCTAATTCCCAGAGTAACCAGTAGGAGGCGCCACGGTGGTGAGTCCCAACCTTCTTACAGGGATGTAGACCAACACCAGCCATGCTTGCAGTGGCCGGAAATGGAGCTGGGCATGCGGGACCATGTGCATACATGAGGCCATGTGGCCTAACAATCGCAGGCAGGTGTGAGCAGTGGTGAGTGGGTAGTGTTTCACATGGGGGATTCAGGAGTGACATGGCCTGGAAACGTGCCTCTGGAAGGAAGGCTCTGGCTCATGTGGAGCCAAGAACCGCCCCAATGAACTCTATTTGTTGCACCAGCCTTAAGGTCAATTTCTTTTCATTTATCAACAGGCCCAGGTCATGGAAGGTGGAACGAACCAGATCAAGGCTCCTCTGCACCTGTTCCTGAGATCTGCCTTTGATGAGCCAATCATTAAGATACAGGTAAACCTGAACCCCTCAATACCTCAGGTAAGCGGCCACTGGCACCATACATTTTGTGAACATCCTCGGGACAGACGAGAGACCAAAGGTGCCGTGAACTGGAAATGGTGCCCGCCAACCACAAAATGGAGGAATCACCTGTGACCTTGGAAGATGGAGATATGGAACTAAGTGTCCTTCAGCTCGAGGGCGGTGTCTCCTGGATCCAGGGAGGGGATGATGGAAGCCGGGGAGACCATGCAGAACTTTAACTTTTTGAGTATCAGAGGGGTAGCGGTGTTAGTCTAGATCTGTAAAAAGCAACAGAGAGTCCTGTGGCACCTTTAAGACTAACATGTATTGGAGCATAAGCTTTCGTGATGCGTCTGACGAAGTGGGTATTCACCCACTAAAGCTTATGCTCCAATACATCTGTTAGTCTTAAAGGTGCCACAGAACTCTCTGTTGCTTTTAACTTTTTGAGAGACTTGTTGAGGCGCCGCAGGTCCAGAATGGGTTTTAGGCCTCCTTTCGCTTTCGGGATTAGGAAATAATGGGAATAAAACCCTTTTCCTCTCATGTCCCAAGGGACCTCCTCCACTGCCTCCAGCTGCATTAGGTTCTCGACCTCTTGGACGAGGAGTTGCTCGTGAGAAGGGTCCCTGAAGAAGGACCGGGAAGAGGGTTGGAGGGAGCGATAATTGCAAGGTGTAGCCCTGAGACACAATCTCTAGCACCCAATGGTCTGAGGTGACCCACGACCAGACTGAATGGTAGGGACAAAGACTCTTGAGGAAAGAACGAGGCAGATCTAGGGAGTTTACTGAGGCGTTGCTCTCGAGTGCACCCTCAAAACAAGTGCTTCTGGCCCCTGTGAGGCTTCAACAGGGCATATGCAGACCCAGCAAGCGAAGGTTCCTGAGTGTCCTTCAGTCCGTGCAGCCTCGCATCAGTCTGCTCTGCAAAGAGACCGTTCCCATCAAAGTGAGCCTCAAGATCCTGGATCGAGGCCTGCATTTCCTGGGAAAGGCCAGCGGCCTGAACCAGGAGCTGTGCCTCATGACCACCGCCAACGCGACCACCATAGCTGCCGAATTGGATGTGTCCCATGCCATTTGGAGGGAGCACCTTGCAGCTGTCATCCCCTCCTCCACCAGGGCCCCTAATTCCTGGGGAAAGTCCTGGGGCAGGGAGTCCTGGAACTTACAGAGGAAGTCCCATAAATTGATGTTGTACCTCCCCAAGAGAGCCTGGTGGTTAGCCACCTGTAACTGAAGGCTGGCTGTTGAATAAATCCTTCTTCCAAAAAGATCCAGCCTCTTGGCTTCCTTATTTTTGGGGGTTGAAATGATATGCCCCTGTCTGTCCTTCTCACTGGCCGCAGAGACAACTAGTGAGCCCGGAGGAGGGTGGGAATACAAATATTCAAAACCCTCGGCCGGGATGAAATACTTTTTCTCGGCCCTCTTGGAGGTGGAAGGGATGGAAGAAGGAATTTGCCAAAGGGCTTTTGCTATCTTTAGGACCCCACTGTGTAATGTTAGTGCAACATGGATGGGGGTAGAGGCCGAGAGCACATTAAATAAGATGTCAGCCATCTCCTCCACTTCCAAGCCCAAGTTCGTAGCCACCCTACGAAGCAGGGCCTGATGTTGTTTAAAATCGTCCGGCGGGCTGGCAAGAGAGGGCCCCACCACTGCCTCATCAGGGGACAAGGAGGATGACTGGGTCATCGGGGGAGGTCCTGGGGCATCATTCCCCACAGGGGAAAAGGATTTTGGGGTGGGTGCTCACTCCTCTATCCCAGCCTTTGAGTGCGCCTTGTGCATCAAGCTCAGTGCTGTTGGTTGCTGCTCCGAGGTGGCGGCCAAGGAATGGATTGACGGAGGCATCGGCATCAGTAGGGCCATTGCTCCAGACACTCGCCTGCTGCCACAACAGCATTGCGCAAGTCGACGCAGCATCAGGTGCCCAATCGTGCCAGTGCTGTTGCAGTGAAGGGCTGAATTCCCTTTCCGTACCAGAGGAATCACCTTCCAATGACCACGGAGGGGCGATCGAAGCTTGTGTCTGATAGCTAACCACTGCCACGTGAGACCGGTGCCTCGAATAGGTGGATCGGTGCCAGGGCCTGGGGGATCGATACCGCAACGGAGACCACTCCCACTGTCTGGGAGACGGGGGTCTGCGCCAAGGGGACAGCCAGCAGGAGGATGATCGGTGCCAGTGATACGGTGACCGATGCCTTCTTCTAGGGGACCCACGTTGAGAGGGCAGAGACCGCAATCACGGTGCCGGCAATCTCGGACGTCCCGCAGAAGAGAGAGACCTGGGGCGTGGAGACGGAGAACGCTGTCTCGTCTCCGGAGCCCATCGTCATTTGTCTGCCCTCTGGGGGGTCTTCATTGTTGGCTTGCCCTCACCAGGACCCCTTGCCGTGTCCTGCGACACACGCGGTGCTGGCACGCTGGTAGAGGCCTCTGCTCTATGGGCGTCAGGAGAGCCTGGGAAGGCGTTGGCCCTGTCACGACTCTGGGTCCCCTACCGCTGCCTGGAGTCGGGGGCAGATCCCTCGGGGGGTTAGCGGGCCCCATCAGGGGGGTGTCCCCATGTGGCTCCGGTGCGGGCTGGTGGCCCGAACTAGGTCCTTTGCCCTTCTTGCTCGGTGCTGGGGAATCGCTCTTCTTCAACCTCTTCTTAGGCACCGGCAATGGGGAGTAGTACCGGGCGCAACCTGTTGCTGGGGGTGCGCTGCGCACTGAGGCCAAGGTGCTGGGGCAGAGTCCGACCAGGAAGGCTTGGATACCGGGCAGAGAGAAGCCCATGAGGAGGGCCCTCAAATGGATGTCTCGCTCTTTCTGAGTTCTGGGACGAAAGTTCTTACAGATGCGACTCTTGTCCTTCACATGTGATTCCCCCAAGCACTTGAGGCAGCTGCTATGGGGGTCACTAACAGGCATAGGCTTGTTGCAGTCAGAGCAGGGCTTAAAACCCAGAGACAACGGGGCATGCCCCACCTGGGGCAAAGTCCCCACTGGGACTCTATCTCTAACTACACTACTTACTAACTAACTACTGTAAACGAACTATTTACAAAGCCTTAAGGCTCAAAGAGCGAAGTAGAAGAACCACTAACCCTTGCTAGGCAAGGGAAAGATGCTCCGACTAACCACCATGGACGGTAAGAAGCAGCTGCAAGGGGGTAAGGCCGGCAGTGCCTAATATACTGACACATGCCTGCAGCACTCAAGAGATCACCACAGCCAACCCTACGGAAATCGCTAAGGCAAAAATCTCCGACAGCTGCACACATGGGCACGCGCGCATCTAGAATGGAATTGACATGAGCAAGCACTCGAAGAAGAATACTGTTTCCCAAACACACACACTCAGTTTACTATTTATAGGCAGCTGCACAGACCCAGGAGGAGTGATTGCAAAGTGGCAAATTTCCAAATACTCGAAGGAAAACAAGAATGACTGTAGCAAATCTCTTTGTCTTAACAGTTAAAATACAGCTGTGTTTAAAAGTCTGAAATTCCAATTCACCATTTTGAACTCCACACGGTGGGGACGGGGAAGGTGGGGACGCCTAGACGCTGTGATACAATCCACCATTAGTGTCCAAATGCTGGTAACCAGGGCTTAGCGTTTTTGCATTGCTCTTTAACCACAAATCAATCCAATTACAGTAATAATAAACTTTTAATTTGAATCATATACTTACCAGGCTCTTGAGCAACTTCTGTCTCCACCAGGTTCTCAGCAGTGCGCTGTTCCTCAGGAGTAGGAGGGGTTCAAATAGCTCCTTCACATAGGAACTGAGATTTTGCTGTTGATCCTGATCCACAGCCTGCTCTGGAACTGGTTGCATTAAAAGAGTCACTTCATGATCCTGGCTCGAAGCCTGCTGCTGGCTGCAATGAATCCCCATTCCGGATTCAGGAGCCAGCAGTGCTCCATCACAGTTCACCAGGTCATCATGAAGCACAGTTGGCTCTGGGTTGGGTGCAGTGCCCAGGACCTGGTCAAAGTCATCATAAAATAGGCATGTTGTTTGCGAGTTGCCCGAGATGTGACTCTTATCCTAGGTTTTCCTGTATTCACTCTTTAGCCTCTTAATTCGCACCCTGCATTTATCACCTGTTTGGAAAATCCACTGAGCTGCCAGCTTTTTAGCTATCGGCTGGTATGCATGGTTATTCTTTATGCTTTTGATGAAGTCCACAGTTTTACTGGCCTTACACCACAGATTCACCAAAATCTGGCTGTGCTCACATGACCAGGAAGCAGCTCACTTTGCAAAAGGCTTCATCAGATCAGTGTCCATTGAAAACCCCTGCAGGCTCTCTGATAGTGTGCTTGCAAGTCGGAGTTCAGAAGACAATATGTTAACACTGACCTGAGCTGCTGCTTTTTGCAAAGGGAGGTGTGACTTCCATTTGAAATAGATTGCACTGCAGATTGTTAGCATGGACAGGACTATGGAAGTTACCCCAAGGAACAGTGGGATACATCCAGTGAAAAGTTTTCACACACAAGTGATATGGTCTTTTATCATTTTCTTGTGTGAGTTCATTTGAGAACATAGTGATTGTCTGGGTTCACCCACATATTGCTATTGGGGCATTGAGTACACTGGATGAGGTACAATACTGCAGATAGAAAGTACAACATTTTCAAGCACCGTGATTTTCAAGTTGATGGTGCGTCTAATATGTTCAGGAAAAAAAAAGAGATTTTCTTTTCAACACCAAGAACAAACCATCTTTTTACATTTTCCTATGTAACATTTACTATGGATAATGCAATAACTATCCCGCCCTCTCAGTGCTTAGAATATCTTTGAGGTATTTCTAAGGCGCCCATAATTTGTATATAAAGTTGAACTACTTCCATTCTGACAAAACTGTTTCTGTGCCCTGGTCTACACTACGAGTTTAGGTTGAATTTAGCAGCGTT
Source organism: Emys orbicularis (assembly GCF_028017835.1). Lineage (NCBI taxonomy): Eukaryota > Metazoa > Chordata > Testudines > Emydidae > Emys > Emys orbicularis. Next base: position 327,423,849 of record NC_088683.1, on the reverse strand, counting down.
AGGTCAATTTAACCCTGCACCCGTCCACACGACCAAGCCTCTTTTGTCGACTTAAAGGGCTCTTAAAATCAATTTCTATACTCCTCCCCGGCGAGGGGTTTAGTGCTAAAATCGACCTCGCTGGGTCGAATTTGGGGTAGTGTGGACACAATTCGACGGTATTGGCCTCTGGGAGCTATCCCAGAGTGCTCCATTGTGACCACTCTGGACAGCACTCTGAACTCAGATGCACTGGCCAGGTAGACAGGAAAAGCCCCGGGAACTTTTGAATTTCATTTCCTGTTTGGCCAGCGTGGTGAGCTGATCAACACAGGTGACCATTCAGAGCTCATCAGCATAGGTGATGGAGTCCCAGAATCGCAAAAGAGCTCCAGCATGGACCGAATGGGAGATACTGGATCTGATCGCTGTATGGGGAGAAGAATCTGTGCAGCCAGAACTCTGTTCCAAAAGACAAAATGCCAATATATTTGCCAAAATCTCCAAGGGCATGATGGACAGAGGCTACAACAGGAACACACAGCAGTGCTGTGTGAAAGTTAAGGAGCTGAGGCAAGCCTACCAAAAAACAAAGGATGCAAACATTCGCTCTGGTTCAGAGCCCTATACATGCCGCTTCTATGATGAGCTGCATGCAATTCTGGGGGGGCCCCTACCACTACCCCAACACTGTCCGTGGACACCTGCAAGGGGGGAGTCTCACGCAACAGGGATGAGGATTTTGTGGATGAGAAAGATGAGGAGGAGGAGGAGGAGGAGGTTGAGGATAGTGCACAGCAGGGGAGTGGAGAATCCCTTCTCCCTGGCAGCCAGGAACTGTTCATCACCCTGGAGCCAATACCCTCCCAACCCTCCCAAGGCGGGCTCCCGGACCATGACGCCGGAGAAGGCACCTCTGGTGAGTGTACCTTTGTAAATATAATACAGGGTTTAAAAGCAAGCGTGTTTAATGATTAATTTGCCCTGAAGACTTGGGATGCATTCACGGCCAGTATAGTTACTGGAAAAGTCTGTTAACGTGTCTGGGGATGGAGCAGAAATCCTCCAGGGACATCTCCATGAAGCTCTCCTGGAGGTACTCTAAAAGCCTTTGCAGAAGGTTTCTGGGAAGGGCAGCCTTATTCCATCCTCCATGGTAGGACACTTTACCACGCCAAGCCAGTAGCAAGTAGTCTGGAATCATTGCAGAACAAAACAATGCAGCAAATGGGCCCGGGCTTTGGTGGCATTCAAGCAACATCCGTTCTTTATCTCTCTGTGTTAGCCTCAGGAGAGTGATATCATTCATGGTCACCTGGTTGAAATATGGGAAATTTGTTTAAGGGGACATTCAGAGGTGCCCGTTCCTGCTGGGCTGTTTGCCTTTGGCTGAAAAGAAAACATCCCTGCTGTTAGCCACACGGTGTGGGGAGGCCCGTTCATGCTGAGTTGTTCGTGTTTGGCTGACAGGGATCTTCCCTGATACTAGTCACGCAGCGTGTGTGTGTTGGGGGGGGATGAAGTGATCATCCCAGAGAATTGGGGGGGGGGTTGGATTGTGGTGCACATTCACCCTAAAACTGCAATCCCTCCTTTTAAATGGCCAACCCAACAGGCTTTGCTTGGTATGGGAAAGGCGCTGCTGTTTGAAACCATTCCCACGTTATGAAGGTTGAAGAAGCCGAAATCCTTTGCCTTACCATGGCTGCCTGCAAGCCGAATTCTGTTGCCCAGCCAAGCGTGTGTGATGTCTCACACCAAACTGGCAGGCACTCAATATAAGAGGCAAAATGCGACCTTGTACCAAAAGCACATGTGCTGTGTAATGTGAATCGCTTGATTCATTGTGAAATAGTCTTCCCTTTGTTCTCTAAAATGTATCTTTTTAAATATTACTCTCCCCTTTTTTCCGCCCGCAGCTGCAAATGTTTCTACGCTCCCTCTATCATCTCCGTCCCAGAGGCTAGCACAGATTAGAAGGTGAAAAAAACACACCCGCAACGAGATGTTCTCAGAGCTCATGCAGTCCTCCCGCACTGAAAGAGCTCAACAGAATGCGTGGAGGCAAACAATGGCAGAGTCCAGGAAAGCGTTAAATGAATGCGATGAGCGGAGGGAGGAGCATTCTGAGAGGAGGCAGGATGTAATGCTGAGGCTAATGGGGGAGCAAACTGACATGCTCAGGTGTTTGGTGGAGCTGCAGGAAAGGCAGCAGGAGCACAGACAGCCGCTGCAGTCCCTGTATAACTGCCTGCCCTCCTCCCCAAGTTTCATATCCTCCTCACCCAAATGCCCAAGAACGCGGGGGGAGGGAGGCTATGGGCACCCAGCCACTCCACCCCAGAGGATTGCCCAAGCAACAGAAGGCGGGCATTCAATAAGTTTTGAACTGTAGTGTGGCCTTCTCCTTCCCTCCTCCCCTCATCCACCACCCCACCCAGTACTTCCCTCTTCATCCACCCCTCCCGGGCTACCTGGGCAGTTATCCCCCTATTTGTGTGATGAATTAATAAAGAATGCATGATTTTGAACAATAATTACTTTATTGCCTCTGAAAGCGGTGATCGAAGGGGGGAGGACGGTTTGCTTACAGGGAAGTAGAGTCAACCACGGGGTGGGTTTTCATCAAGGAGAAACAAACAGAACTGTCACACCGTAGCCTGGCCAGTCATGAAACTGGTTTTCAAAGCTTCTCTGATGTGCAGGGCGCCAAGCTGTGCTCTTCTAATCGCCCTGGTGTCTGGCTGTGTGTAATCGGCCGCCAGGCGATTTGCCTCAACCTCCCACCCCACCATAAACATCTCCCCCTTACTCTCACAGATATTGTGGAGCACACAGCAAGCAGCAATAACAATGGGAATATTGGTTTCGCTGAGGTCTAACCGAGTCAGTAAACTGCGCCAGTGAGCTTTTAAACGTCCAAATGCACATTCTACCACCATTCTGCACTTACTCGGCCTATAGTTGAACTGCTCCTTACTACTGTCCAGGGTGCCTGTGTATGGCTTCATGACCAATGGCATTAAGGGGTAGGTTGGTCCCCAAGGATAACTATAGGCATTTCAACATCCCCAACGGTAATTTTCTGGTCTGGGAAGTAAGTTCCTTCCTGCAGCTGTTCAAACAGACCAGAGTTCCTGAAGATGCAAGCGTCATGCACATTTCCCGGCCATCCCACGCTGATGTCGGTGAAATGTCCCTTGTGATCCACCAGTGCTTGCAGCACCATTGAAAAGTATCCCTTGCGCTTTACGTACTGACTGCCAAGGTGGTCCGGTCCCAAGATAGGGATATGTGTTCCGTCTATCGCCCCACCACAGTTAGGGAACCCCATTGCAGCAAAGCAATCCACTATGACCTGCACATATCCCAGAGTCACTACCCTTGATAGCAGCAGCTCAGTGATTGCGTTGGCTACTTGGATCACAGCAGCCCCCACAGTAGATTTACCCATTCCTAACTGATTCCCGACTGACCGGTAGCTGTCAGGCATTGCAAGCTTCCAGAGGGCTATCGCCACTCGCTTCTCAACTGTGAGGGCTGCTCTCATCTTGGTATTCTTGCGCTTCAGGACAGGGGAAAGCAAGTCACAAAGTTCCATGAAAGTGCCCTTATGCATGCGAAAGTTTCGCAGCCACTGGGAATCATCCCAGACCTGCAACACTATGCGTTCCCACCAGTCTGTGCTTGTTTCCCGGGCCCAGAATTGGCGTTCCATGGCAGGAACCTGCCCCATTACCACCATGATGTCCAAATTGCCAGGGCCCATGCTTTGAGAGAAATCTGTGTCCATGTCCTCATCACTATCATGATCGCACTGTCGTCGCCTCCTCGCCTGCTTTTGCAGGTTCTGCACATACTGCAGGATAATGTGCGAGGTGTTTACAATGCTCACAACAGCAGCGGTGAGCTGAGCGGGCTCCATGCTTGCTGTGATATGGCGTCTGCAGGAGAGCAGGAAGCGGTGGATGACGACGGATGCCACGAGAATAGATATTTATACAGAATGACGAGAGGACCTGCAAGGTGGATTCATGGCACCAGGAGAGCAGGAGAGCAGAGTTGCAGCGGAAGCGGTGGAGGACGACTGTTAGCACCGCGCACATTTCCCGAGGAAGAACACATGTACCCAGGAGCCCATGACAGACAACATGGAGAAATTCGCTATCGGGACAAGAGCAGGAGAGCAGAGTTGCAGCGGAAGCGGTGGAGGACGACGGTTAGCACCGCGCACATTTCCTGAGGAAGAACACATGCTCCCAGGAGCACATGACAGACAACATGGAGAAATTCGCTATCGAGACAAGAGCAGCAGAGCAGAGTTGCAGCAGAAGCGGTGTATGACGACGGTTAGCGGTCCTACTGCACCATTTGCTGACAGCAGCACCCAGGACACAACAGCAGCGGTGTCGGTGAGCTGAGCTGAGCGGGTTGCACGCTTGCCATGGTATGGCGTCTGCACGGAAAAAAGGCGCGGAACGATTGTCTGCCGTTGCTTTCACGGAGGGAGGAGCAACTGACGACACGTACCCAAAACCACCTGCGACAATGTTTTTGCCCCATCATGCATTGGGAGCTCAACCCAGAATTCCATTGGGCAGTGGAGACTGCGGGAACTGTGGGATAGCTACCCACAGTGCAACGCTCTGAAAGTTGATGCTAGCCACGGTACTGTGGATGCACTCTGACAACTTAATGCGCTTAGTGGGGACACACGCAATCAACTGTATAAAATCGCTTCCTAAAAATTGACTTCTATAAATTTTACCTAATTTCGTAGTGTAGACATGTAGACATGTGTTACTGATTACCACATGACGAATACATACAGTCATACATAATAGTATAAGGGCTAGCAGAATCCCTTTGTCTATCTTTGAAATGCCCATAGGTACAGGTAAATCAAGTATGTTGCCATATAATTGTCTTTGTTGATAAGCATGAAGCTGTTACAACAGTTATGCAGAATTGAATATTGATGAGAATATAAATTGTACATACATGTATGATAATACGGGTCTTTAAATTCTGTGTGCCATTGCAAGACTGCCTACTTTTCCGCCATCTCCCATAATCTCAGAGGAGAATCTGACTCTGCAGGGTGGGGCTATCAACGTGATCAGCAAAAGCTTAAAATCTCACTTCTTTCCACCTCCTTTCAAAGTCTCAACATGGAGGGTGAGAGGGAAAGAAACTACTTGCCTCTTAGTTTGGAAGTGGCTAACAAAACATTTTTTGAAGCAGTAAGTTTTCCCTCCTTCAGGCTGTCAAAAGCTACTCCCCCTTCCTTGGTGTTGCAGTATTGAGAGAGGCAGCAGCGCTAGCAGAAGGGACAGAAATTTAAGGCAGATGGGCAGGGAGGGGGAAATATTCCTAAAATCGAAACTAAAATCCTATTATTTTAGTGCAAGCTCTTAAATATTTATTGAACATAAAATGTTAATATAAAAAACAAATGTTCGTGCTGTTGATTAATGATTAAAGTATGCCAGCTGATAGCTACTTTCAATTAATTATTTAATTGCATGCAGCTCCTAGAATGTACAGTCCTCACACCTTAAAATGTAGCTCAGATATTGACATTTCAAATTATTTTGCCAATTTTATAAAATAAAAGTTTGATACCATTTAGAAATTCTGAAAATCCTCACGGGATACACTGGTTTATTTAAACAATTTGGCATCAATCAATGAATATAAATTCATTAAAATGTGATTTCTTCTATACGACGAGTCCCAACACTATCATCTTCTGAATTATTAGGCTTTTTTGTTCTTTTTTTTGCCAGTTGTGTTTAATTATGTAAGTTATCCAGTGTCTGTTTATATGGAAGCTGAGGCAGAGAGAACAATTAATCATCAAAGCCACACAAATGCCACACTTCAATCCAACAAAATATTCAATCAGTAATCCTACCTGAAAATCCCCAGAGAAGCTGTTGGGCTAGAATATAATCAAATCCATTTTTCAGAAAACATTCAAAATGCTAGTGATTTACACATGATCATGCTAAATATAAAAGTAACAATCAGCCTCTTACAATAAAAGAATATGCTTTATGGAGTGAAAATGGATTTGGATCTTTTTGTGCAACACCAGTGGTGGAACCCACCCCATCTTTTGAAAGAAAATATAGAGCATGTTTCTTGTATATTTGTATAGTCACGTGGAGGGAAATTCTTGGCAGTTGGGATTTTAGAACCAGCCAAAAGAGAAATGAACAGGTCTTACAGTATCATGTGTACATTATGACCTTGTAAATGCCTTAGAAAGAAAAGTAATTTATGGCAAAAGAGTCATGAAGAGCAAAGTGGGCCATTCTAGAGTTCAGAAGAATGATCTAAGGGATTTAAGGTTCTACAGAAGAAGTCTACCCATCATATTCATGTACAAGAATGTTCAGGTGTTTTCTCTGAAGCAATACTAGTAGGATGAAACACTAGAAAGGAGAAATGCTAAATATCTGGTGGCCTGGTTGAATATAAGAACGAAAGGTGTAAAAGATGATGGTATATGTACTTCTATAAATGCATCACAGAAAGAGTCAGAAAACTACAATGATGCAAATAATTTCCATATTGCAAAAAACTGTAAATTCAATAATCAGGACAAAACATCTGGAGATATATAGATTTGATATACAGCATTACAAAATTAGGTGAACCATTATTCGAAGTGTCCTCATGCAGCCCATGGATTTTTGTCTCTGCACCTGTAAATCTGTGATTATACTTGTAGCAATAAGCATACGTTAAAATATTGCCACTGATCCTCATTTAGATGTTTACTCATCTAAAATGTATCATCTCCTTTTCAGTCCTAGCAAATTTGCTTAAAAAAAACCTCAAATGTGCATCTGCCAGTAATGGGACTGTATTGAGGGATGGGGGTTCTTCAGCTTGAAATTTGGAGATCAAGGGAAAATTAAAGGAGATACTAAATTTGGAGTATTGTGGTTGAATCGTGGGGTAGAGGAGAGGGAGAGGCTCCTCTGGGTGCTATTCCAGCTTTTCTTAACAGCCTTGTGGAAAGTCTTGGGGAACAGAATGAAGGCTGTTTCCCTTTGACCATCACTTCAGCTCTTCATCCCCAAGTCCCGTGAAGGTAACCATGATTGTGGGGGTCCTACCCTGGGTCCTTCCCCCAGACTTCTGGGGAGTCTTGGAACTGGGGGCCTCCCGTGGCCACCTCCCCTCTTCTCTACTTCTAATTTTTTTAACCGTCTGACGTAACTGTAGATGTTCTCATCCATATAAAATGTTTAATTCTTCTCAAATCTCACCAATTATTATTTATATTAGTGTAGCACCTTAGAATACCAATCAAGACAGGGGCACAGTACAAATACTTATTTAAAAATAGTCACGGCTCCAAAGAATTTACAATCAGGGTTACAATAGAACACAACAAATAGTTGAATCAGGATTTGTTGGTAAAGTTAGAGGATGAGGCAAAAGTAAAACAAGCATGTCTTAGCAGAATAAGTAGTAGTCACATCTGCCTACCTCCCACCAAACTCTTGGTTTTAATGAAATCTAGTAGCAACAGGTTCCACAAGCTAAATATGTGTTGTATAAAGAAATATTTCCTTATATCAATCTTAAATTTCCAGGCTTTCATTATCATTGGCTGTCCTTTGGCTCTTGTATTATGAGAAAGAGTAAATAAGAGCACTTGATTTACCTTCTCTGTAACATAGTTATACAAAGTAATGTGTATCTTATTAATAATTCTCTCATACTTATTTCCTCTGTGAACTAAACAGTCCCAACCTTTCCAGTCTCTCCTCATATGGAAATTTTGCCAAGCTGTTAATCATTTTGTCACCTGTCTGTAAATCTCTTCTATTTCTGCTATATTTGAAAAATATTAACAGAGATGTGATCATTAAACCCATGCAAGTGGTGCAGGTCACCCAAGGATGGAATCCTGGAGGACTTCAACTCAGGGGGAGAGAGGAGAAGGAAGAGCTACCAAAGGAAATGGTGAAAAGTCGACCAAAGAAATTAGAGAAAAAACAAGAGAGTCCCAGAGTCAAGGAAGCTAAATGAATCCAGAATGTCAAGGAGAAGAGACAGATGAAGAATATCAAAGACAGCAAACTGCTGTGACCATTACTTGAATACTAGGTCCAATTCTGGTGTCCACACCTTAAAAAAAATTGATTAATTGGAAAGCGTTCAGAAAAGTAGAGCCAGATGAAATTTTTTCACAAATAGCTTATTCACTGAAAAATACAGTTTGAGTTGACTTGAAACAATTAATGAATTTTATATGAATTCTCTGAATAGTCATCCAGAAAAAAAAATTCAGCTTCCCTTATAATCTTTAGCCCAACAGCTACGGCACTCAGCCAGGATGTGGGAGACCTAGGTTCAGTTCCTCTCTCTTCCTGCTGTGAACAAGGGATTTGAACTTGCTTCTCCCACTGAGGCAGGACCTGCTGGGCAGGTCTCTCTCAGTCTCTCCTGTTGAAGGTGTTCCACCATGTATAAGTAATTAAATACTCATCCAGAGAGAGAATTAGAATTGTTGGACACTTAGTTATCTGGGATGTGTGAAACCTAAATTCCAGTCTTCCTGCTCCAGTGACTGATTATTTACACACAGTGGAACAGCTTCAACAGAAGAGCTTGAGAGAGACCCACCCCAGAATCTCTCATAGCCTAGTGGTTAGGGTATTTTCCTGAGAGGAAGGAGACAAGTTCAAATCCCTTCTCCACATCAAGTAGAGAGGGAATTAAAATCCAGGTTTTCCATATCCTGGGTGAATGAACTAACCACTGGGCTATAGTTCTAAAGGGAGGTACCACCACTTCCGCACCATTTTGTTAATCTAACCCAGGTCCAAAAAACCACTTTGTTTGACTGAAAAAAAATTGTAGACCATTTTGATTAGCAAAATTTTTGGAATTTTCAGTTTGGGTTCAACCCAACCCATTTTTTTTTTATTTTTTTTTTACAATTTTTCAGAACTGCCAGCAAATCAAAAAACTCAGTTATTTACCTAGCTCTACAGAAAAGAGCTACAAGAATGATTCAAGGTCTGAGAAACCTGCCTTACAATAAGAGATTAAAGAAGCTCGATCTAGTTAATTTATCCAAGGTGTGAAAGTTGGGAAAAAGCGCAGACATCTTACTCTTCTAGGAAGAGCAAGAGTCAGGCTAACTCTAACAGCTAATAACCAAGACTTCCAGGCAGGGCCTGGGCGAGTGGAAAAGAACTGTAAGAGAGGTTGTTTTGACCTTGTGTTAGATAAGACTAGAACGCAGACTACAGCAAGAACTGCTGAGAAAAATAAGATAGCAGGAAGGAATATGTATAAACAAAATGCAGTTGTTGATCATTACTGTATGTAACAAAAGTTATAAATGCTTGCCCTAATTGTTTATCTTTTGGGAGACCTGCTGTTGTGCACTCTCCCCCTTGCAATATTGCTTGAGAATAAACTGCCTCTGACATGTTGCGACCAACCTCAGAGTGAGGACTCGTTTTTCTCCCACAAAGAGAAGGTTAAGAGCTGACTTGATCAACCTGTAAGTTCCTACATGGGGAGAAGATTTCTGATGGTAGAGGGCTCTTTAATTTAGCAGATAAAGGCATAACAAGATCCAATAGCTGAAACCTAAAGCCACACGAAATCAGACTAGAAATAAGGCACAAAATTTTAACAGTAAGGTTAATTAAGGACTGGAACAATTTATCTAGGGACGTGGTGGATTCTCTGTCACTTGAAGTCTTTAAATCAAGATTAGACATCTTTCTAAAAGATACACTGTAGCTTAACCATAACTTATGAACTCGACATAGGAATCACATGGTGAAAATTATTGGCCTCTGTTATGCAGGATATCAGAATAGCTAATCATAATGGTCTCTTTTGGACTTAAAATCTATTAATCTAATCTCTCACAGAATGTGAGGCCTGGACATGTCCACTATAACCAAAAGGCTGGCACTGTTGTTGATTGTTCACATATGCACTTGCACACACATTCAAACACATTAACTGGAGTGGGGGAAAAATGGTTACCTACCTTTTGTAACTGTTGTTCTTTGAGATGTGTTGCTCGTGTCCTTTCCAAGTAGGTGTGTGTGTGCCACGTTCATGATCATCGGAAGGTTTTTTTCCCTAGCGGTATCCATTGGGTTGGCTGTGGAGCTGCCTGGAGTAGCACCCTTATGGCAGTATATAGGTCCCTGCTGACCCCCCGCCTCTTCAGTTCCTTCTTGTCAGGTACTCTGACAGAGGGGAGGTGGGTGGGTCTTGGAATGGACATGAACAACATATCTCGAAGAACAAGGTAGGTAACCGTTTTTCTTCTTCGAGTGATTGCTCATGTCAATTCCTAGTAGGTGACTCCCAAGCAGTCCCACAGAGTAGGGGTTGGAGTTCATCAAGTTGCAGACTGTGGCACAGCTCTACCAAATGTGGCATCGTCTCTAGTCTGCTGTGTGATGGCGTAGTGCAAGGTAAAGGTGTGGACGGACAACCACATCGCAGCCCTGAAGATGCCCTGAATGGGGACCTGCGACAGGAAGGCTGCAGATGAAGCATGCATTTTTGTGGAGTGCTCTGTCAATGCTGGGGCCAGAATCTTTGCTAGGTCATAGCATGTTCTGATAAATGCCATGATCCAAGAAGAGACTCTCTGGGACGAAACAGGGAGACCCTTCATTCTTTCAGCAATAGAGATGAAGAGCTGCGTTGACTTCCTGAATGGCTTTGTTCGCTTGATGTAAAAGGCTAATGCCCTTCTGACATCCAGGGAATGGAGCATGTGTTCCCTGTCGTTGGTGTGCAGCTTAGGGTAGAATACTGTCAGAAAGATATCCTGATTCGTGTGAAATTGCAAAACTACCTTCGGGAGGAAAGCTGGGTGCGGCTGCAATTGTACCTTGTCCTTATAAAACACAGTATAAGGGGGCTCGGACATCAGAGCCTTGAGCTTAGACACCCTCCTGGCTGATGTTATAGCCAATAGGAACTGATGTTATAGCCACTTTCCAAGAAAGGTAGCACACCGAGCACATTGCTAGGGGCTCAAAGGGAGGGCCCATGAGCCTTGAGAGCACCAGGTTAAGATCCCATGGAGGGATCGGCTGCTTTACTTGGGGAACAGTCTGTCCAACCCCTTGTGGAAATGGCAACCATAGGGTTAGCAAACACTGAGCGGCCTGTTGAGCCAGGCTGGAAAGCCGAAATTGCCGCCAGGTGCATCTTTATTGACGAGACTGCCAGCCCCTTTTGTTTTAAGTGAATTAAGTAGTCCAGGATAAAGGGAATCGAGGACTGCAATGGAGGACTACCTTTCTGGAGGGACGAAACAGAAAATCTCTTCCATTTTGCCAGATAATTAGTGCGAGTGGAAGGTTTCGTTCAAGTCAAGGGTGGCGTACCAGTCCTCCGGATCCAGAGAGGGAATAATGGAGGCCAAGGAGACCATGTGAAACTTCAGCTTCTTCATGAATCTGTTGAGGTTTCGCAGGTCTAAAATAGGCCGGAGCCCACACTGGGCCTTAGGGATTAGGAAGTAATGGGAATAGAATCCCCTGCCCCCTGAACTCCATAGGTATCTCTTCTAGCGTCCTGAGTTGTAGGAGCGTTTGCACCTCCTGCACTAGAAGCTGCTTGTGAGAAGGGTCCCTGAAGAGGGACGGGAAAGGTGGGTGGGAGGGTACAAAATTGGAGAGAATATCCCAATTCTACCATGCTCAAGACCCATCAGTCTGAGGATATTTGATCCCAAGCACAGTAGAAATGGGATAGATGGCTCACAAAACGAGGGTAAGGATCCGGGATATGGACTGGTGCATTGCCCCCGGGCGCACCTTCAAAAGTTTTTCTTGGGAGCTGGCGACTGTCTCACCGAGCCTTGGCCCTGGGTGGAGGAGGATTGCAGAGGCCTCCTTCCCTTATTACTTCTACTCCATCTCCTATTGTAGTCTTGCCTCTGCTGAGAGTGGCAGAAGTGAGGCGGGGGCTGAGGCTTAAAATGTTTCCTTTACAGGGCTGGCATATGAAGCCTCAAGGACTTTAAGGTCGCTCTAGAGTACTTGAGACTATGGAGCCTAAAGTCTGTCTGTTCTGTGAAGAGACCCGAGCCATCAAATGGCAAGTCCTGTATAGTCTGTTGGACCTCTGGAGGGAGGCCCGAGACTTGCAGCCACGAGCTGCGCCATAGAACAATGGCTGTGGACGTTGTGCGGTGACCGAGTCCGCTGACTCTAATGCAGCTTGCAAGGAAGTCCTTGCAATGGTCCTGCCTTCCTCTAGGGCAGCCCCAAAGTCAGACCGGGAGTCAGATGGGTGTAGCTCCTTAAACTTGAGACAGGGAGTTCCAAGAGTTAAAACTATAGTGGCTAAGGACCGCCTGCTGATTGGCAATTCGAAGCTGGGGCCCCCTGGTTGAATAGATCTTACAGCCGAAGAGGTCCAGCTTCTTTGCCTCTTTAGACTTTGGTGTGGGGCCCTGGTGACTCTGCCTTTCCTTGGCATTGGCCACATCCACAACCAGCATGCCTGACTGAGGGTGGTTGAAAAGGTACTCGTACCCCTTGGAGAGTACAAAGTACTTCCTTTCCACCCCTTTAGCCGTGGGGGGAATGGAAGTAGGAGTCTGCCAGAGAGTCTTGGTAGTATTGTGGATGGTCTTGATCAATGGCAAGGCCATCCTGGAAGGACCTTCTGGCATCAGAATGTCCACCACAGGGTCCATTTCTTCTGACGCCTCCTCTGCTTGCAAGCCCAGATTTTGGTCTACTCTTCTGAGCAGCTCCTGATGGGCTCTATTGCTCAAAGCTGGTAAAGAGGCAGAGCCTGCTACTGACTCATCTGGGGAGGAGGATGAAGAAGCCATCATGGGCACGGGGCCCTCCTGACCCTCCAACTCACGGAGGTCATCCAGTGCCGGTACTTCCTGTACAGTGGCAGATGTGGTGCCGGACGCAAACTCAGTGCCAGGGTCAGTGCCAGCCTCAGCACAGGCGTCAGTGCCGACCTCAGTGCTGGCCTTGGTGCTGGACTCCGAACCCCTTGGAGGTTCCCTCACCATGGAGGCAGATGGAGGCCCCTGTCTGTCCGAGGCAATCAAAAGGAACCTAGAGCTTGGCCCCTGGGCTTGATGATACGCCCATGGGGTCCAGAACAGCCACTGAGCGGGCGCCTGCCAATGTGGTAGTCACGGCATCATCAGGAGTTGTCGTGTCTCATTTTTCCTGGAGCGACCAGACCGGTGCCGGTTACGTCTGGACACGTATGATTCCAGCTCCGACTCCGAGGATGAGTCTGATCTCGGACTCCATGGCGGTGCCGTGTGGGACGGTGCCGGCAATCAGTGCCGAGGAGAGTGCGACTGGTGCCGCAACATGGCCAGTTTGCCCTTGGAAAGTCCAGTCCCCCTGTGCAGTGCTGGTGCTGCCGGTGCTGGGTTGCCATCTCTATGGGGTCCTTGGCAGCCTTGAACATGTCAGGAGTGGACAACATGTCCAACTCCACCATTTTGCTCTCCCGTCCTGGGGAGTCCAACAGAACCAGACTCAACGGTTCTACCTGGGCAGCCGGACTGGACAGCACCAGCTGTTCCTGAGCAGGAGCTGAGTGTCCCAACATGGGACGCACTCCATGGGCACCACTGCGCTCCACTGCTCGGACTGTCAGCAAGTGCCCCCTTTCGGCTCTTCTCTGCTTCTTATGTGGCACCGGCAAGTGAGATCGGTGCTGAGAAGTCACCAAACTTGTCTTCGGTGCCAGAGAGTGGCGGTGCATGTGTCTCTGGAACCTGAGTCCTTTGCCGGTGCCACAGCTTCCCTCACTGGGGCCGGTGCACTGTGCACTGAAGTGCTGGGCTTGGACCCCAACACAGTCTGAGCCGGGCTAGGGACCGAAAGCTAACTCCATAAGGAGAAGCTTAAGTCTTAAGTCTCTCTTCTTCTTAATCCTTGGCAGAAGCTCCTGCAGATCTTGCACTTGTCAGTGTGGTGGACTTCCCGCAAGCACTTTAAGAAGACGTTGTGAGGATATCCCCTGAGCATAAGCTTCTTGCAGTACCCACAAGGTTTGAAGCCTTGAGACCAAGGCGTGCCCCTGGTCCCTGGAGGGGAGTGGGAAAAAAGGGGAGGGGGACAACCCCCAACAGAAACTTAGTCTATGAACTAACTAACTAGAACACTAGAAAACCTATACTACGTAGAACTATACACAATACAAGAACAAACGTTCGCTAGGAGAAGCGCTTGCCCAAAACAAGAGAACGAAGTAGCTCCAACGACCGTCACTGGCAGTAAGGAGGAACTGAAGAGGCAGTGGTTTGGCAGGGACCTATATACAACGCCATAAGAGCGCCACTCCAGGGGGCTCCACAGCCGACCTGATGGGTACCCCTAGGGGAAAAACCTTCCGACGATTGTGCACGCAGCACGCACACACCTACTTGGAACTGACATGAGCAATCACTCGAAGAAGAACGTGATAGTCAATGGCTATAATGTCCTCGGGGGGGAGGGGATATTTAAAATGATTATAGACACTTCAGGATGTGCGTTCGCTTTACTGAGTAACCATGTGCTACCTGATTGTAATTCTTCATCCTTCTTCTCTTCCCCTTCCTTTTTGCCCGTTTTTGAGTATCACCTGTGTTATTTTGCATTCAGATTGTAAACTGTATCTATTTTTGTATGAGAAGCTTAGCATATGTTGCATGCCCAGTTTAGCGTTAAAAATAATGTTCTTTTTAGGGCTGTCGATTAATCGCAGTTAACTCACGCGATTAACTCAAAAAAAGTAATCATGATTTTAAAATGTAATCGCGATTAATTGCAATTTTAATTGCACTTTTAAATAATAGAATACCAATTGAAATTTATTAAATATTTTGGATGTTTTTCTACATTTTCATATATATTGTATTCTGTGTTGTAATTGAAATAAGTGTATATTATTTTTGCTTACAAATATTTGCACTGTAACAATGATAAACAAAAGAAAGAGTATTTTTCAGTTCACCTCTTACAAGTATTGTAATGCAATCTCTTTGTCATGAAAGTGCAACTTACAAATGTAGATTTTTTTGTTTTGTTATATGACTGCACTCAAAAACAAAACAATATAAAACTTCAGGGCCTACAAATCTACTCATTCCTACTTCTTGTTCAGCCAATCGCTAAGACAAAAAGGTTGTTTTCATTTAAAGGAGATAGTGCTGCCCCCTTTTTATTTACAATGTCACCAGAAAGTGAGAACAGGCATTTGCATGGCACTTTTGTAGCTGGCATTGCAAGGTATTTATGTGCCGGATATGCTAAACATTCGTACACCCCTTCATGCTTCGGCCATCATTCCAGAGGATATGCTTCCATGCTGATGACGCTCATTACAAAAATAAACGTTAATTAAATTTCTGACTGAACTCCTTGGGACAGAATTGTATGTCTCCTGCTCTGTTTTACCCGCATTCTGCTATATATTTCCTGTTATAGCAGTCTCGGATGATGACCCAGCACATGTTGTTCACTGTAAGAACACTTTCACTGCAGATTTCACAAAATGCAAAGAAGGTACCAATGTGAGATTTCTAAAGATTTCTAAAAATTTCTACAGCACTCGACCCAAGGTTTAAGAATCTGAAGTGCCTTCCAAAATCTGAGAGGGACGAGATGTGGAGCTTGTTTTCAGAAGTCTTAAAAGAGCAACACTCTGATGCAGACACTACAGAACCCGAACCACCAAAAAATAAAATCAACCTTCTGCTGGTGGCATCTGACTCATATGATGAAAATGAACATGCGTCGGTCTGCACTGCTTTGGATTGTTATCGAGCAGAACCTGTCATCAGCACGGAGGCATGTCTCTTGGAATGGTGGTTGAAGCATGAAGGGACATGTGAATCTTTAGCACATCTGGCACGTAAATATCTTGCGACGCCGGCTACAACAGTGCCACGAGAACGCCTGTTCTCATTTTCAGGTGACACTGTAAACAAGAAGCGAGCAGCATTATCTCCTGCAAATGTAAACAAACTTGTTTGTCTGAGCGATTGGCTGAACAAGAAGTAGGACTGAGTGGACTTGAAGGCTCTAAAATTTTACATTGGTTTATTTTTGAATGCAGGTTTTTTTGTACATAATTCTACATTTGTAAGTTCAACTTTCATGATAAAGAGATTGCATTACAGTACTTGTATTAGGTGAATTGAAAAATACTATTTCTTTTGTTTTTCTACAGTGCAAATACTCATAATCAAAAATAAATATAAAGTGAGCACTGTATATTTTGTATTCTGTGTTGTAATTGAAATCAATATATTTGAAAATGTAGAAAACATCAAAATATTTAAATCAATGGTATTCTATTATTGTTTAACAGTGTGATTAATCGCAATTAATTTTTTAATCGCTTAACAGCACTAGTTCTTTTAAATGTGGGTTTTAATCGGCCTCCCTGAACTATCCTAATTCCAAATTAGATTAAGAAAACAATGGCTCTTATGCAAAGCAAACCACACAATTTCTTCTTAATCTTATTATTATCAGTTTTCTTTGTAAGGATGAGAACACCAAAAAATCTTAATATTACCTCGGCTTTTGGCAGCTTCCTTCAAAGCAGTTAGAACTTGAGGCTTCAGGTCATCAGAAAGTAATCTTCCTTCAAGGCCTGGGAAGAGGGACCTAGCATGCCATTGAAAACAAAGAAGTATTGATCTTAGTATCCTTATCCAAGTCATTTATGTTGTTGTTCTATAGTTTCAAATACTGTGAAACAAATTATATATGTACTTGCCTATATATTTGGAAAAGTTTTCTTTTTGCAGTATTTTCTTAAAAAAAACAAAATATGTATAGCAACAGAGAATCCTAAGAAAATTAACCTCTAACTATTCTGTACTTTTGACAGGTGGTTTAAGAGCGTTCTTGTTAAAGATACCAGGTTTACAACTTGAAGACATTAAGACTGATTTTAATGTAGTTATACTCTAGAAAGAGACTTTTAAAATAGCTTTCTAGGGTTCTATGTCGCTCAGTGAACTGACATCAGAGTATAAAGATGTAGGGTATGTAATTGCTAGCACTGAAAATACCACCTGGGACCTGAAAATCAGGCTGTGCTCTTCCTGGCTCTGAAATCACCAGCAACAAATAATTGTAAACCACAAATAACCATGGTAAAGGTTGGATGAATAGATTTTATGCTTCAGACAGTAAATTTTCATGTCACAAGCCACAACACTTCAAGTTCAAGAAGTTCTGGAGGCCAAATTTAGGTTGGTAGGTAATTGATTAAAGTCCATGACCTCCATGGTAGCATTCTCTGAAAGGCTTCCAGTTCCACACAAGGGGCCAGTATGTGGGTGAAATAATGATGAAGGGAGGAGGGATTTAGGTTTATTAGGAACTGGGGAACCTTTTAAGGGAAGCAGTGGCCTATACAGGAGGGATGGGCACCACCTTAACCAAAATGGAACCAGACTACTGGCATGTACAATTTTAAAACTTGTAGAGGAATTTTTAAATTATGGGCTGGAGAAAAGACAATAGGTGTGGAGGAATACATGGTTCAGGCACATACACCCCTCAGGGATGAATTTATTAAAGGGGGAACTCTGTATACTAGTAAAGAGGATAGGAAAGAAGTTGGTAAAGTGCAGACAGGAGGCAGTGAGGAACAGTAAAATGTAACAGAGTCCTATTTAAATATAACATGTGAAAGCAAGCAACTGAATATTGACAAAATTTACAAGTACTTATATACATGTAAATGCTAGAAGTCTAAATACTAAAATGGGTGAACAAAAGTGCCTAGCATTAAATTGAGGACATTGCTATAACAGGCATCATAGAAACTTGGTGGATAATCAGTGGGACATAATACCAGGATATAAAATCTATAGGAATGACAGAATAGCTTGTGCTGTTGAGGGACTGGCATTATATTTTAGAGAAACTATAGAGTCAAATAAGGTAAAAATCTGGAATGAAACAAACTGTATCATAGAATCTCTATAAATAGAAATTCCATGCTTGAATAAAAGGAGTAAAGCAATAGGAATATACTACTGACCACCTGACCAGATGACAGTGATTGTAAAATGCAAAGGGAGGTCAGAGAGGCTACAAAAGCAGAAAGCACAATAATCATAAGTGACTTCAACTAGCCTCATATTGACTAGGTAAATGTCACTTCAAGGCGTGATGCAGAGATAACATTTCTAGACACCATATATGAGTGCTTCTTCAAGCAGTTAGTTCTGGAACCCACAAAGAGAGAGCTAATTCTTGATTTAGTCCTTAGTGGAGCACAGGATCTGTTCAAGAGGTAACTATAACTGAACTGTTTGATAATAGTGACCAGAATGTAATTAAATTTAATGTCTTTGTAGGGAAGATAATACAAAAAACCCACCACAGTAACATTTAACTTTAAAAAGGGCAGCTACACAAAAATGAGGATGCTTGTTAAACAAAAATTAAAAGGGTCTGTCACAAGGGTTAAGCAGCTCGGGGACTATATAAAAACCACCAAAATAGATGCTCAGACTAAATGCATATGCCAAATCAGAAAAGAAAATAAGAGGACCAAAAGAATGCCACCATGGCTAAAAGGCCCATTCAAGGCAAAAAGGCATCCTTTAAAATTTGTCTGCTAGTAAGGATAAAAAAAAGAGCACAAACTCTGGAAGGTTAATTGTGTAACAGTATAACAACGCAGCCAAGAAAGAATTTGAAAAGCAACTTGCTAAAGATACAAAAAACAACAGTTTTTAAGTACATCAGAAGCAGGAAGCATGCCAATCAGGCAGTGGCACCACTAGATGACAAAGGTATTAAAAGAGAACTCAAGGAAGACAAGGCTTCTGCAGAGAAGCTAAATGAATTCTTTGCATCAGTCTCCACTGGAGAGGATCTGGAGGAGATACTCACGTCAGAGCTAATTTGGGGGGGCAACAAATCCAAAGTACTGTCCCACCCTAACATGTCAATAGAAGAAGTTTTAGGACACACTGATAAATGTAACAGTAATAAGTCACCAGATGGTATTCACCAAGAGTTCTGAAGGAATATGAAATTGCAGAACTACTAACTATAGTATAAACCAGTGGTCTCCAAAGTGGGGTGCGCAAGAGGATCCTTCGGGGTGCGCAGCAGAAGGAGCGCCGCCAGAGCAGCGCCGCTTTTTTTTTTTCCTTCGGCAGTTTGGCCGGGAGTCCGAGCAGCTTTTTTTTTTTTTGCTTCGACAGTTCGGCCGGGAGCAGGGGGGGTGTGCTCAAAAAATTTTTACTGATGGGGTGCGCGATCAAAAAAGTTTGGAGACCACTGGTATAAACAACGAGGAGTACTTGTGGCACCTTAGAGACTAACACATTTATTTGGGCATAAGCTTTCGTGGGCTAAAACCCACTTCATCAGATGCATGGAGTGGAAAATACAGTAGGAAGATATATATATATACACAGTACATGAAAAGATGGGAGTTGCCTTACCAAGTGGGGGGTCAGTGCTAACGAGGTCAATTCAATTAAGGTGGAAGTGGCCTATTCACAACAGTTGACAAGAAGGGTTGAATATCAAGAGAGGGAAAATTACTTTTGTAGTGTTAATGAGGCCAATGCAATCAAGGTGGACGTCGGCCATTCCAACTGTTGACAAGAAGGTGTGAGTATCAGCAGAGGGAAAATTACTTTTTGTAGTGACCCATCCACTCCCAGTCTTTATTCAGGCCTAATTTGATGGTGTCCAATTTGCAAATTAATTCCAGTTCTGCAGTTTCTCACTGAAGTCTGTTTTTGAAGTTTTTTTGTTGAAGAATTGCCACTTCTAAGTCTGCTATTGAGTGTCCAGGGAGATTGAAGTGCTCTCCTACTGGTTTTTGAATGTTACAATTCTTGATGTCTGATTTGTGTCCATCTATTCTTTTGCGTAGAGACTGTCCGGTATGGCCAATGTACATGGCAGAGGGGCATTGCTTGGAATCTTGATGGCTCCCATTAACTAGGACAATTGGTTTTGAATGGCTCTGTTTACTTGCAAAACTTCCTGGGTACGTGCATGCCAGCGCTGGAAGAATGAAGGCTGGGGTCTCACAGGACATGTGACCATGTCACATGATACTGGAATCCATTTTAAACCTGGTGCTTTTCCATTTAGAAGGAAGGGTGGGAACCCAGAGAGAGACAAAGGATTCCCGCTTTGTGCCAAAGATATAAAAGGGGGTGGAACAGAACAAAGGGGGCTGCAGTCATGAGAAATCCCCTAATTACCACCTGAGCTGGAACTAACATGGATTGTACCAGGGGAACGGATTGGGCCCAGACTAGGAAGGAGTCTAGTCTGTGAAAGAAGCTTATTGGAACATCTCTGAGAGTGAGATTTACCTGTATTCAGTTTCTTAATGTATTAGGCTTAAACTTGCGTGTTTTGTTTTATTTTGCTTGGTAACTTACTTTTTTCTGTCTGTTATTACTTGAAACCACTTAAATCCTACTTTTAATGCTTAATAAAATCACTTTTGTTTATGAATTGACCCAGAGTAAGTGATTAATACCTGGGGGAGCAAACAGCTGTGCATATCTCTCTATCAGTGTTATAGAGGGTGAACCATTTATGAGTTTATCCTGTATAAACTTTATACAGAGTAAAATTGATTTATTTGGGGTTTGGATCTCATTGGGAACTGGGTGTCTGGGTGCTGGAAATAGGTGACCTGCTGAGCAGTTTTTGGTTGAAGTCTGCAGCTTTGGGGGTGTGGTTCAGACCCTGGGTCTGTGTTGCACAGACTTATGTGTCTGGCTCAACAAGACAGGGTTCTGATGTCCCAAGCTGGCAGGGAAAATGGGCTCAGAGGTAGTTTCAGCACATCAGGTGACAGTCCCAAGCGGGTCTCTGTGACCGAACCCGTCACACCCATGTCAGAAAGAATCTAGTGGAACTGGAAAAAGTACAGAGAAGGACAACAAAAATGATTAGGGGTGGCTTCCATATGAGGAAAGATTAAAAGACTGGGACTGTTCATCTTAGAAAAGAAACAACTAAGGGGGAATATGACAGAGGTCTATAAATTCATGGAGAAAGTGAATAAGGAAGTGTGATTTACCCCTTCACATAAGGCAAGAACCAGGGGTCTCTCAATGAAATTAATAGGCAGCAGGTTTAATACAAACAAGAGGAAGTACTTTTTCACATAATGCACAATTAATCTGTGGAACTCATTGCTATGGATGTTGTGATGGCCAAAAGTGGGTCCAAAAAACAATTAGATAAGTTCATGGAAAATACCTCCCTCAATGGCTATTAGCCAAGATGGTCACGGATGCAACCCCATGCTCAGAGCAACCCTAAATCACTGATTGCAAGAAGCCAGGAGTGGATCACTTCCAAACTGCCCTGTTCTGTACACATTTCGTTTGGCCCAAAAGAGTCCCAGCCCAGGAATACAGAAGAGCTCCCTCTCAAGAGACAGGGAGTTGCAGTTGCTCAGGTGAACCAGACTGAGATAACAGAAGCTTGCTGACCTGGACAAACAGAACTTGAACAGAAAAGGAAGAGTATGTCACACCCATGGGACCCAGGAGTAAGGACATAATGGTGTGTCTTATCAGGTTCCAGCAGACAACCAGATGTGAGTATGATGGTTGCCATCACTCTGCCTGTAGCCTGAGTCATTATGATGCTAAAGGTTATTCTGGGATTCTGACTGTGGGAATGTGGGAAGTGTTTTTTGCTTGATGTGTTGTTTTCTGTAATGATGTAACAGAGTTGAGCCCGAGGGCTCAGGCACAAGTTCACCATAGCCAGGGGGTAAATCCTCACCAGTGAAACTGAATCAGTGTTGAATGTGTCTTTGGCACATCTAAAAAGATATGGTGGACCGAGATCTGCTAGGACTGGGGGGACCCTGGCACAGCTAGGTAAAAGCTGTGGGCCAGCACCCTGCTGAAAGCTGGGAAAACTGCTGAGTGGTGAGACTCTGGCTCAGCTATGAAAGCTGTGGGGCAATACTGCATTGAGGGCAGGGAAACTGAAGCAGAGCTAGAAATGGTTGTAGCCCCCAAAACTGCTGGGTGCGGTAAGACACTGGCACAGCTGAGGGTAGTGGTAAGGTCAGAACTCTGCTGGAAGCAGGGCAGACTTGGGTGATAGGAGGTCTGGTTTCACACCTTCAGAGGTAACAGAACCCTTGACTGGCCAAGGTGACCTGCATGGATGTGAAGCACGAATGTTCAAAAGAGGAAAGATGCCCCTTAGTTTATGGGTTCAGGGGAACTTTGAACTGACACTTGTGGAGTCAATGTCCGCGGGAGGTGTGACACAGACGCCCATGGTGATTTCAGTACTCTGCGTTAGCAACTCTTGTCAGATCTGACATACTCAGTGTATCCCTACTCACTATTGTTATAATCTGTATCTAAAAGGTATCATGTAATCAGGGCTGTCTCCAGGCACCAGCCCAGCAAGCAGGTGCTTGGGGCGGCCAAGGGGAAGCGGCGGCACATCGGGCTGTTCGGCGGCAATTCGGAGGCGAGTCCCTCTCGGAGGGAAGCACCTGCCACCGAATTACCACCGAAGAAGAAAGTGGTGCGGTGGAGCTGCCGCCAGAGTGCCGCCGATCGCAATTGCGATCACGGCTTTTTTTTTCCCCCCCGCCGCTTGGGGCGGCAAAAACCCTGGAGACGGTCCTGCATGTAATAGGTGTTTGAAAAACGAATCACTCACTGATCATTAATATTTTTGTGGGATGTATGTACAGTCAATCCACAAAGGATTATTCAGACATGCTGAAGTTATAACTAAAATGTGTTTAAACCAGGCACATCAAGGGGAGTTGATAAACAGTATTTTTCCAGACAAAGGAATGTGGTTCCCCCCGCTTAAATGTCTCCCATGTAAACTGAGCACAGTGTGATCAAAAACAAAGAAAAGCATATTTGCATGCCAGGCAAACAAAGCATCAAGACAGCAAGTGGGGGAAAAGTGATCACTTAATCTCAACGAAGGGATGGAGGCTGTACCCCCAAGAAGCCTCCCTGTCTTTTGAAGTAGGGTCAATGAACTTTGAGAGAGATACTTTTTCAAAGCTTTTCTGGTCTACAAACAGAGGGTCAGAGAAGTTATCCTTCACATGAGGAGACAAGGAAAACCAGCACCTTTGACTAAGAGAATCTGATCAACCAGGCTGGAAAAGAGGCTTGGTGAGAAACACTTCTTTGAACAACAGATTTAAATCATATTTTAATCTTAAAAGTGTATTTTTACTTTTGTTTGCTTGTAGCCCTTTCTATCTTTATTCCTTATATTTGGTATCACTTAAATCTATGACTTATTGTTTAATAAACTTATTTTACTTTCAACATAAACCAACATAGTGCTATGATTGAAATAAGAGTGTTAAACCTCAGTTAAATTAATGCGTTGCAGTGTGTTGCCTCTTTAAAGTAGCAATGAACTCAATGACTTCTGAGAATGTTACAGGAGAAGGATGAACACTGCAGGGAGGCAGTTTTGGAGAAATTTGGGACTGGGATGTGTTGGTGTCATGCTGCATACAGTAACTGGGCGGTGAAAGCCAGGGTGTCACATACATGCTTGTATGCTGGCTATCAGTGTCTAAGCTGTGAGCCACAGCTGCATACCATTTAAGGCACCCAGAGTTGCAGGGCAGGTGGTGAGACAATCCCTTACTGGTCTAGGTTGAACCCCAAAATGTTATAGATGTTCCTTTAATGTTGCTGCTCTTTTCCTCTACTTGGAGAATAATTTTCAATGTGATTTCACAGTTAATAGCAGCGGAATAGATAGGAACACTAACCACAGGAAATAATTGTTTTAAGGAGAAAATAATTAGACAAAACAGAAGTTCTTGAAGACAAATATCTTATTTCCATACAATTGTACAAATGCAAACAAAGGAAGAGAATTTCAAAAGTTATATAGAGCAGAAAGATTTCAATATAGAAAGCTTTAAAAGTTTTTCATAAGGTGCCAAAAACAATTTAGTTAAGTGGGTTAAACTGTATTCAGAGAAGTGGTAACACAAGGATCTAATTGAAAAATAAGGCAGTATTTTATGATCTTAAGTGCAGTACCATCACAGCTAGTCACTGCCTTCAGTATATGGAGCCACTAAACTGACTGTGCAATACATTTTTTTAAAAAGCTTGTATTTTTTGTAAAACTAACCATTCCTGTATTTAATTTAAAACTATCTCACAGTAATAGCTAAGGGAGGTAGGAAAAGATTAGTGTCATCTAAAGCTTTCATTTTAATAAAGCCTTAGCCAGGCCATTAACAGATCCCTTGAACTGCTCCTCTAGGATGCATGTTTTCAGCCTTCTCTTATTTCTGTTTCCCAGAAGAAAGCTAGTTTGAGAAAAGCTACTTGGTGTATATTTTATAACGAGATTTGATAATTCGTTATAAATTCTGACAGCAACTATCTTCAAATCTTTCAAATACAGAAGTATATAAAATTTAATCTTGAGTTCCTTTTATGCATTATTTTATTATGTTAAAAACTGTGGTATGCTTATTCTAAATGCACTACTCATAAGCAGGTGACAGTTTGTAGTACTTAAAAATATTTAAACTGTGTTTCAACAAAATATAACATGTAAAATGTTAAATATACCTTGGGTAATCTTCTGAGGTTATGTAAACTACATCTTGATCTGACACAGATGAGGAAAATGGAATAAAATTTCCGTTTTGTAATGGCAGAAGCTCCAATCCAATAAGTTCGCTGTAGACTCCATCAGTAAGTACAAATTCCAAGAGATGAAGCTTTTCATCAGCAGGGCCAGTATGTCCAGATTTCCTCAACACCTGCCGCACTACAGCAGGAGTCACTTTTTTCACAGTTTTAGAGCTAGATACGGTAAGATGAACTGCACTAGCAATATTTGCTGGTACCGTAGCAATCTGGTTCCCTGAGCTCTGGAGGTAGTTGAGGACAGTTTGTGTGTACTCCAAGCAGTCATCCATGTCTGAGAAGCACACTTGCTCCACTTTTATCCAGTCACTACTAGCAGAATAAATAACTGCATTCTGGAACAACTCTTTAAACAGAGGTTCTATGATTGGTTTCCAATGTACCCTGATTTTCTTCTTTTCAGGCCATAGTCTATAAATTCTTTCAGCTGACAAAGGAAAATCTGAGTTTTTCTCAGTCTCCATTCGCTTGATAGCCTCCAAAATGAGAGTGGCATATGCTTTTGGGACAACATTCACTACAAGGAGGTCATTCCATAAAGCTGCTGGATCTCGCCACTGATCCAACTCTCGCCATTTGATACTCCTCCTATTGTCAGTCAGGCCAAAGAAACCACTAACATGAACTGGAAGACCAGTCTTGCTTTCCTCACCAGGAGGTAAAGGAAGAAAACAAAATGCTCTTCCTGAAAACTCTGCCACAGCTCCTTTCTCTTCCTCATTACTTGATAAAGACATAGCTATTCCAATAGTAGGGACAAACTTCAAGTCATCAGCCAAACAATCTAGTTCATTGCATATTCCTCGACCTCCCACACTGTTACATACTAACCAAGATGTTTTTTGTGCATCCTTCACACTCTCATCTTCTAAGACTATATTTACGTGATATGTCACACATGTTACGCTGTTGCTTGGAACCCCTTTACAATACTGACTTATTGCAGTTCCTAGAATCTTGATGGAATTGGGTCGTTCATGTTTCAAGGCCTTATTCTCACTAGCAGTTACTCTAAAAACCAGTCTCTCAACTCCATCAGCCTCCCTAACATGTACGGAAACATCTTGCACACTTTTCAGGAACAGCAGCACTGTATCTGCATCTGCTCGAAAAGATTCAAACAGTTCCAGAACTTTTTGTTTGTTGTACAGATTGCTACTCAGTTGGGAAGGCTGTAGGCGAAGAGGGAAACGAAAAAATGTACCAGGAAAGTTTCCATTCTTGAAGGTTTCCTTAGTGCTACCAAATACACCAATGAATGGTGCAAACTGGTCTGTAAATTCAGTAATTCCTTTGCTGTCATCTTTTAGATTCCAACACTGGCCTGATTCATGGGGTCCAAAAAGTGTTTGATGGGGATCCAACATTCCAATCTGGTCACCACTGAAGATACTAGGGACATCTGCACAAGTGAAATCCAACAAATATGAATAACCCCAAACAGCAAATCTGAATAACCCCAAAATATTCTACATTATCCATACCTTAAAACAGCTTTAGCCATTACAATCAATTAAATTGTCATTTTAAAATTATAAATTGCCGTTATTTATCAAAAACTCAATTCTACTAATGGACGACTATTCATACTCTAGTAGAGACAATATTATATAAAAATATCTTACGATGACAGAATCCGTTTATGGAAGGCATAACAGAGATAAATGACATAGGGCAAAACTTCATTTGATCAAAGATTTGACACGCTCGTCTCAGAAACGAAATACTATCTAGATATCGAACACCAGTTGTCTATACTTGCCTTTCTTTTGCCATGCCAGCTTCATATTATAATAATCCAGTATTATATTGATATGTAATCCAACAGAATGAATAACTACTAATCTTTCCATGTGGCATAACCACAACAGAATACAAATAAATGTATTGAATGCAACATTTTTGGAGGTGCAAGTCAAAAAATGTACGAATTTTTAAGAGAAGAAGGCAGAAATCTGTATCCAGGTTTCTACGTAGAGTGTACTAATTCAATGCACATATATGAATGAAAGAAAGGACTATCAAATGAAATGGTGAAACAATCCTACAGAATTTAGGAAGCACTCTGCAGTAATAAAAGATCTAAATGAAAAAAAGATGCCCATAGTTAAGTGCTACCAGCTTGTGGAAGAGGAGCACATTATGACTCATTAGCAGTATACTAGGGTATTTTTTGCTTTATACAATCAATGTGAACATCCTCCTGTTAAATAGTAAATTGCATGTGATGGTTATACGATGGAAAAGTACTTTTTTTGGTAGGAGACAAAATTAGCATTGTTTATTGATCTTTATTTCACATTTCCCTTAAATACATACAGGACAAAAATCAAACTGCACAAAGCTTCAGTCTTTGCTTATTGTATCTTATTTAAATTTATAGACGTCTGTTAAACATCCATCCTATGCTCTGGGCATCAGTTATATAAACTAAAAATGCATAATTCAAGTAATACAACATAGAGGATTGTTCATCCCACATTAATATCACCAGCAAAATATAGAGTCAATAATAAAATAAACCCCTCCAATTCTCAGCCTCCCTCTAAAAGCCTCGAAAAAATATGGACTTTATAGCATGCCCAGAAGATTAAAAAAAGATGGGCTCTGATAGACCATGGGTGGATGGAAGTGCATTCCAATGTCAAGGACTTCACCCAGAGAACACCCTGCCAGCATCCTTATGTTTGATGTGTATATGAGATTAAACAAATCTTAATGTTAATATTTTTATTTTTAAAGGAGCTACACATAGTACCTGTTATATGATATACTGAATTGAACCCAATTCCAAATCTTCCAACTTTCAGGGGATCATCCTTTTTCTTGCTTCTTGCTATTTCCTGTATGCCATGCCAGTCCTCAAGGGTAAAAACTGCATTGTTGTATACATAAAGTGCTGGCCCTAAAAAATAAATAGGCACACGTAAGGCAATTCAAAAATAGCACACTTGGGTCCACCTGTTTAGTTTCCAGGAAGTAAACTTACTAAATCAAGAAAGCATTTTTGAATGTAACTATAGATGTGCAAATTTAATGAGGAAGCTGTAACTCAAACTGGTATTGGAGAAATGAAACTAAAATCTATTGGGAAAGTCCAAAAAGATGAAGAGGAACTTCTGCAAAATAAAAACCCTAAACAACACATTTTCTTCTCTTTCTCTTCAGAGACACAAGTCCGTCAACTGATTTGTTGGATTATTTTAGACTCCATGAAAATTTTAACACACACCATATAATTTGGGTTTACTACCTACCATTTTCTGTCATACAAGATAAACGAAGGTCACGTTGAGAAAGAGCTTCAGGAAACTTCAGGAAAGCAGTGACCATGGGGGTCATACAAGAATCCTCTTATAACACTGAATGTCCTGAACCTAGATTATAAAAGAGCTGTGCGGCCCCAACCACTTCAGTTCCTTCAATAATTCTGAGAATCCTATTGGAGTAGAACAAAATACAAAATCGGTGCTGATAAAATTTGCAAATGACACAAAGATTGGCAGAGTGGTAAATAATGATGAGGAAAGGACAGTCATATTAAGCGATCTGGATCATTTGATAAGATGAGACCATGTGAACAAAATATATTTTAATATAGCCAAACACAAGAGCATACATCTAGGAACAAAGAATGCAGACCATATGTACAGAATGGAGGACTGTATCCTGGAAATCAGAGACTCTGAAAAGGATTTAACAATCAGAGTGGACAAACAACTCAACATGAGATCCCAGTATGATACTGTGGCAAAAAGAGCTAATGCAATTCTTGGATGTACAAAAGTGAAGTAGTGACCAAGAGTAGGGAGGTGAATTTACTTCTGTATATGGCACTGGTGAGATCAATACTGGAATAGCACATGGAGTTCTGGAGTTCACATTTTAAAAGCAACGTTGAAAAACTGAAGAAGGTGTAGAAAAGAGCAAGAAAAAGAATTGGAGGGCTGGAAAATTGCTAAAAGAGTTCAATCTGTTTAGCTTATCAAAAGAAATTTGAGAGATGACTTGATTATAGTGTGTAAGTACCTTCACAGGGAGGTGATTGGGTACTAAAGGATTCTTTAATCTATCAGAGAAAGCCAGAACAAGAGCCTACTGGCTGGAAGTTAAAGCCAGCCAAATTCAAATTAGACATAATTTTTTATCAGTGAGGGTGATTAACCACTGGAACAAGCTATCAACGGAAGTGGTGGATTCTCTACCACTTGAATTCTTCAAATCAAGAGTGGATTCCTTTCTGGAAAATATGCTTTAGTCAAACAAGTTACTGGGCTCAATGCAAGAGTAACTGGATGAAATTCTATAGCCTGTGTTATAAAGGAGATCAGACTAGAGGATCTAATGGTCCCTTCTTAGCCTTAAAATCTATGACCCCCAAGGAAGAAGAGAAAATGGACAGGCAGTCTGAAATACACAGAAGCAACGCTCTCAAAAATTATATTTAGTGGTAAGCAACCATCGCTAGTAAAGTTGCCTCTATCCATTCACACTTACAGGA
Source organism: Emys orbicularis (assembly GCF_028017835.1). Classification (NCBI taxonomy): domain Eukaryota; kingdom Metazoa; phylum Chordata; order Testudines; family Emydidae; genus Emys; species Emys orbicularis. The sequence continues at coordinate 327,394,669 of NC_088683.1, read as the reverse complement.
TTTGGCATCTCTAGCCAAACTGTGAAACTGTATAGAAAAGCTGTGTCAGTTGCGGGAGTGCAATAACATTCTCACACTATGATCTCATCAGCCCCTTCTACATAGATTCCAAGGCCAGAAGGGACCACTGTGATCAGTTAGTTAACCACCTGTATATCACAGGCTACAGAACTTTCCTGAATTAATCCTAGTTGAACTAGAGCACATCTTTTAGAAAAAAACATCCAGTCTTGATTTTAAAAATTGATAGTGATGGAGAATCCACCACAACTCTAGGTAAACTGTTCCAATGGCTAATTTCCTTTTAATATAAGAGAACATGCCCCCCAGCCCACCCCAGTTCCTCCTCCCAAACCCACACAGTCCTGAAATACAAAGAATTCCAAGGCAGAGGGAAGGCAGGTGGGTAATGTCAATGCACAGAGACAACTCTCGAAGAACAACAATTACTAGTAAGTAATCCCTCTTTCTCTGAGGGCCTCTGTGCATTCCCACTTATGGGAGATAAGCAAGTAGTGTGCCCCATTAGAGGACAGTGGGTGAGGAGTTCTAGGCTAAAACTCTAGCTCTACTCTGCCAAACTGAGCATCAGATCAGATTTCAAGTCCCATGAATAGTACTTAGGAAAAGAACTCCATGTTACTGCTTTGCAAATCTCTGCAATGGAGGCCTATCTCAAACAAGATACAGAGGTAGCTGTAGGTGTAGTGGAATGCGTCTATAACCCAGAGGTAATGGTTTTCTGGCTAATGAACAACAATGTTCAATATACTTCCTAATCCATTATGAAAGAGTCTGTTTACCTCTAGACTGGACCTTACACCTTTCCCTGTAGGCAACAGTCTATTAGATTTTCTAAAGGGCTTAGACCTGTCCAGGCAAAAGAGTGTAAACAGATCTCTTGTGGATGGGCATAAGGTCTGGGGAAGAAAACAGGGAGGAAGACCTACTGTGACAGATGAAATTCTTAGGCATAAAGCTGGAATAGGTGGAGAGGTCATGAAGGCAATGAGCTCACTAACCCTCTCAAGCAGAGGTAATTGACGTTACAAATGCTGTTCTAAGGAAGCTCAAGACAGGAACTCAGAGGGTAGGCCCATTAACACTGTTAAAAGCAGCTTCAAGTTGCTGTCTGAAAAAGGACCTCTAGCAATGGGAAACACATTAGTCATTCCCTTGAGAAACCTGGAGACTTTGAAGTGAGAGAATAGAGGCTTGTCTTTAATCAACATGTGATAGGTAGATATAGCTGCTAGATGAACTTTTAGGGAAGGTGCTGCTAAACTCTGTGATTTTAAATGAAACAGAAATGCTAAAATTGCAGGGGCTTCTGGCCAATACGGGGCTAAGCCTTTATCCTTCACCCAACACAAAAGCCTTGTCCATTTTAGTTTGTGATGCTTCAAGGTAAAATTCCTTCTGGACTGTAACAGTACTGTTTGGATGCAGAATGAGTCTCAGACAATATTCCCTCTTGAGTATTAGAAAATATTTAGAATATAATCGCTTCCTTTGGTGCTGGAGGGAAACATCCTCTATAGCCCCCTTTTATAGAAGAGAGATTATTTCCTCCCAGAGTAGTCTCTCATCAGAGGGGTCCCCAGAGAGAGAGAACTGGAAAGTGAGGTGGCCTGGTGTGAAATTGGATTGAGTAACCAATCCAATGGAATCTACCACCCAATGATCCAAGGTAATCTCACACCAAGCATTGTCAAACAATGAGAGACATGGTTTTAATTCCAGAGAGAGACTCATAGCTCTATAGCATTCCAATAAAATTGCTGTTTCTCAGAGAATATGCAGGGAGGGATCCTGCTTCTGTATTGTGGTCTTTTAGCAGGAGCAGACCCAACAGTGGCAAAAGGCTAGCATCTCCTCTGAGACTGTTCTCTGTTACTGCTGGGAGGGAAGTAGAAAACAGTGTTCTCTGTTACTGCTGGGAGGGAAGTAGAAAAAGTCTCATTTTTGAAGTAGAAGATGCCTGGGAAAACCCTACGGATCAGGCTTAGCCCTTCTGATCTTGATTCTTTCTAGAGTCCCATCTGTCTTATCACTGTAAAGAACTGAACCCTCCAAGGAGAGATCCTCTATTAATGTTTGTGATTTTAGTGCCAGCCTTGATGATCTGAGCCATGAATATAACCTTAGAGCTACACTAGTGGCCATGGCTCTGTCAGTAGAGTCTGAGGTGCCAAAATACTCTTAATGCATGTCTGACTAATGTTCTACCCTCAACAACAAAGCTCTTAGCTGCTTCCCGTCATCCAGTAAAGAGTCCAGAATAGGATTAAAAGCACAGCTATATCTGGACATAACAGTCCATAACAGTGAGATAATTTGCCATTCAGAAGCCAAAGAAGCAGAGGAATATGTTTTTCTCCCAATAGCATCCACTTTATGCCATTCTCTCTCTCCCAAGAGAACAGTCATGGACACCCTGCTACTGTTGGAGAGTTTCTAGGCTTCACAGACTAGTATGGAATTAGCAGAGGGGTACTACAATAAAAAGTGATAACCCTCCAAGGACACGAGATACATACAACTGGTTCTCTCTGATACTGGTGGGGACAGCACTGGAAAGAGTCAAATATCTTCTGTTTGACTGAGTAATCCTGGGAATAAAGGAAAACAACCTTGCCCTTTGTCTGCCATTCCATAATGTAAAAAGGACACAGGGTGTTTCTGGTGCTAAAACCCCAGTCAGTAACAATGGATTTCAGGAAGGCGGATTTTGGTAAGCTCAGAGAGCTGATAGGTAAGGTCCCATGGGAATCAAGACTGAGGGGAAAAACAACTAAGGAGAGTTGGCAGTTTTTCAAAGGGACACTATTAAGGGCCCAAAAGCAAGCTATTCCGCTGGGTAGGAAAGATAGAAAATGTGGCAAAAGACCACCTTGGCTTAACCACGAGATCTTGCATGATCTAAAAAATAAAAAGGAGTCATATAAAAAACGGAAACTAGGACAAATTACAAAGGATGAATATAGGCAAACAACACAGGAACGCAGGGACAAGATTAGAAAGGCAAAGGCACAAAATGAGCTCAAACTAGCTACAGGAATAAAGGGAAACAAGAAGACTTTTTATCAATACATTAGAAGCAAGAGGAAGACCAAGGACAGGGTAGGCCCACTGCTCAGGGAGGAGGGAGAAACAGTAACAGGAAACTTGGAAATGGCAGAGATGCTTAATGACTTCTTTGTTTCGGTCTTCACCGAGAAGTCTGAAGGAATGCCTAACATAGTGAATGCTAATGGGAAGGGGGTAGGGTTAGAAGATAAAATAAAAAAAAAGAACAAGTTAAAAATCACTTAGAAAAGTTAGATGCCTGCAAGTCACCAGGGCCTGATGAAATGCATCCTAGAATACTCAAGGAGCTAATAGAGGAGGTATCTGAGCCTCTAGCTATTATCTTTGGAAAATCATGGGAGACAGGAGAGATTCCAGAAGACTGGAAAAGGGCAAATATAGTGCCCATCTATAAAAAGGGAAATAAAAAACAACCCAGGAAACTACAGACCAGTTTGTTTAACTTCTGTGCCAGGGAAGATAATGGAGCAAGTAATTAAGGAAATCATCTGCAAACACTTGGAAGGTGGTAAGGTGATAGGGAATAGCCAGCATGGATTTGTAAAGAACAAATCATGTCAAACCAATCTGATAGCTTTCTTTGATAGGGTAACAAGTCTTGTGGATAAGGGAGAAGCGGTGGATGTGGTATACCTAGACTTTAGTAAGGCATTTGATACGGTATCGCATGATATTCTTATCAATAAATTAGGCAAATACAACTTAGATGGGGCTACTATAAGGTGGGTGCATAACTGGCTGGATAACCGTACTCAGAGAGTAGTTATTAATGATTCCCAATCCTGCTGAAAAGGTATTAACAAGTGGGGTTCCGCAGGGGTCTGTTTTGGGACTGGCTCTGTTCAATATCTTCATCAACGACTTAGATATTGGCATAGAAAGTACGCTTATTAAGTTTGCAGATGATACCAAACTGAGAGGGATTGCAACTGCTTTGGAAGATAGGGTCATAATTCAAAATGATCTGGACAAATTGGAGAAATGGTCTGAGGTAAACAGGATGAAGTTTAATAAAGACAAATGCAAAGTGCTCCACTTAGGAAGGAAAAATCAGTTTCACACATACAGAATGGGAAGAGACTGTCTAGGAAGGAGTACGGCAGAAAGGGATCTAGGGGTTATAGTGGACCACAAGGTAAATATAAGTCAACAGTGTGATGCTGTTGCAAAAAAAAGCAAACATGATTCTGGGATGCATTAACAGGTGTGTTGTGAGCAAGATACGAGAAGTTATTCTTCTGCTCTACTCTGTGCTGGTTAGGCCTCAACTGGAGTATTGTGTCCAGTTCTGGGCACCGCATTTCAAGAAAGATGTGGAGAAATTGGAGAGGATCCAAAGAAGAGCAACAAGAATGATTAAAGGTCTAGAGAACATGACCTATGAAGGAAGGCTGAAAGAATTGGGTTTGTTTAGTTTGGAAAAGAGAAGACTGAGAGGGGACATGATAGCAGTTTTCAGGTATCTAAGGGGGTGTCATAAGGAGGAGGGAGAAAACTTGTTCACCTTAGCCTCTGAGGATAGAACAAGAAGCAATGGGCTTAAACTGCAGCAAGGGAGGTCTAGGTTGGACATTAGGAAAAAGTTCCTAACTGTCAGGGTGGTTAAACACTGGAATAAATTGCCTAGGGAGGTTGTGGAATCTCCATCTCTGGAAATATTTAAGAGTAGGTTAGATAAATGTCTATCAGGGATGGTCTAGACAGTATTTGGTCCTGCCATGAGGGCAGGGGATTGGACTTGATGACCTCTCGAGGTCCCTTCCAGTCCTAGAATCTATGAATTTATAAACTGCAGGATATTAGCCATTCTCCCCATGTGCTCCTGGAATTTTTTTTTCATTGGGCGAGAGACTAAAGAAGACCCAATTCGGTCTTCAGGGAATGTACTATCAGTATATTCTTCAATGGGAGACTGTTCCATCTCTTCTGAGAGACGCCTCCTCCCAACTGTCCCTTTAGAGCCAGGCTCATACCAGGGACCTTTGCCTTCAAGACCACCCGATGCCAATATTATCACTGATGCCAATGTTGGTGCCAAAGTATTTCTTCTCCCAGGGGGTTGGACTAGATGACCTCCTGAGGTCCCTTCCAACCCTGATATTTCTATGATTCTAATATGCAACCTTCACAATATTCCAAAATAAGCCCACTCTCAAGTATTTTTAACCTAGCTAATGTATACCATCCCAGTGCTCAGACTAATCCACTTAAAGAGCCATTGTATGGAAATTGCATGCCCTTTAAATCAATCCCCAAAGCTTAAAAAGTCTAGGTAATTTCCTAAGTGAACTAGCGCTATCTAAATAAAAACAAAAAGCACTTTTGACTTCTAAGGTATGGAGTCTAGCTTCCCCCAGGTAAGAATGAGACTTCAGGTAGAATACTAAGAGATTAATGACCTTAGGGAACTTAGGCAGTTTGGGCAGCTCTTTTATAACCTGAGCTCCAATTGTTCAGTCATGAGAGGGTATGCATGTGCCCCAAACACAAACAGCTCCTCAGAAAGTTCTCAGCTCTGTGATGCCAGTAATGTGATGTGATCCCAAAAACAAGACCATACAAATGCTAGTTCAGAGTATTCTACCTCAGCCATTTTGTCAGATCTCAGTGAGACTTCTTAGACGCAACCTGCAAGTTATTCTCAGATTCCAACTTGAAATCTACGAAGCACTATTGTCTTATTATTATTTGTATTCTAGGAGCACTTAAAGACATTGGTTGGGGCCCCATGGTATTAGGAACTGTCCAAAAATAGAAGGCCATGCCCTAAACTGTGTACAGTCTAAAAGGCGAGAAAAACAGATATATACAAACAAATATGCAATATGGCAAAAGTTACAGTACAATTCCCCCAACCTGTCATTCATATAACACTGCTTCTCTAGTCCTACCTGTTGTTCACCTACAAGTCAAACTCCTTCACAGATCTCTCTTTTTTTTTTTAAACCTCAAGTGCCCTCCTCCCACTCTACCTAGCCCACAGAAAAACACAGGGCCTCATTCTGGTTGAAGGGTTAAAAAAAAAAAAGAAACACCAACTGTCAGAATTATATTACCACTAACTTGAGACATGAGTACAAAAGAATTTCACATTGTAGTTAAGTATTTATCTGAGGAACTGCAAAGAATCACACTTGTTGCAGTTTCAGTAGAGGTAGCTTTTATATTTAACTAAAAATTCTCTGAAATGCTGCCCCCCCCCCCTTTTTTTTTTTTAAGGTAACTACTAGCATTTCCTGGATTTCATTAAGAGTGTTGTCATTTTCAACCTAGTGCCTCCTACTATCATGCTGGGGTACTGGGAAAGTAAAACTAATGATTTACCAACACTATCACTTCTTTCAACACCTTGGGATTTCCCCTGAATGACTCCCACCCAAATACTTATCACTAACTATTCCTGAGGTACCTAAGCCTAAAGCACTAAAATTGTAGATTACTAGTAGGCTTAATTTGTGTATGCAGATTGGTTACTGGCCCACTTAACTACTGGATTTGTGCAAAGTATCTGCTGTACCCAAATTTGAATAGTTGTTCATAAGGGTCAAATTCTGCCCTTGAATGCATGGATTCAATGAGTGCCCTACTGGGCATAAATGGCAGACTACTGAACCATTGGGACTCACACACACATATTAGAGAACATGAGCTAAAAATTATATATTTACCCTGGTATTGTGCCATGTCCTTCGACCAGAGAGATTCTGTTCCATATTGAGTCTCATCATACAAAAACCTAACCTCTGTGGCACCAGCATCTTCTGCATTCTGGATCAGTTCCTGAGAGCAAAATAACCTCTAAGTGATTACAATAATTTTATGCTTCACCCTAACTTTAATATTATACTTATAGCTTCCAAACTTGAATGAAGAAAATAATTATAGGTCATTGTCTAAACAATGTTTCAATATATTTTCAACAAGTGTGATTTTCTCCAATTCGCTTAAATTAAAATAGGCATTTCTTAATTTTATTTTAGAGGGCAACTATCATACTCAAACACAATTTTAAAAATGTCAAATTATAAATTTTTACCTTATTAAACTATCGCAAACTGGATTAACACAGCAGTCTAGCAGTAACGCAACATATGAAGAAGGGGATAAGATCACACTGTAACTTTCAGACTGGAATCAAGCAAGAAGCAATGCAGGGGCATTGTGTTGAGCTCTGGGTTGGGGGATATCGGAGGTATGGAGTCCCAAGTATTATTCTGCAGCAGCCCCTCTCTCCAGCTCTGTTGAGAGTGGTAACTACTGTCTTTGAAGGAGCAGCATCCAGCTCACTTTTCAACAGATGAGCAGTCATAATAATTGAGGGATGAAGGAGGTAAGGAAGAATATAAAAAGGGGGTGATCCCTAGGACTGTGAGGCACCTCCTTTCCCTAGACCTGCACCACAACCCAAACATGAATAATGTAATTTTTATTTTTCTATATTTGGTTTTCTACAATATGTGATTAGGACTATGTTTCTATTTACATACTTGATTTTTCATACAATCCAGGATAATATGGAAGTGACAATTAGCTGCAGCACTGTTAAATTACTCAGAGCAGAAGGCTTATTATAAAGGACAATATAGTCAAAAGAGCATTACTAACAGAAATTGACAGAAAAATTCTAACAGTGTGAGTATCAGTATATTAGGACCTAATCCTGAAAACACTTATGTACATGCTTACATTTGGAGGGACTACTCATAGTAGTAAAGTTTAGCACTGTAGTTCTCAAACTTTTTTAGTGGTGACCCCTTTCACATAGCAAGCCTCTGAGTGCGACCCCCCTTATAAATTAAAAACACTTTTTTATATATTTAACACCATTATAAATGCTGGATGCAAAGCGAGGTTTGGGGTGGAGACTGACAGCTCGCAACCCCCCCATGTAATAACCTCATGACCTCCTGAAGGGTACTGACCCCCAGTTTGAGAACCCCTGGTTTAGCACATGTGTAAGTGTTTGCAGGTCCTTAGATACTGCATTATTTTTATTGGACCACCAAATACATTTCTAGGCACCAAAAGATCTTTTCTTCAAGTTTCTCTTTTAGGCCATGGCGGTGCCGGGAGTCTTTAGAAGAGTCTTTCCCCGGCACCGATTCCCATGCCGACAGCGCCGGGGTGCTACGCATTGAGGAGGAGATGCTCGGCGCGAGATCCGCTGACCCAGGGTCAGACTGGGGATGGAGCACAGCCTCCATCAGAAGGCTTTTCAGGCGTTGATCCCTGTCCTTCAACGTCCTGGGGTGAAACCCCTTACAGATCCTACAACAATCTTTTTGGTGGCTCTCCTCTAAACACTTCAAACAAAGTGTGTGGATCATTTCTAGGCATACACTTGCAGCAGACCTCGCAGGTTTTGAAACCTGGAGACCGCAGCATGCCCCGATGCCGGGAGAGCGATGAGGGGGAACCCCCCAAAGAAAACGTAAGAACTAACTCTAATTAATCTAAACTAACACGAAGCTAATTACTTGTAAGGACTATATACACAGACACTGCCAAAGCACTTGTCAAGACAAGAGCAAGGGATGTTCCAGCTAACCATCACTGGCAGTAAGAAGGAAATGAGGGGGTGGTGGGTTGGCAGGGCCCTATATCAAGCGCCATGAAGACGCGACTCCAGGGGGCACGCAGGCCGACCCGACGGATATTGCTAGGGGGAAAATCTTATGGCTGCCGTGCACATGTGCATGCACACACCTGATTGGAATTGACATGAACAAGCACTAGAAGAAGAAACCATGTTTGCCATAGTCTTGAAAGAAGTTAGATGTTAGACAATCTCTCTACTTTTCATTCTAACAACCCATCTGTTCCACATATGTGCAAATGGCAAACTTAAATAAAAACACCATAGACTACTTCTTGCTAATGTCAACACTACAACAAGTGCATGCTAAAAGATAGTCAGAGAGATGGAGAAGAAAGAGAAATAGTCACAGTTCATCAAATAGTAATGTATCAACAGAATTGCTGCGTGTTGCTTAGTTGCGCCCATAATAATCATCATCAACAATGGTGCAGGAAGATACAGAGAGATCATCAAACCCCTACACACATTACTACTATCAATTTGAATAGTTGCAGTCCACCATTCCTTCCAACACCCTTTCTATGAAACCACTACATTTTTTGGCTTGTTTCATTTCAATACTATGTATTTAAAGAATTCCCAACCCTTAAATCAAAATAAAAGCAGCAAAGTTTCTGTCAATACTTCCTTAACATTCTGCAAACAAATCAGCACACACAGGGCAGCTCTAGAACTTCCTGCCCTGGCTTCTGGGCAGCAAACCTTGCCTCTCTCCTCCCATTGTAAGAATAGACAAAAACTTTCCAAACCTAACTCAGATCACAGGCACCTGAGAGCTTCAGTTTAGAGTATTTACAGCTGGGACTCTGATACTGGAATTTAACCCCTACCACAAAAAAAAAAAATGCCAGTGACTGGTTTGTCAGGGCCTCCTCCTAGAAGCACTATTGGGACACTGTGTGCTACAGAAATGGAACACCTATACATCTTATCGATTGCTCTGACCAAGTTCTTTCACAATTTAAGATTTCACTTAACAGAAATAAAAAAGTAAGTAAATAAATAAAAATGTTTCTAGCCTTTATGGTTGCAAAGAAAACTTTTCAATGTGGTGATGTCTTATGAAGTCTGCAGAGGGGAAAAAAGCTCTAATTGCCCCATTCTTCTTAACAAGGTGGGAAATCTGAAACCTAGTGATGACAATATAAGTAATAAAACTGTTGGTTGTTCCACTGCTAATCATTTTATCTGACATATCCAAAAAGTCTGGTAATGTAGGCCAAGTACTACAGGGTTTTTTTCCTTTATACCAGGGGTCTCAAACTCAATTTACCTTAGGGCCAGTGCCAGTCCTCAAATCCTCCCAGCAGGCCAATGTCACTCATGCCGCCCAGAACCCGCCTCCCCCAAAAAACTCTGCCCCCCACCTGCCTAAGGCTCTGGGATGGAGTTTGGGTGGGGGAGGAGGTCTGGGGTAGGGGATTGGGGTGCAGGCTCTGAGAGACAGTTTGGGTGTAGAAGGGGTGAGAGCTTGGGCTCTCGGAGGGAGTTTGGGTGGGGGAGGGTCTGGGATGCAGGCTCTGGGATGAAGTTTGGAGGCTGGGGAGTGTGTGGGGAGGGGGTGCAGGCTCTGGGAGGGAGTTTGGGGGCAGGAGGGGGTGTGTGGGAAGGGGGTGCAGGCTTTGGAAGGGAGTTTAGGGGTTGGAGGGGGTATGTGGGGAGGGGGTGCAGGCTCTGGGAGGGAGTTTGGGGGCGGGAGAGGGTATGTGGAGATGGGGTGGGGATGCAGGCTCTGGGACGGGGTCGCGGGTGCAGCGCTTACCTGGGGCTCCAAGGCGGGGTGGGCCGGGAGGCCTCCGCACGCTTCTGCCCCCAATTACCGCCCCTGCAGCGTCCCATTGGCCGCAGGGGTGCTCGGGGCGGGGGCAGCGTGCGGAGGCACAGCCCCGCCCCGCCCCTGGGCCACAGTGAGGGGCCGGCAGCCACTGGAGCGAGCAGGCAGACGCCGCTCAGCTCCGCTGCACTGCCGGGGCCCCTTAGGGGGGAGTGCCCAGGGGTGGCAGGTGGGGCCAAGGGAGAGTCCCGGCCCCAAAACTGCTGGAGCCCCACAGGCCACGTTGGGGAGGCTCACTGGCTGCAGATGGCCCGCGGGCCGGGAGTTTGAGACCCCTGCTTTATACTCTAACCCTTGGAGAGATATAGGCCTGCAGTCTCCAGAGCTGGCAATATGACAACACCTTTAATTAGCACTATTTTCATTTTTAAACATCCAGGGACAACTATTCATGTATCTTGTTATTGCAACTCAATTCTTTACTAGAAATATTTTTCTGCTCCTATGGAATTGATGGACTCATTATTATTTGTATTGCTCCAAAACTGTGCTAGCTGTTTTACAGAAAAATAAAAATACAGACAAAATCGCTGCTCTGAAGTGCTTAAAAGTGCTTATAATCTAAACTATGTTACTTTATAGTACTGTCATGATACATTAAAGAGAGAGACAGATGGTTAAACAGGAGGAGATGGTTTAGGTAAGAATATCACAGATTTCAGAATAAAAATTAATAAATAATCTTCCAAATTATATCAACACTATGGAGAGGTGAGACAAGCAATTGCTGGAATTATTCAGATACAGTATTCAAGAAAAGCAATGTAACTTAAAATAAGTTCTATTCATATTACTATTTTATTTGTTGCAACATGCGATGGTAAAGAATATTTATGTAACAAGCAAATTTTAAAGGTTCAGTTGGCCTCCTCACATAAGATGCATTGTGATGCTTTTTGTTTCAGTAATCAACATGAAATAATTATGAAGTGAAGTATCCAATAAAAATCAATTGTTTCTGTTCATGTTTTTTACAAAATACATAGTTCTTTTGTGATGAGCAAAAAGAATAGGCCATAAACTAAAAAAAAAAAAACAACTCACCTGACACTGCCCCCAAAATGGAAAATTATGGAAAGATATATGTACTTATATCAGAATAAACATCTCATGAAGTAAAACAATCTACAACATATTTAACAATGTTTAAAACAACATTAATCTGCGGGGTATATTTACTTAACAATAATAAGTACAATTTATTTTATACCTTAAGAATTTGTCCTCCTTCTGGATATCTTCTTAAAATGTCTTTAAGAAAATCAACAAGCGGTGGAGTTGTTTGGCCAAAACGGCCTAAAAATATAAAAAGAAAAAGCAATTGGTTATTCTGTTACTGGATTTAATTTTAGATTTATACTGTACTCATCATGTGATTACTGGGTTGCACAAAATTATTTTTTAAAATTCACTCAGTGCCAGGTGCCAATGCCATAAAAAGCTCCCACCACACAAATAAACCATATGTATATGGCACAATTAACCCTCTTAGACAAAAGTATGTGAAAACAGAAGGCTCTTATATCTTGCTCCAAAGGTCAACACACCTTGCCTGCTTCAGATCTGTAGGGTAAGAAAATTCCAGGACCAAGGTCTTACCCCAAGTACACTCTACTTCCACCCTCTGATGTTCAAATCGAAGTAATATAAGCAAGAGGATCCTACTTGTTTTTTTACTATTATGATAGTACGAGGTGGAGAAAAGTAGACTGTCATGAACCTAGAGACCTAAACCATATAGGTCTTTGACACGCAGTATCAATGTATTAACTCACATTAAAAGCTAGTCCAGCCTGCAGATAAAAGTGAATTAATTACACCTCTAACCTGATATAAGGCGACCCGATATAACATGAATTCGAATATAATGCGGTAAAGCAGTCCTGGGGGGGGCGGGGGGGGTGGTGGTGCTGCGCACTCCGGCGGATCAAAGCAAGTTCGATATAACGCGGTTTTACCTATAACGTGGTAAGATTTTTTGGCTCCCGAGGACAGTGTTATATCGGGGTAGAGGTGTATGTGTAATAGTTGTTCTCTGAAGATGTACATCAGAAAGTATCAACATTCTTGGATTCAGATTCTGGCCTGTGACCAAAGCTGCACTTTTGAAACTCAAAATTCTAAAGCTGTTGCTTCCAGCAAGGAACATGCACCAGTCCTCACAATGGAAAGTAGGCACTCCTTGGTGTTCTAACTACTATTCCTTTTACAAGCAGTTTGTGAAATAATGTGCATAAGTATATAAAAAGGAATAGAATAATAGGCAACAATTACAGATTTCTCAAATATGTGGGGAAGAGGTTGATTGAAAGCTTCAGGAATATCTCTATAAAACAAAATTTAAGAACAAGAAGCTGCAACAGCCAGCTGATGTAGACAGAGACTTTTTTGTTTTATACAGAAGATATTCATAAAACAATACTGACAGCTCCAAGATGAAGTAAATTGACTAGGGGGCAGGAGAGTTTGAGGGCTTCTATCCTGAGAAAAGGTTTTGTAAGCAAGTGTGGATTCTTGCCTAGAGGCTGCATCTTAGCAATAATGCTTAAAGAATGTGTTTAAAGAATTCCACATAGCTGCCCTGCAAATCTTCTGGACAGAATCAATTCAGATGCTTCCTATCATATACTGGGACACTGCTTACTTCACTGAGGGCACCACAAAATCAACTGAAGCAACCTAAGTGATATAGCTGATGGAAAACGTTAGGCTGATTAACATTTCTTGCTAACTTCTCAGGTCAAAGACCTAATCTATCAATGCCAACGAATATTAGACTGTCTTGAGAATATGACTCATTCAAGAGTACAGTTTGCAGTGCTTGAGATGTCAATCAGGTTACACTTGACACAAATGTGGCTCCATGATTCAGAGGAACTACGCCTTATTTGACAGGACACTGGTAGAATTCACCACTGAATTACAGTGTTGAGGAAGTAGGGGCAAATCTTCAATGTACTCCAGTAACCAACACAATGGGTTTTACTGACCCTGTTGGGGTTGGCAAGTGACAGCTTCAGGGCCTTCCTTACTAAAGAAGCCATACTGAGTCACACTAATGGTCCATCTAGCCCTGTATCTTGTCTTTTAACAGTGGACAGTGACCGATGATTCAGAGGGAATTAATAGAACAGGGCAATTTTGAATGATCCATCTCCAGTTGTCCAGTCCCAGCTTCTGGCAGTTGAGGGTTTAGAAACACCCAGAGCATAGGCTGCATCCCTGAGCATCCTGGCTAAATTACCCCATTGGTGGACCTAGCCTCTATGAATTTATCTAATTCTTTTTTTTAACCAAATTATACGTTTGGATTTCACAATATCCCATGGCAAGAGTTCCACAGGTTGACTGTGTGTTGTGTGAAGAAGTACTTCCTTATGGTAGTTTTAAACCTGCTGCCTATTAATTTCATTAGGCGACCCCTGGTTCTTGTGTTATGTGAATGAGTAAATAACACTTCCGTATTTACTTTCTCCACACCATTCATGATTTTTAAGACCTCTGTCATATCCCCCTTTAGTCGTCTCTTTTCCAAGATGAACAGTCCCAGTCTTTCTAATCTCTCCTCATATGGAAGACCTCTAATCATTTTTGTTGCCCTTCTCCGTACTTTTTCCAATTCTAAATTATCCTTTTTTAGATGGAGCTACCAGAACTGCATACAGTATTCCAGGTGTGGACATACGATGGATTTATATAGTGGCATTATGATATTTAATGTCCTATTACCTATCAATTTCCTAATGGTGCCTAACATTTGGTTAGCTTTTTTGACTGATGCTGCACATTGAGCAGATGGTTAAGCAGAGAACTACACACGATAACTCCAAGATTTCTTACTTGAGCGATAAGAGATAATTTATACCCCATCATTTTGTATTCATGGTATGGATTATTTTTTCCAATGTGCATTACTTTGCACTTATCAGCATTTAATTTCATTTGCCATTTTGTTGCCCAGTCACCCAGCTGTGCGAGATCCCTTTGTAACTCTTCACAGTCAGCTTTGGACTTAACTACCTTGAGTAATTCTGTATTGTCTGAAAATTTGACCTGTGTTCAGGCTGCATCACAGAATCAAAAAACTCAAGATTGAACTCTTGATTATTTGTGGCCAAAGCCTTCAAACACTTTTGGACTGACTGTGCATCAGACTTACAAGTAGTGTCTGAGGAGGCCAGGATTGTTTTTAAGGTGCTTTATCTAGGACCTGACCATTCATTGTGACATCCCTCCAGAACCTGAAATGGAAACCAAGATACTCGAGTCTCACTATTCCTTCGCTGTCAGCAAATAGCCGTGAAATCCACTGGCAAAGTGTTTGTCTCGTTCCCCTCTAGTGCTGGTCCACATAGAGGATGGCAGCCTACCATTGCTATCAGTTACTCCATTAGCTCAAGTGACAGAGATCTGTACTGTGGATGAAAAGGTTCCAACCCTGCTGATGAACCATATGGGCATCAATATAATTCCACATGGTGGAAATATGGGTTTTTTTAGTTTGCTTTTTCAAAAACCTAGGAAATTACACACAAAACACTACATTAAAAAAACATTCTGGTTGCAAGGTCAAGCACTCAGAAGTTAGGAAATGCCAGAATTAATCCCTGTGCAACATTAAGTCAGCCCTCCATGTTGTAGCCCATAGAGCTAGCTTTAGCATTTATTTTATTCAGCAATAATGCAAGGAACCCACAAGACTGGATCCTATAAGACAGCTGTTAGCACAAGGCTTGAGGCCTATTAACTTTGACACAGATAAATGGCCTAACAGTCACCCCTAAGTTTTGGGGAACTGGGAATAGAGTGTTTAAGGGGGAAGTTTGTTCATAATGACACCAGCCAGCCACAGTAACATGAGCCAACACCAGCTTTTGGATATTTTAGGATGGGAACATCTGCAGATGTCTAATCACAAGAGTGCCATAGCAACGAACTGATGTATGTGATAATAAGTTGAGATAATGAATACAGTAACTTCTAGGAGAAGGTCACCCCAACATTAGTAGGGTGAGGAAATACAAATAAGGAAGAGGAGAGAAACCCCTACTGAATAGGTTTCAGAGTGGTAGCCATGTTAGTCTGTATCAGCAAAAACAATGAGGAGTGCTTGTGGCTACTTAGAAACTAACAAATTTATTTGGGCATAAGCTTTCACGGGCTAAAAACCACTTCATCAGATGCATGGAGTAGAAAATACAGTAGGAAGATATATATACACCGTTCATGAAAAGATGGGAGTTGCCTTACCAACTGGGGGGTCAGTTCTAACGAGACAATTCAATTCAACTGGGCTATTATCAACAGGAGGAAAAAATCACTTTTGTAGTGGTAATCAGGGTGGCCCATTTCAAACAGTTGACAAGAAGGTATGAGTAATAGTAAGGGAAAATTAGCATGGGGAAATTAGTTTTCAGTTTTTGTAGATTTCAATTAAATTCAATTAAAGTCACTACAAAAACTAAAAAACTAAAACCTAATTTCCCCATGGTAAAAATTTGAGGTGTAGACATGGGAGATTTTATCCTTGTGGAAAACCGTGAAAGGTGGGTCTGCCATCATAGCTCCAAGTTCACCGATCCTTCTCATGGAAACAATAGCAATAAGGAAGGCAATTTTCCAGGAAAAGAAGGACATGGAGCACAATACTAACGGCTCAAAGGGTGGCTTCATTAGCATGGAGAGAACTAGATACAGGTCCCATTGGGGTGCGACCATTTGTATGGGTGAGAAGGTTCTGATGAGGCTTTTCCAAAACCTAGCGGTTAGCAGGTGCATAAAGATAGAGTAACCTTCCATGTGGTACTCCTGGGGGAATTCTGCGCCACTGCACATGCGCAGAATTTATGTCCCCCGCAGATATCTTTGCTACCCTGCAGAAAAATGACTTTCTGATGGAGAAGCAAAATGGAAGCCACAAGCGTGGTCAAGCAACCCTCCCCAGCAGTATGTTTTGGGTGCCCAGGGCAGCTGGCAGAGAGGTAAATCACCCACCCCCAGATTTCTCCCCCAGCTGCAGGAAGCTCTGCAAACTCACCCACCCACCCCTTCATGCACCCATTGCTCCTCAGCTGCAGGGGGGGATCCCTATACAGGGAGCTGCTCTCCCATCCGCCCAACCCCTGTGCATCCAGATCCCCTCATGCCCAGACCCTCCCGCCAAGCTTCACCCTCACTTTCACCTGGACCCTCCTGTAGAGTCCCATTATCGCTGCACCCAGAACCCCCCCACACAAGCCCTTGAGCATCCAGATCCCCCGCACCTGCATCTCCCACTGAGCCACCTGCACCCAGATTGCTCCACACAGAACCCTCTCAACCCACACCTTTATCCCCCCACACTAAGCCCCTCCATACTTGGATCCTGCCTTGCTGAGCCTGCCTGCCCACACCTGGTGCACCTGGCACAGAGAGGAAAGACCCTGGGGTGTTTCTGGGGCAGGCCCGGTCCTTGCGCTGTGTCAGGGTTGGGTGCTGCCTCACCACTGAGTCCATATCCCCGGGGGGAAGCTTCACAGTGATCTCCCACCTCTGTGCAGCCAGTGGCCTGTGCTCCCCAATGCCATGCTGGAGCCTCCACATTTATTTGACAAATAAAATGTGCAGAATTATGCAGAATTTTAAAATATTGTGTGCATAATTTTTAACTTTTTGGCACAGAATTTTTAATATTTTGGTGCAGAATGCCCACAGGAGTAATGTGGAACACACTAATTGCTGCCAGATTAACTCTCAAAGAACTGAGGGCGAGACCTGATGATTTTAAGGACAGAACGTAATCCAGGATGAGGGGGATCCCCATCAATTCTGGTAAAACTGCTTGTTGCCAAACCTAAGATGAGAAACATCTCTACTTGGCTCAGTAACATTGCCTAGTGGAGTTCTTTCTGCTGCTGGAGAGAATGTCTTGCACAGCCGAGGAGTATGTCCGTTCTAAAGCAGATGCCCCTCTGAATACCACGCCCTGAAGTGGAGCGCATGTGGATTGGGATGCCTGATCTCGCCGTTGTACTGGGTCAACAGATAGAGGAAGTTGAGGATGGAATTGATGGGCAGGATGACATGCGGACGAGACTGGGAAATTGGAATTGTCTAGGCCAGCAAGGGGCAATTAGAATGACGGTCACTTTGCCTCATTGGATCTTGTGCTGCACTCGAGACAGTAGCAGCAGGGGCAGCAGGTTTGTATAATTTTTGGTGGTGCCCAGAACAGGTCCAACCCCACCCCCTGCCTAAGGCTCTGGGAGGGAGTTTGGGTGCTGGCTATGGGCTGGGACAGGGGGTTGGGGTGCAGAAGGGGGTTTAAAGTGCAGGCTCTGGGAGAGGTTTGGGTGTAGGAGGGGTGCAAGCTCTGGAAGAGAGTTTGGGTGCTGGCTCTGGGCTGGGTGCGGGCTCTGGGAGGGAGTTTGAGTGCAGGAGGGGTGTGGGCTCTTGGAGGGAGTTTGGGTGCAGGGTGCAGGCTCTGGGACGGGGGTTGGGGTGCGGGAGGGAGTTTGGGGTGCAGGCTCTGGGAGGAAGTTTGGTGTGGGAGGGGTGTGGGCTCTGGGAGGGAGTTTGGGTGCTGGCTCTGGGCTGGGACAGAGGGTTGGGCTGCGGGAGGGGGTGCGGGGCGTGCGGCTGGGCCGGGGATCAGGAGTTTGGGGTGCAGCAGGCAGGCTGCCCCGGCGCTGGGGCGGAAGGCCAGAGAGGAGGACTCCCCCAAGCCCTATCCATGCTGGCAGAAGCAAGCTCTGGGGATGGGGGGCGGGGGGCCCTCCCCGGCCCTCCCCGGCCCTCCACTCCACAAGGACCCCCAGGCTGCTGCTTAGAAGGTCCAGCCAGGATAAGCCCCCCAGAGTCAACCCGGAGTTGCCTGCCGGGGGCGGGGGCTACCATGCGCCTCCTCCCGTCCTCCGGTGCAGCAGCCACCTCAGCCTGCCCCCGGCACCGCTCCCTTGTAGCTGGTGAGGGAGCGCAGCGCAGAGCTGCAGGGGGCAGCTGCCCGCTGCCCAGAGCAGGCAGGGATGCTCCAGGAGAGTGTGGGGGCAGCAGGCAGAGCCAGGAAACGCTTGGGGAAGGGGGTACATGGGGGTGGCAGGCGTGGCCAGGGGACGCTCGGGGGAGGTGCGGGGGCAGCAGGCAGGGCCGGGGCAGAGACCCAGCCCCAAACATTGCTGGAGCCAGGCCCCCCAGGCCCTGAATTTGCTGGAGCGCTGGCACAACGGGCCCATACAACTCACCACCCCTGAGCAGCAGTAGTGGAGAGAAGACGTAGGTGAGTTTGACTGACCAGGAGAGTAGGAGACCGTTGCTCTGGGAGCAGTGGCCCAGGGCTCCCCTGAAGCAGAATACAGTGCATTTGCTGTTCATCTGTGAAGCGAATAGGCATCTGGTCAGGGACTCTAATCAGGTGAAGATGTCATGTACTACTGAATCGTGAAGTTCACACTCGTGGTCAATCATTAAGTGAGTCCACAAGTACATTCTTTGTTCCAGGAATATAGGCTGCAGACAAGAGGATCTGGTGATTGATGCACCAATTCCAGAGATTTACCGCTTCTGCACATAGAGTGGCTGATCTCGTTTCCCCCGTTTGTTGATATAGAAAACAGTGGCGGTGTTGTCTGACATGATGTGAACAAGATGGGGAGCGAATGAACAGAAGAAAAGATTGGCATGCCTTTTTCACAGCTCGGAGTTCCAGGATATTTATGTGCATCCTGGATTCTTGAGAAGTCCATATTCCCTTTTTCATGTGGTCGTCCATGTGGGCTTCCCAGCCTACCATGGATGCGTCGTTGATGATCATCTTGTCCGGGGAGGACGGAAGAAAGGCCCCCGTGCATATATGACATGGGTCTGTCCACCACTGGAGGAATGACAGTACCTTGGTGGAGACTGTCAGCATGAAGTCCATGGAGTGATGGTTTTGTGAGTAAACAGACTGGAGCCATGTCGAAGGCAGCAGAGGTGGAATCACACAAAGGGGGTCGCATAGGTACACAAAGCCACATGACCAAGGAGGGACAAGCAAGTCCTGGCCAGTACATAAGGATTGCTCACAATGTGAGTTACGATGCCGCTGAGTGTCTGGAATCCGTCCATAGGCAAGTAAGCTTGTGCTGAGACCTAGTTCATGGTAGCTCCAATGAAGTCCATTGCTTGCGTGGGGTCAAGGATTGATTTCTCAACATTGACACTGACTCCAGGGGAAGAAAGGAGGCTGAGTAACAAAGAGGTTGATAGGTTTCAGAGTAGCAGCCGTGTTAGTCTGTATCCTCAAAAATAACAGGAGTACTTGTGGCACCTTAGAGACTAACAAATTTATTAGAGCATAAGCTTTCGTGGGCTACATCCGAAGAAGTGGGTTGTAGCCCACGAAAGCTTATGCTCTAATAAATTTGTTAGTCTCTAAGGTGCCACAAGTACTCCTGTTATTAAAGAGGTTGATGTGTGGGCTTCTTAGAATCATAGGACTGGAAGGGACCTTGAGAGGTCATCTAGTCCAGTCCCCTGCACTCATGGCAGGACTAAGTATTATCTAGACCATTCCTGACAGATGTTTGTCTAACCTGCTCTTAAAAATCTCCAATGATGGAGATTCCACAACATCCCTAGGCAATTTATTCCAGTGCTTAACCACCCTGACAGTTAGGAAGTTTTTCCTAACTGCACTTGCTGCAATTTAAGCCCATTATTTCTTGTCCTATCCTCAGAGGTTAAGAAAAAAAAATTTCTCCCTCCTCCTTGTAACAACCTTTTACGTACTTGAAAACTGTTATGTCCCCTCTCAGTCTTCTCTTTTCCAGACTAACCAATTTTTTTCAATCTTCCCTCATAGGTCATGTTTTCTAGACCTTTAATCATTTTTGTTGCTCTTCTCTGGACTCTCTCCAACTTGTCCACATCCCTCCTGAAATGTGGTGCCCAGAACTGGACACAATATTCCAGTTGAGTAGAGCAGAAGAATTACTTTTCGTGTCTTGCTTACAACACTCCTGCTAATACATCCCAGAATGATGTTTGCTTTTTTAGCAACAGTGTTACACTGTTGACTCATATTTAGCTTGTGGTCCACTATGACCCCCAGATCCCTTTCCACAATACTCCTTCCCAGGCAATCATTTCCCATTTTGTATGTGTGCAACTGATTTTTCTTTCCTAAATGGAGTACTTTGCATTTCTCCTTATTGAATTTCATCCTATTTACTTCAGACCATTTCTCCAGTTTGTCCAGATCATTTTGTATTTTAATCCTATCCTCCAAAGCACTTGCAACCCCTCCCAGCTTGGCATCGTCCGCAAACTTGCCTGGATCTGGCGGCTAGGTGTCAATCATTGAGATATGGAAACATGAGGAAGCCATAACAACTGATGTGCTGCTACTTCAAAAAATACTTTGGTGAAGATTCTGGGAGTGGCAGCTATCGCAAAGGTGAGCACTCTGTATTGAAAATAGTGGGTGATCACTGTAAATCTCAGGAAATGTCTGTGGGCAGGATGAATATTGATGTGAAAGTAAGTGTCCTTCATATTGAGAGCCGTAAAGCACATGCCCTTCTCTAAAGATGGAATTATCGCTTCCAGCGTGACCAGACAAAACTTAAGTTTGTGGATGAAACGACTGAGGTGCCAAAGACTGGGGATTGATCTCCACTGGAAGGTGAGACCCATGCTTCTTTTGATGCTTCCTTGAGGGCTCATAAAGTCTCCTAGGATAGAACTGAAGAGACCTGTAGCGTCGGGTGGATGAGTGGCGGTGGAATTTTTGTTTCGGGGCAGAGTGTAGATGCCCAATGAGCGAAGAGTAGTCCTGGAGTCCTTTAGTGTGTGTAGTGATTCATCTGTTTTCTGGTTAAAAAGATGGGATTTGTTGAAAAGGAGCTCCCTCTCAATGGTGTTCTGGACCTCCCTAGGAAAACCAAAAGAATGGAGCCAAGACTCTGTATGCATGACTATCACTGTAGCCATGGCCCTGGAGGAGGTATCCACTGCATCTACTGCAGACTGGAGGGTAGTTCTGGCCATGAGCTTCCCTTCATCAACAAATGCTTGTAACAAGCATGATCTTGTTGTGGAAGGCTATCAGCAAACTCCTCAAATTTACTGTAATTCAGGCCATATCACAGTTGGCAAGCAATGCCTGATAATTTGTGATCCTGGATTGCAGGCTAGAAGATGAGAATACTTTACGTCCTAGAAGATATAGACACTTCCCTTCTTATCGGCTGGTGTAGCTCAAGGGTGTTGTTATTTGAACCTTTCTGCAACAGCCTGGACTACAAGGGAATTTGGAGGTGGGTGGGAGAAGAGAAATTCAGAGCCTTTGGTCAGAACATAATAGCACTTCCCCGCTCCTTTGGGGTAGCCGTGCATGTGGCAGGGGTGTGCCATACAGCCGTGGCAGGCTCCAGTATGGCTTCATTAATCGGCAATGCTATTCTTGCCAGTCCCAAGATGTGAAGGCTATCCAGAAGCTTGTGCTGGAAGGCTTTGATCTTCTCTAAAGGAATCTGGAGTTCCCCCATGACTCTCCTTAACAGCTCCTGGAATTGCTTGAAGTCATCTGGTGGGGAAGGGGATGATGTAGCCACTGCCTTGTCTGGAAAAGAGGAAGGAAACCTTGCTAGTTCCAGTGGAATTGCTAGGACCAGACTAAAAAGTTTTTCCTCCACCATCAGATCTGTATGCCTGCTGGAAGGATCCCTCAAGGGGGAAGGAATGTGACGGTTCCCTTGCAGATCAGGCAGGTTCTGAGTGGGGTATTATGTCCAGGGTCCCCAATATGGCCAGTAGGCTGGATACAACAGAGATTGTGGGGGTCCCCACAGCATGGCGTACCAGTAGCTCTGTGCTGGCTGAGGCAGTAGGTGCTGCTATGAACGTGGTGGCCTCCGCGATGGTGCATAAGAGTGGTATGATAAGGGTGATTCTTCTCCCAGTTCTGACTCATGAGAAGAGGGGGAGGATTCTGATTCTAATGATGGTACCGTTGGAGCCAGTGGAAGAGTGTAGAGCATTGGTGCAAAGGATGAGGGACCCTTTGGTTGAGATATAATCTCTCTGGAAGTGATGAGATCTGATGGAAGGGGTGACTCCGGATCTGGAAAGGCAAAGACTTCCTGGAGTGTGGTTCCAGATCTCCCTGGTGTGAGAGGCATTCTTTTCTTTCCCAGTCATTGGTACCAGCGCTGGGATCTTTCCCTGTGCAGGAGAGTCTTGTGTCTTGTGGGGTACCAGAGATGGCAGTACTGACAGAACCACAGGATCCCATTGTTTATGGGTCTTTTTTTCATGCCTGTGGGACATAGAACATACTCTGTCCCCTTGGGCTGAGCTGCTACAAGGAGCATCCATCGTCTTTGAATTGGAGGAAGACTTATAGTAGTGCTTCTTTACCTCCCAACTAGTCCCCCCCATGGTGTTTGTGGGGGTGGTTCCACTGGACTAGAGTCAGATGTAGTAGTGGGAGGCATGATCCTCGCTGAATCAGGCAAATGTAGAGGGGGGTACCCCAGCCTGGGTCCGAGTGTGGTCTCATGGCGAGCTCCATGAGATGCTTCTGGAGGCGAAGTGCCCAGCCTTCTCGGGTGCGGCTGGGGAAGGATTGGCAAATACTACACGTTGTCGCAATGTGAGCTTCTCCCAGGCAGCAAAGGCAGCACTGGTGGTCATCACGGACCGAGAAGAATCGTGGGTAGGAGACACAGAGTTTGAAACCCAGCGCCCTGGGCACAGCCCGGTACCCACACCTGGGTACGGGGAGCGGGGTGTGAACAGTGAAAACCACAAATCTATCTAAAAACAAGTTGAAATTATTAACTATTAAAACTAAGAAAGAAAAATAAAACTAATAAATTACTATAAAACTCATAAAAACTATGTACAACTATCTTTTTTTAGAAGTGCGTCAGAGATGAGGATAACGAGTTCGGATCCAGACCATGCAGTGGATAGAAGGAACTGAAGATGTAGTCTGTCCTCCCCGCCCTTTATCACAATGGACGGAAGCACAAAGCAGGCCAGGGTGCATGCGCAGACCAAGGGATGCTACTTTCAAATTCTCTGAGTCTGTGCGCATGGTGCGCATGTGTAACCCCTCAGTGGAGTACAATAGAGACCATCACTCGAAGAAGAAAAATCAGGTCCTATGTGTCTCAAACTAGGAACTCAAAATTAGTGGATATTTTTACCTTAATCTCTCTGTGCCTCAGTTCCCATCTGTAAAATGGGGATAATATTACCACCACACCTCAAGGGATATTGTAAAAATAAATTCCTTAATATTTGTGATGCTCTCAAATATTATAGTGACAAGCACCACAGAAAAGCCCATGAAGAAATTAATAATTCTGTCTTCAGAGCAGGGTCTGGATAGTGTGCAGTAAATAAGCCATGGGGACAGACATTTATCGACAACGAGGAAAAAAATATATTGAATATCTACTCTTTCAATGAGCACCATCTATCCTGTGCTCTGAGTAAGGTAGAGGTCCTGATGAAAAAAGGGCATGACCATGTAATTAAAGACTGTATCATAATATGTATGCAGAAGGAGCAAATTAAGGTTACATAGACAACTTTAATTCTGACATTTCCTAATTTTTGTGTGTTTGACATTGCAACCTTAATAATGTTCTTTTAACAGTTTGTGCATAATATTATTTTGATTCATATGTCAGAAAGAAGGGGAGCCTATCCGAGGTTCTAGGTAGGCATCTTTTCCAAAGATTACAAAAAACAAACTCCCCATCTCCTTGCTCGGCTAACCCCATTAAAAACACACCCTCCACATCAGCCTGTGTCATCAGATGAACCTTGCAGCATGATCTGAGGATCAATCTACCAGGGCTATTTCAAATCAAGGGGTGGAGTTCATTCCAAAGCTGGGGGCCCTTCATAGAGAACTCTGTACCACCAGCCCCCTCTCTCTTAAATTGAGAGGATCCAGCTCAACACCTCTGCTGATTGCAACTGCAGCACTGTTGCAGGAAGACAGAAAGAAAGAGGGCATCTCCCTAGTAGAAAGGTCCCAGTACACTGAAGTCAAGTTAAATTCCCCTTAAATTCAATGCAGAAAGCCAAAGGCAGCCAGTGTATCTTATGTAACAGAGTTGTCACTAAGAAGCGCCAGGCAGGTCACTGCATTCTGCAACACCTTAAATTTCTAGATTGACTGAAAATGTAGCTCCATTTACTGAACAATACAGCAATCCACTCTTGAGATGATAAAGGTATGGATCACAGTAGCATGTGGCAATTTTATGGCCACATGAAGATGATAAAAATTATTTCTTGACACTGCTGCTATATGATCATCTAACAATAGCTGAAGATCCAACACTACCGCCAGATTGCACGTATCTTCAGTCAAGGACAGAGAAATTATTCTTATCATACATTCTGGCTACTTCCTCCAGCATCAGTTTTATCTGGATTAAGTTTCTGCCAGCTAGCTCTCATCCATGCCCCATAGCTCCCTAAAACACTAGGTCAGACAATCAATAGCACTGTCAAAGTTGTTGACAGAAAGAATAGAACAGAGTGTCATTAGCATACTGAAAGCATCACAGGCCACACATCCTCACAAAATCTCCTGATGACCTCATATACACACACACAACAGGAGGGAAGAAATGAGCAATTTCCACATGCCTTCTGGGAGCACTGGGACACAAGTAAGTAGAGGTAGATGGGAAAAAAACTCACCAAAACCAACAGGCAATTTTTTACTATCCTCACACTCATCAGGACATCAAGTCAACCCTCATCCTTCTGCCACAGGGATGGAACCACCAATAAACAAATAAACTCCACAACACCACACCGGCCTCTCCTCCTTTTCAATAACAAATCACATCCTTCACCAAGGAACTCTTACCTTCAGAAGCCATTCACTTCCACACTTAAAAGACCCCAGCACCTCTCCACGAGTCTCGCCCCAGAGAGAGACAAATCCTATCCCCATTCTCCTGTCACAGGAATGGAAATACTGACTGAAACAGCCAGGGATCACCAGTACAGGAGAAAAAGAAAAGGAAAAACAAAACAAGCCCTCCCAAATGAAGGTAAATTCCCACTCCTGGTACAGTTGCAATGCATGTGGATGGTTTCTCTAAAAGGAGACACTCTCCTCTCTTTTATTCCAAATGATCCACTCTACTGAATTGCAGGTTCTCCTTAGGTACAATCCCAATAGTGAGAAAGTAAGAGTAGACTGCTGTGATGTACAAGTAAAGAGAAAGCACCACTACTCATTTAAGGAAAAGCGTTACTCAGACCTGTGCCAAAGAATTAATCAAAACGTTTCACAAACTCCAAACATATAAGTAAACAGACAACTGTTTATCTTACCTCCTCCTTTCAAGCCTTTTGACTGAAGGTTTAAGAAAATATGATTTTCAGAATTCAGACAGTCCCCAACCTTAGTACAATCAGATAACTGAAATAGAAAAAAAAACGGAAGATCTTGATGCTGTACATTCTCCAATATCAATACTTTGCAATGGCTTTTCTTCAGACATTTTGAGAATGTTAAGTACTTTTTAGATATTAAAATTTAGAGACCAAGTCTCAACACATTGCTTCAATATTTAGTCTCTAAATACATCATTCTGATGTCTTCAATTGTGCATGACATGAGAGTGCAATTTTTTTCGGTTACATACAGGACAAAATTCTGCCCTCAGTTACATGAATGCAACTTCATTTGACTACAATGGGAGCTATCCCCATTTATGTAGGGGCAGAATTAGATTCCAAATGTTTTTTGTTCTGTTTTGATTCTTTCCATTTGTCTTAATAATTTGCAATAGGTCTAACTTTCAGAATGCAAAGAATATAAATCTTAGATTATGTCTTTTACCTGGTGGTCTAACCAGCATTCCACAGATGAATTCATGATGTCAGTAGCTAGAATAGTAAATGACTATGAACATGTAATTCTAGGAAATGCAAAAAGCTTCTGTAAAGGGCTTTATAGCCCCAGATGCTTAATAAATCATTCTGATTGCAAATGTGCCTTCTTTTGTTTGGAAAGTGGCACATTGGGGCCACTACTGGACACAAAAAATAACAGACAATAAATCATTTTAAGGAACAGGTCAAAAAAGACCTGTATACATATACCATATGCATATATTAGATGCACACAGCATATATACCCTCAAAGGAGTATTTATAGGCTTGGAAGGATTAGATTTTTATTGGTAAGTGTTGATAATTGTTGATTTCACCATACACACATGAACTGATGGAAAAGTATTTCCATCAATAAAAATGGAGATTTACAAATAGGTAAAGTAAGAAAATTCTGTTTGAAAACTTAAAAAGTATGATCTAGGGATATTTAGTTAGGGATATTGATGTTGATACCTTGTATTTTAACAGTTATGAAGTTCTAACTGTTTGAATCTCAATATCATATCTGTCATTAAATAATTATTGTTTGAAACCCTGCCCCAAAATGTCCTCCAACTGTGAAAATTTAAATTGATACGAATAAAAAAAATGCTTAAAAGTCATAATTTGGTGCAACTGTGAAAACTGAAATAGATATAAAGCAAAAATGCTTTAAAATAAACATCAATGTTATCTGTAAAAATTATTTTAAAAAAAGAAAAAAAATCGGCTAAGCCTAAATATATATGGGTGATGTAATCTCAACTTGGATCTAAAACTAGCAATATCACAATGGAACAATGAATGAAACTATAGTACTCTGTGAGAGGATATACAGCAGCAAAAGTATATTGCAATAAAACAACTGAAAAATGTGATCATTTCGGCCCTCTTCTGCCCATGCAGACCTCTGCACTCATATGGAGTGTTGTGCAGGATCAGGGCCTAGTTGTCTATCAAATCCTTTAATAGCTATATTTCTGCTAGATTGTGATTGCATTTGGCAGGGATTGACTCAAAAATGACAGAATTCCTCATTATGCATCCATACAATAGATCAGGGGTCGGCAACCTTTCAGAAGTGGTGTGCCGAGTCTTCATTTAGTCACTCTAATTTAAGGTTTCGCATGCCAGTAATACATTTTAACATTTTTAGAAGGTCTCTTTCTATAAGTCTATTTAAATTAAAATGCAGAGCCCCCCGGACCGGTGGCCAGGACCCAGATAGTGTGAGTGCCACTGAAAATAGGCTCACATGCCGCCTTCGGCACGTGTGCCATAGGTTGCCTACCCCTGCAATAGATTATACTCTGAGAAGATACCAGTACTCAGAGTATAGATACCACAAATAAAATTATAGGTTACAGTGAGACATCTGTTATTTGTGATGTTACATTCTAAGATATCCTCAGTGAGCCTGGAATAATCAAGATGATTTAACAGAGAGAATTTTAAATAGCCACTGCCAACTTGAAATCTAGTCAATTTCAAATAATTAGCTAGAATTAGCTTCAGTTTATAGTGAAGTTCATAACGTAACTACTTTGGATCTTATTGCAATAGATAAAAATGAATTAATCACTTGGCTGGATATAAGTGATTGCCTAGTGACCTGTGATCATTACTTGATTACATTTGGTATTGGCAAAGGAGTGTCCCACCCTCTGATATATATTCCTGGTGATTCAAAAGGGCTAACCTCCCAAAAATGAGAAAAATGAGCTAAACCGATTTGGAGTTAAAAATTAGACAGAAAAATGTGAATGAAAATTAGGAGTGTTTTAAGGAGAGTTTATTAGAGGGCCAAAAAGCCACAATTCCACAATCAAGAAAGATGACAACTTTGGCTAAAAGTCCATCCTGGTTCAGTGCTGAAGTGATGGCAGCAATTAAAATAAAGCAATATTTAACAAGGGAAAAAGAGAGAAATATAGCAATCAATATGAATTAGAAGATATGAAGTGCAGAAAATTGATAAGGCAAGCTAAAGCCATTAGGGAAAAATCCACGGCTGCCAGTGCTAAGAATAATAAAGAGTTAAAGTATATTAGAAACAAAAGAAATTCAAGCAATCCAATAGGCCCATTATTAAAGATGAGATGGTAAAATTGTTAAAGGCAGAAGTGTTAAATTAATACTTCTGTTCTTTATTTGAAAAGAAGCTGAATCATTTACTCCCCACACGAGGATAGTAAAAGACTTTCTAGTCCTTTCGTAACTAAGAAGGATGACAACATCTGCTTTGGATAAACATTTTTAAAATTAGCAGGTCCAGAAAACATGCACCTAAAAAGTCCAGAAAGAGTTGGCTGAGGAGATCTCTGGCCCACTGATGTTAATTTTTAAATAAATCTTGGAATGCTGGGGAAATTCTAGAAGACTGGAAGAATGCTAATGGGGGGCCACTCTTCAAAATCAAGAGTGGATAAATTTCTGGAAGATATGCTGTATCTATACACAAGATATTGGGCTCGACATAGCGGTAGCTGGAGGAAATTTAATGGCCTATGTTATAGGTCAGACTAGAAAATATAGTAGTCCCTTCTGACCTTAAACTCGATGAATATAAGTCTATTTGCCCCTCACTCTCTATGCCAATGTTTGTAATTTCAAAATCATATTTTCCTCATTATAAATGTTTTTTCTCTCCTTGTTTGTGCTGTGAAAAACCAATAATCAGGGGAAACTGACTATAGTTAAGCTTTTATAGTGAAGCTGACTATACACAAAGTATTGTCAAATGCACAAAGCAAACAAAAAAATAAACTTTTTTTAATCCTTTTCAATCACAGCAATTTTAAGTGCTACTTGTAACAATAGCAGATAAAAAAAATCAATGGCAGAAGTGTTATACTTAAGTAGATGCTATCTTTGTAAAGTGTGCCTTTACAATAGTTAAAGTTTATGCCCGGAATCTTTCAAACACTTATTGTCAGCAGCAGCCTTCTCCCAGCTCCAAAGCATGCACTGCCACTCCCAGTTTTTTGCAAGTTTTATTTTCTTTACAGATGTTAGCAAACAGAAAAAGTCTTTTAACTCCTTCCTTAGCCTGAGGCATAGACGACTCATGCCTCCTCATACTGGAGGGGCACAATCTAAAGGGGAGGACACATAACTGCCCCACATGTTTCTTCATCCCAACAATCCCCCTGCCCTGCACCCAGCCGGGGTCTGCCATTCTCTCCCCACCCTGTGTTACCTGTGGGGGTGAGGAAGGGGAAGGGAGGCTCTCTTCTTCTCCCACTGCGCCCCATCCCCCCACCCCCACCCCACCCTCCGCGGCATGTTCAGCCGCTCTCCCTGGCAGCTGGGCCTGGGCAGGGGGTGGGACGGAGCTGCTTCTCACATGGCTCAAGCCAGCCACTCAGGGTTACTGCTCTGTGCATCACAGCAGCTGCCTGAGAGAGCCTGGCAGTGCCCCCACCTGAGCCCAGCTGCCAAAGACAGGGGCAAAGCGAGCTGGAAATGTGCTGGGGGGGAGAGAGGGGGCTCCAGGTCTCTCAGCTCTTGTCGCCAGCAGATGGGCCTGGGGACAGTGCCCAGCTGCCAGGGACAGGGACCAAGCATGCTGGGGGGCAGGTGCAACAGGAGGACAGAGCCCCTCTCCCTCCCTGTCTTGGCAGGCCAATCTGGGGGGGGGGGCACTTGACCCACATGCCCCCACCAACACGTCACCTCTGGCAGACTTCAGGGCCACCCCTCCCAGAGGTCTCTGGTACTCCTTCTCCTGGCAGCTTCCCAATTTAAGTCAACTCAGCTCCCTTCCTGCAGTGGCAGCCCTAGGATGGCTTCTCTTAGCCCCCGGCCCCTTGCTCCAGGGACCCACCATAGGAGCTAGCTCCACTTCAAAGTGGCTTCCCTCCCCAGAGAGCAGCCTGTCTCAGTTCTATCCCCCAACTGCCCGCTAGCAAGCTGTAATAGGCCCAGGTGCAGCCTCTTTTAGGAGAAGTTTTTAAACTAAGGGCTATGGGAAAATAAGGGCCCTCTTTAAGGAAGCGTTTTTAAACTAAGGGCTGAGGGAAAACTGACAGGAGCAGAGGGACACACAGTTCGGACAGAGACATCCCATAGGGGAGGATCTATTAACTAGGATTCTCTATATCCTAGTAAAGAGAAGAGGATAGAAGTTGATAAAGTACAGGTAGAAATTGAAGAGACACAGTCAAATGAAAGAGAGTCCCATTCAATTACATCACATGAAGGCAGACAACTAAACAAGGACAAATTTTATAAGTGCTTGTATACAAATGCTAGAAGTCTAAATACTAAGATGGGTGAACTTGAGTGCCTGGTATTAAATGAGGATATTGACATAATAAGCATCACGACTTGGTAGAATAATGACAATCAATGGTATACTGTAATACCAAGTTTCAGAGTGGTAGCCGTGTTAGTCTGTATCAGCAAAAACAACGAGGAGTCCTTGTGGCACCTTAGAGACTAACAAATTTATTTATGCCCAAATAAATTTGTTAGTCTCTAAGGTGCCACAAGGACTCCTCATTGTTTTTGTAATACCAAGGTACAAAATATATAGGAATGACAGAATAGGTCATGCTGGTGAGGGAGTGGCACTATCTGTGAAAGAAAACATAGAGCCAAATAAAATAAAAATCTTAAATGAATCCAACTGTACCATAGAATCTCTATGGATAGAAATTCCATGCTGGAATAATAAGAGGACAGCAATAGAAATATATTACCGACCACCTGACCAAGATGATGATGGTGATTGTGAGATGCTCAGGGAGATTGGAGAGGCTACAAAAACATAAAAACCCAATAATGGGGGATTTCAACTATCCCCATATTGACTGGGTACATGTCACCCCAGGACAGAATGCAGAAATAAAGTTTCTAGACTCCATTAATGACTGCTTCTTGCAGCAGCTAGTCCTGGAACCCACAAGGAGAGAGACAATTCTTGATTTAGTCCTAAGTGGAGCACAGGATCTGGTCCAAGAGGTGAATAGAGCTGAAACACTTGGTAATAGCAACCATAATATAATTAAATTTAACATCTCTGTGTGAGGGAAAATTACCAAAGAAGCCCACCACTATAGCACTTAACTTCAGAAAGGGTAAGGACACCAAAATGCAGAAGCTACCGTATATACTTGTTCATTAGCTTGTTTGTTTATAAGCCGACCCCCCAAGATGGATAGGAAAAAATAGCAAAAACTGTATGACCCTTTCATAAGCCGACCCTATATTTCAGGGGTTGGCAAACTTTGGCTCCTGGCCCGTCAGGGTAAGCCACTAGCGGGCCTGAACGTTTTGTTTACCTGGAGCGTTCGCAGGCACGGAGCCCCTCAGCTCCCAGTGGCCGCAGTTTGCCGTTTCCAGCCAATGGGAGCTGCAGGAAGTGGTGGACAGAACATCCCTCAGCCCGCGCCACTTCCCGCAGCTCCCATTAGCTGGGAACGGTGAACCGCGGCCACTGGGAGCTGAGGGGATCCATGCCTGCAGACGCTCCATGTAAACAAAATGACAATGTATTAGATATTCAATTCAATAATTCCATAGAGCTTAAAATCATCAAATTTTGGTGTAGACCCATTGATAAGCCGACCCCTGCTCTTTGATGCTTCACTTTTTTACCAAAAATATTCGGCTAATGAACGAGTATATACGGTAGTTAAATGGAAATTAAAAGGAACAGTCACAAGAGTGAAATGTCTGCAAGCTGCATGGAAACTTTTTAAAAATACCATAATAGAGGCTCAAATTAAATGTATACCCCAAATTAAAAACAACAGTAAGAGGACTAAAAAATGTCCCCATGGCTAAACTACAGAGTGAGAAAGGCAAAAAGGCATCCTTTAAAAAGTGGAAGTCAAATCCTACTGAAGAAAATAGAAAAGAGCATAAACTCTGGCAAGTCAAAAATAATTAGGCAGGTCAAAAAGGATTTGAAGAGCAACTAGCAAAAGATTCATACACTCACAGCAAAAATTGTTTTAAGTATATCAGAAGCAGGAAGCCTGCCAAATAATCAGTGGCGCCACTGGATGATGAAGGGGCTAAATGAGCGCTCAAGGAAGACAAGGCCAATGCGGAGAAACTAAATGAATTCTTTGCATTGGTCTTCACTGCAGAGGATGTGAGGAAAATTCCCACACCTAAGCCTTTCTTTTTAGGTGACAAATCTTAGGAACTGTCCCAGATTGAAGGGTCAATAGAGAAAGTTTTGGAACAAACTGATACATTAAACAGTAATAAATCACCAGGACCAGATGGTATTCATCCAAGAGTTCTGAAGTCATTCAAATATAAAATTGCAGAAATACTAACTGTATGTATCCTATCACTTAAATTAACTTCTGTACCAGATGACTGGAGGATAGCTAATGTGATGCCAATTTTTTTTCAAAAGCTCCAGAGGCAACCCTGGCAATTACATGATGGTAAGGCTAACTTCAGTATCAGGCAAATTGGTAGAAACTAGAGTAAAGAACAGAATTATCAGACATGTAGATGAACACAATGTGTTGGGGAAGAGTCAACACGGATTTGTAAAGGGAAATCATGCCTCAACCATATATTAGAATTCTCTGGGGGACTCAACAAATATGTGAACAAGGGTAATCCAGTGGAGATAGAGTACTTGAACTTTCAGAAAACTATCAACAAGGTTCCTCACCAAAGGTTCGTAAGCAAACAGTCATGTTATAAGAGGGAAGGTCCTTTCATGGATCAGTAACCGGTTAAAAGACAGGAAACAAAGGGTAGGAATAAATGCCCAGATTTCAGAATGGAGACAGGTAAATAGTGGTATCCCCTAGGGATCTGTACTGGGACCAGTGCTGTTCAATATATTCATGAATCATCTGGGAAAAAAGGGTAAACAGTGAGGGCTGGGGATTTGGGGAAGGGGTTCGGAAGGGGTGGAGTTGGGGCGGGGCTGGGGGCAGAGGGGCACGAAAAAAAAGAGGGGGTGGCCAAAAAAATTTTTGCTTGGGGCAGCAAAAATCCTAGAGCCGGCCCTGCCCTCTCCAAGGGTTGAAGCTGTCTGGAGGTGCTTGCCTTCCACGCCTTCCTCATTCACACCTCATTCATTCAACAGGGCAATTGATTACAAAGTGGGGGGGAAGATCTTATTCTACTTTTAGCAAAAAGACATTTTTCTTTTACCTTAATTATACTACCTTAGGGGCCCGCTATAACAAATTACTAAGGTTCAATACTGCTGTTTCGGTGGGGTGGCGCTGAGGAAGGAGGGTTTGTTTCCGCGGGGCAGGTGGCGCTGGGGGGGGGGTGTTTCGGCAGCGCTGGTGGGGTTGTTTCCGTAGGGCGGGTGGTCCGGGGGGGGTGTTGTGTTTTGGGGGGGCTGGGTGGCGCTGGGGGGGGGAGGGTTGGCGGCGCTCGGGGGGTTTCGGCCCTCAGCTGTTTTCTTTGGAGTAATATGGCCCTCGCCACTTTACGAGTTGTGCAGGCCTGGTTTAGATGATCTAACTTATTTTTGGGATGAAAGCTATGATTGATTGGAAGCTGACTGTAATAAATTAGGAATACTGTTTCTTGACTGGGCTTTTGTGTTGTTTACTGTATCCATATACTGAGTTAATTCAATAGCAGATTTGCCAGGAAATGCACTCAGAACGGGGAAGGGGTGGATCCTGATACACACTTCCTTGCAAACACTTTTAGGCCAATACAAAAGCATTTGATGCTCTGACTCTAATCAAACTGGGCTTTAAAAAAAACCACCTGTGGGAAGAAAAAACAAAGACTAGATTTAAAGGAACACACTTCCTTAAGGGGACAGATAAGGTTGAGCTAAGGTGAACCCAGACTCCAGAGTTTGGGGTGCCTGGGGTAAGACAGGCCTACCTACGACTATAAATAAGATAGACAAGTGTAGACCTTTTATTGTTTTAATAACATCTTGTCTTATGTTATGCTTTATTCCTACTGTTAAGTTTAAACAATACTTCATTTTAAGATGTCTGTTTGGGGTCACTGCTGGCCACAAGCTCCTGAAGAGAAGAACAGTAGATACTCAAACCCAGTCAGAGCTATTGTGGTAATACAGTTGATACACAGCCTGGGATCTAGTCTAAAAGTGGGAGAATTGCATGATTCTACTACAGGGAGACAGAAGCACAAGGCCTCATACAGAAGGGGGGATGCACTCAGAGAGGCCAGAAAAGGGGTCACCGATGCAATTAGCCCTGTCACCATGACAACTTACACTCAAGATTATTTTAACTGACTAGATCTGTCATCTATAAATAAAGCAAACTTCACTTTATTTTTAAAGGGGAAAAAGTTTTACAGCAGATCATTCTACCTACTCAGTGTATACGACAGTGGGAGAATCTGGCCCTAAGCAACTAGAGTTGAAAAGGTTGAAAATAACTTTTATAATTGCCATGATAGAGAAGAAAAAACCTCTATTTATATTCTTAATTATAAAACCAAAAATATCAGACTAACTATTCAAGACTCTTTAGTGACTAAATGTTTCCAACCAAAAGACATAGTTCAGTAGTAATGCCAACCAAAAAAAGTGTTGCTCAGACTCTCGGCTTCCTGTTGCATTTCAGAGGGTGATGTGCTAACACCTCTTTCCGGTACCACAAAATGGAAACGGAGGGCTGAGGAGAGTAAAATCAAGAAACCTGTGACCAGTGTGGATTTGATTTAAATCACTAGTCAGAA
Source organism: Emys orbicularis (assembly GCF_028017835.1). Classification (NCBI taxonomy): domain Eukaryota; kingdom Metazoa; phylum Chordata; order Testudines; family Emydidae; genus Emys; species Emys orbicularis. Next base: position 327,359,603 of record NC_088683.1, on the reverse strand, counting down.
AGACTCGATTTAATCATGGTTTTCTACATAAAGTGCATTCTTGTTGCTTGTTATAACCTTAATACATATTCTTCACAACTCAGAGATAGATGTAGGTTTTATTTTTAGAACATCACCAGACAGTTTGCTGTTGAAGAAAAAAATCCAGAATACTTAACGTTGTTGTTTTAGTTAAATAAAAAAATTTAAATGTCTGTGTCTGGTGATGTTCTCCTCCTAATACAGCATGGCAAGAAAATCCTCCAAATATTAATGATTAGCCTGTTGAATTGGAGATAGTTCACCTCCCAATGACTTCATAAATATCTGCTTCAATTACCTTTGGTAAATGAAATAATCAAACAATCATTCATTTTCTGATATAGCTGTAAAACTAATCTGAAAAGTTTTCAAAATAAATCATTGTTAAAAAATGTATAGTGTGTACCTTCTAAAAATGAAACCTACATCTATCTCTGAGTTGTGAAGAATATGTATTAAGGTTATAACAACCAACAAGAATGCACTTTTATGTAGAAAACCATGATTAAATCGAGTCTTTCTGACTAGTGATTTAAATCATGACTTAAATCAATTTGGTTTAAATCAAATCCACCCTGCTCCAGATGCTCCTCTAATATAAATAATCATCAACCAACTATCTCAATGCTTTCCTTGCAATAGGCTACTTCATGCATGCACATACACCTCTACCCCGATATAACGCTGTGCTCGGGAGCCAAAAAATCTTACCGTGTTATAGGTGAAACCGCGTTATATCGAACTTGCTTTGATCCGCCGGAACACACAGCCCTGCCCCCCCCAGAGCGCTGTTTTACCGCGTTATATCCGAATTCATGTTATATCAGGTCGCATTATATCGAGGTATAGGTGTATTATATTCAATGCTTTAAACATATCAACTCTGCATTGTCTTCATCAGGGAAAGCAGGGATGCTTCCAAGGCAACGTGTAAATGGTATATCAGTCTGGCAGCCAGTCACAGGTCACAGAAGGACACTCACCTCTCTCCCAAGGTGCCACAACTGCTGCTCAGCGACAGGAAACCCGGTTTCTGAATTAATTAATGCCTTTAGGTGTCCGACAGCCGCAGAAGGAGGCACCTGGAATGTCTTGCAGCCCAGGCAGTCATGGAGCACGGTCACCCTGGCCAACCTGCGGAACACAAGGCAGAGGAGCTCAGGGTGGGAGGTGACAGGAGAGAGCTCCCGCTGTCACTAGCTCACCCGTGCCCAGCTGGGGGAGCGAGGGAGAGGTCCCACCTCGCCCCTAGGGTGACCAGACATCCCGCGATTATCAGGACCGTCTCGATATTAGGGGCTTTGTCTTGTATACTCAACAATACCCCCGCCCCCCAAAAAGTGTCCTGATTTTTCACACTTGCTACCTAGCCACCCTACAGCTCTTCAGCCAGGCAGCATCAGCCTGGGCTTCCCCCACAAGCGCTGAGCCGCAGGGAGGCACCAACAGGCGGGGCCCTTGCAGGCAAAGACGCCGCTTCTCGGGAGAGAGGATGAAGCTCTGACCGGGACAGGACCCGCTGGCCTTGGAGGCACGGGCGGGGTGACGGGCATGGCGAAGGCTCCGGGGATCCCGAGCGCTCCCTGCCCGCTGTGAGGCTGCGACAGCCGCCGCCGCGCTCGGGCGGGGAGGAGTCGCCGAAGCGGAACCCGGCCGGAGGGCCCCGCTCCGGGAGCCGCCTCTCACTCCCGCCCGGTGCCGCAGACCCACAGCCCTGCCCCGCACTCACATCCCCCCACGGCCGCGGTCACTCAGCCAGGAAGCGGCCGGGCGCGTCCGCCGCTCAGTGACAGTTCGAACCCGCCACGCTCGCGCCCAGCGGCCCCGGACACAAAGAACCGTTAGCTGCGGCACCCGCCGGGCCCTGTCCCCCACGCGGCGCCGCGGCTCCACACATGGCCAGGGGGCGGGACTGAGCACGGGCGGCCCCCAGCGGGGACGGGCCAACACAGATCTCTGCAGGGGAGGCGGCTGTCACACCAACCTCCTCCCGCTGTGAAGGGAAACCAGGCTACCGGGGGCAGGGAACTGCCCTCGCGGGAGACAAACGGCTCCTCTCCCCGGGCCGAGAGTGACACACGCACTTCACACAACAGGATCCTCCCCCTTACACACACACACACACACACACTACACCAGACCCCCTCCCCATCCCCACAGACTCACACACCCGCACAGCAAAATCCTCCCCATTCCCACAGACTGTGACACACACCACAAAATTCTCCTCCATCCCTATAGACAGCAACACTCGCAGCAGCGTCTTCGCCCATTCCCACAAACTTTGAAACTCACCATCAAGTCCCTGCATCCCCACAGACTACAACTCACAGCAAAATCCTCCCCGTTCCATCCCCACAGATTGTGACACACACAGCAAAATCCTCCCCGTTCTATCCCCACAGATTGTGACACACACGGCAAAATCCCCTGCCGCCAGAGATTGTGACACACACAGCAAAATCTTCCCTGTTCCACACACAGACACAACACAGCAAAATGCCCCACTTGTCCCCGCAGTCTGACACACACATGCAGCAAAATCCTCTTTATTCCTACAGACGACTAGCACATGTACACCAAAATTCCCTACCCAACAGACTGCAACCCATCCAGCAAAACCAACTCCTTCCCATCCCAACACGCTGCAACGCTGCAAACACAGACAGCAAAATTCCCCCAACCCATTCCATCCCAACACAACGTGATACAGGACAAAATCCTCCTTATCCCCACAGACTGTAATACATGCTGCAACAACTTTTACAATTCCCAGAGTGAGAGAGCCTGCAACATTTTAAAATCCTCCTCCTCAAAAGAATCTACAATGTATACACAAGTTAAATACAGTACTCTTCATCTGTATCTGTAGAAGCATATCTGATTATCAGTTCTGACAAAGATAAACTCAGTATATGAAGTGGAGAGAGGTGAGGAGGGGTGGCAAAGGTCACTTTATCTCATATCCTTGGCCAGCCTGAAGCATATGTTAGACCAGCCTCAAGAGGCTGTTCCAGCAATCAGGAAAAGCCAGAGTGCAACAATACTCTAGTCAAGACCCCTACAGTGAAAGGCTTATAAGTAAGGCTACGATTTTTGTCATGGATATTTTTAGTAAAAGTCAGGGGCAGGTCATGGGCTTCCATGAATTTTTCTTTATTGCCTGTGACCTGTCTGTGACTTTTACTAAAAATATCCATGATAAAATGGGAAGGGACTAGGCAGCTGCGGGGTGGCTGGGAGCTCTGGGGTCCCCACCACCCGTGGGGGCTCAGAGCTCCAGGGTCCCCCTCCCCCCTCTCCAGCGGTGGGGAGTTGCGGAAATCCCCCTGCCACCACCGCAGTGGGGAGCTGCGGGAGTCCCCCTGTTACCCCATGGCGGCCAGGGGCTGCAGGGGTCCCATGGCCCTGCTGCAGCGAAGGGAGCTGCGGGGGTCCCCCTGCTGCCGCAGCAGACAAGAGCTACGGGGTACCCTCCCTGTCTGCGGTGGCTGGGAGCTTGGAGGCCCGCTGCCTCAGGCGGCAGGAGTACCTCACAGCTCTTTGCCGCTGCAGGAGGCGGCGGGACCCTGCAACTCCCAGCCACCGGGGCAGAAGTCATGGAGATCTTTGGAAGTCACAGATTCCATGACTTCTGCGATCTCCATGACAAAATCATAGCTTTATTTATAAGTGAATGGCATAGAGCTGCTACGCTGGCTCTACACCACCCAGGGAAGCCCCTGGGAAAAGAGAGAATCTTTGGTGGTCATATCCAGCAAATTTAGGCCCCTTCAGGCTGCATTGATGTAGCAGCGCTGCTGTAGCACGTCTGGTGAAGACGTGGCATGCGGATGGGTGAGCACTCTCCCATCGGCATAATTACTCCACCTCCGCGAGAGGCGGAAACTGTGTCAGTGGGAGAGGATCTCCCGCCGACATAGCAGGGTGTGGACAGTCTGTAAGTTGATGTAACTTACGATGTGGAATGTAATTTCCTGAGGTGGAATTTGTCCAGGACACTTTAGTTAACAAAGACACCTACTCATGTAAATTGCCATGGGATATGGACTGATCACAAGTACTCAGAATCTCAATTTTAAGTCTTGTACAAAATCTGCAACAATTCTACTGCTTTGTAAGAATATCGGTGTCATCAGCTAGTTGTTTTTATGCATTTTTTTAAATAAGAGAAGCAAAGCAACAAACAGGACAGACAAAATTGCTAGCGAAGCATGGCCAATTTTATAATGCTTTCATTGACACAAGCTGATACTTATAGTGCAATATACATAAAATAATCTCTTTATGATAGATATACTTTCCCGTTGTAGATTTTTAGTATTGGAATGACAGTGTTATCTCATGATTGGAGCAGGGCACTGCAGAACTTCTAAATTCTGTTCCTAGCTCTGACACTGGCATAGATCTTGAAAAAGGTCACTTAAACCTCCCTGTCCCTCAGTTTACCCATCTGTAAAATGAAATGACACTGACTTATTTCACAGTGGTTTTGAGTTCTTATACACTTCTCAGCATGCCAGCTCCATGGTGTGGAGCACACATTCCCAAAATGAAGGACAATAAGGGACACTCACTTGTGCAACAAAAATCACAATGTGGGGCCTCATTTTCCAGCTTTTGTCTCACTTCACTGCCCCTGAATGTTTATGGACAATAACCTTCCAGTTTCTATTCCCATTCTCCATTGTCTCTCATTTTCCCTCTATCACTCCATAGTACCAAAAAATTCACCTCTTCTCTTCATACTCCATTTTCCCTCAAATGTTCCCTTTTCTCCACCTCTTTCCATTTCCTTCAAACACTCATTAACCATCTAGCCTCATTATTTTAGGCAGCCAAAGGTTACTAGACATCCTCTGTGGTCCCCATCAACAGACCATGAGCCCTCACCCAGAAGAAAGATGTATGGGCAGCATCAGCCTGGAGTTATCCTGGCTCTTGAAGGGCAAAAATACACAAAGAGAAAGAGCTATGAAAAAGCATGTCAAGATCTAGAGACATTAATGCATTTGCTTATGAGGAATACAGTTGGTTAGTGTGCTCAGGAAACAGCTTGGATTTGAAGTTTGCTTCAGAAATGACAAGTCTTCATCCATGAATTGGTACAGTTCATCTGGTGTTAGGGAGATACAAATTAGTTAATTAGCTCTTTTTGCTAATTCAATTATCTGTAACCAAGCTCCTTAACTTTTTGCGTGTTGGCAATAATGATTGATTAACTCTTTTTCCCTGAAATGTAACAATGGGTAGACATCTTTAAATAGTGAATCATCCCTGAAAAGTGGCTGTATAAAAACTGTACCTTCTGACTCAGAAGTACTCCTGGTATGTACTCAATACTATCTTCTGATTTTAGTGACAAAAATAATTTTTTACTGGTTTTTATTCCTGTTAGCACTGCAGAGACAACACAGCTTTGGAAGTGGGAATGGAATTCTACTCCTTGTGTACCATCAACAAAATCGTTTACTAAGGGCAGGTCTTCACTACAGGGGCGGGTCGATTTAAGATACGCAAATTCAGCTACGCGAATAGCGTAGCTGAATTCGACGTATCGCAGCCGACTTACCCCGCTGTAAGGACGGTGGTAAAATCGACTTCCGCGGCTTCCCGTCGACGGCGCTTACTCCCACCTCCGCTGGTGGAGTAAGAGCGTCGATTCGGGGATCGATTGTTGCGTCCCTACGAGACGCGATAATTCGATCCCCGAGAGGTCGATTTCTACCCGCCGATTCAGGTGGGTAGTGTAGACCTAGCCATAATCATTGCACTGTCCAAACCCATTGAAGATAATGGGTCACATAAGTAAAATTTGGCTTGCAGAACCTTTATTACTGATGATCATATATTATATGAGAAGGAAAGAACCCATTTGACTCTCACAACCCAGAGTGAATTCTGCAGGAGTGGCATTTAAAAGAAACATCTTTTTACTTCTAAACTGAGTACAGTTGACTTGGAAATTATTGAGATGATAAAACACAAACATCCCAAAATGGCATTTTTACAATCACTTTTCAAAGTAGAACAGCACTTTTCAAATTATTATTTTCAAAATAAATATGTAAGAGAACATTTCCTTTAAGACTGGGTGGCTATGAAAAAGGAGTTCTGCTTGGCCAGTGCTATAGAAACTGGGAGACGTTAAACACAATCAAGATATGTGGAAACAAAGTCGTAGAGTATGAATGCAAAATGTATAGAGCCCTCTGCAATGTTGTCATATTGCTATAAAATGAAATGAAAGCAATCCTCAGAATGGCCATTTCCTTGAAAATAGAAAACTGTAGATTTCAAAATGACTAAGCATATCATACTCATCTGGAACAACTGTGAACACTGGCAAGGTTTGCTGCATTGGAAGATGTGAGTCCCTTCCATAAGCAAGAAGGGATATTACTGTGCAGGAACAGATGGGAAGGAGTCTGAGGAAAGGAAGAGTGAATGGGGCCATAGAAACAAATATTATTGGTGTCAAGTATCAGAGGGGTAGCCGTGTTAGTCTGGATCTGTAAAAAGCGACAAAGAGTCCTGTGGCACCTTATAGACTAACAGAAGTATTGGAGCATAAGCTTTCGTGGGTGAATACCCACTTTGTCAGTCGTCTGACGACTGACAAAGTGGATATTCACCCACGAAAGCTTATGCTCCAATACTTCTGTTAGTCTATAAGGTGCCACAGGACTCTTTGTCAAATATTATTGGGTTACTAATTCAACAGGAAGTGTACTGCAGTAAAAGATATGCAACTGCAGCTGCTAAGATTCTGCAGTGCTAGCAGGCAAGTAACAATGACTCAACAACCACTTTTAGATTTAAGACAATGCACTACTAACAAAATTAAAACCTTTTAAAATGCAGTAAGCATTGCACATTTGTTTTATACCTAATTTCTAAGCCAATTCCTTAAGTATTTATAACAGCATTTTTTTAAAATTAAATGTTTAAACATTTCAAATTAACTAGAGATGACTGACTGTACTAATCAGTGAAATCTTTGTCTGACTTATGCTTTACTGAACAGCAAACTATAGTACCATATTTACTAATCTAATTTCAAGAAGCCTGAGAATAAATCTACCACTCTCTGATGACACATGCACACTCTTTTTAGGGAAAAAACTGGAAAAAGTTGTAATCAAACCATTAGTTTGGATTATACAAAGCCAGATCATTTATAGACTAAATTCTGCCCTTATTTGTTCCCTGTGGATCCCCACTGACTGCAGTTAAGGTGGAAGAGAAGATGCATGAAGGCAGAATTTGGATCTAAGTTATGCCTTACTTGAACTGCTTCAATAACAGCAAACAAACAAGAAAGCTCATTTTCTTAAAGAAAAAAAAGAAAGGAAAATCATAAAGATTATATTTGTGGTATATTTACTTTTAATAATAAAGGACAGAGTCTGGGTTGTGAAAATGTCTGATTTAAATAAGGTTTCTGGCTTTTACCTGGTTTGTTACATAATTTAAATCTTTTTGCTGAAAACATTTATTATGGGTTACTCCATTTTATGTGTAATCAATATTCCTAGTCTGCATGCACTCATCATATCATCATATGGTTCCATTATATTCAGATGCTGAGCCACCTCTAAGTGGTTGTGGCACTGATAAAATATATAATGAAGGTGGAAGCTTTGTTCCTCTTCCTTTAAGGAGATGATGCACTTCTAAATGCATGTATCCATGCCCAAATACTAAAAGTATGGATGCATTAGAAGTACCACTACTACAAATAATAATAATAAAAAAAAGATTTAAGGGCAATGGCTAGCAGTAGTTTTTCCTTTCCACTACATGGTTTTTTGCTGTCTCAGTTACATATAACTGACAAGGGAGCAATAACTATTTATATTTTAACATAAGCTACCTCCTTGATGGCAGATTACAAATACCAGTGGAGAGTGTTTAAGAGATCATAAATCTTGTTTCACTTTACTACCTGCATACAAAATAAAAAGCAGAGCAACGGGGCACAAATCAGTATAAAAAAATAAAAACCTTCTAGTGAGTTTCTGAGCAAAAACTTACTTTCAGCTCTGACCCTAACATACATTGACAGACAAAAAGCTCTCTGAAAGTTTTTTAAGGCCCACAGGGGAGGAACTATGTGCAGCCCTAACTATGGAGCAGTTAATGTATCTCCATAACAAATATAAAATTGCTGAAAATCACGAGGTTTATTTATTCAAATAAGCTCAAACAACAACAAACACCTAGTAAAAAAGACTTGATGTTCCAAATTATGCAAAAGATCAAACCACCAGAATGGAGGATAAAAATAATTTCATAAATTGCTCTTTGGAATATTGTTTTGGGAGAGATTGTAGTGCTGCAAGTAGTGTAGCTAGCATCCATTTCCTGTCTATAATACAAAGTATTGTTCAGGCCCATTTTCTATGATAATAACAGCTGCGAAATGACTCTTTCTGTTAATGCTTCAAAAGTAGGTCTACACTGCAGGCTTGCCACATATTGCACTGTGCATTTTTGTCCAAACTACTGTATCATCCCCACTCAAAGCCATGCCATTCCCACAATTTCCTGTATCTGTATCTTCTGGCCCTTCTGCCTACTCGCTTCAGAGTCACCCTCTATGCACTGCTACCTGCCAGTTCACATACCCTTGCTTGGAATTTATTTCATTTTCCACATCCTGCTCTAGTTTCTGAACAATTCAGTCCAGCTCCATCTTCCATAGAAGATGCTAGCATGCTGTTAGCTGGCTGGAGGAGCACATGGGAGTTCGAATTAACCTCAGGTGCAAGAAGCCTCCAGACCATGATCATAAAAGGAGCTCCAAAAATATACATCTCTATGAGACCGTCTCAAAGATACTGGGAGATGTGGGCATCCACCAGACTGGTGGGTAGTACAGGGAGCAGATGAAGCAGCTATCCCACAAGGCCAAGAATGGACATGGCAGGTTTGGCAACGTTAGTGTTCACTGCTGCTATGAGGAGCTTGACCAGGGTTGCCACTGCCCCAAGCACAGAGCCCACCATCACCTCTGACATGCTCCTGAACTTGGATGGCCTTGTTTTCAGCCTGGTGGAAGAGGGGTATGGGGGGTAGCAGCAGATGAGACCATGGCAGAGGCTCAGTCCCAGGAACAGACAGCAGAGTTCAGCCAGTTGGGCTTGTGGACATTGAGGGTCTATTTTTGCAGCTGGACCTAGGGAACAGCCTGGAGAGTATGCAGCACAGGGTCAGTATCTGAACTGAAGCCTGGTAAGTGTTACCTGCCATATTTGTTATTGTCATGATGAAAAATGTGCTTTTAAGAGAGAGGGATTTACAGGTTATGCTCAACAAAACTATCATTATGGAGGATGGTGCATGCAATAGAGTGTGTTTTGCTTCGACTGAGGGTGGATGTGACACACTATACCTCAGGGGAACACTGTGTAACCCCCATATTCATCATTTGTATATAATTGTGATATTTCATATAAAGCATGCCATGTAAGGTATTATGGGAAAGACTATGATCTATTAAAATACATTGTTCTATCTAAATATGTATATTATTAGTGAATATGAAGTTATAATTGTAATATATGGAGATATCCTATCTCGTAGAACTGGAAGGGACCCTGAAAGGTCATTGAGCCCAGCACCCTGCCTTCATTAGCAGGACCAAGTACTGATTTTGCCCCAGATCCCTACGTGGCCCCCTCAAGGATTAAACTCACAACCCTGGGTTTAGCAGGCCAATGTGCAAACCACTGAGCTATCCCCCCCCCAAGATTGTGTTGTTGGTTTTCACTAAAATATGCTGTGAGTTAGGAAACCGTCCAGATATTAGCTCCTCAGAAAAAACAAGGGAGCTAACCAATGCCCGGACAGGTGTCGAACAACCATCAGCAGCCATTGTCCAGCAAGGGAGTTACAATTCAATGACTCACTTGCATAAGGCCATACCAGGGGAATTGCTCAACCTTGCCTGGTGACTCAGCAATGCCCACCAGACATACCTGGACTTGTTTTCTCCAAGCACATGGAATGAGGATGTAAAATAGAGGACAGAGGCTCCATGATTTGTCCTGTCTCTTCCCCCACCTACGCTGAAGGCAACGAGAACACTGGAGCTGAGGAGAGTGGTCCCAAGGCTAACAGGGAGAGCCTGTGTATGAAAGACTGTACCCAACCTGCAGTATCTAGTGGTGTGAGAAAAACTGCTTAGTCCAGATATTGCTTAGTCTAATAAGGTTGAGAATTTAGACTGAGTGTTTATCTTTTATTTTCTTTTGGTAACTACTCTGACTTTTTGCCTATCACTTATAATCACTTAAAAACTATCAGTTTGTAATCAATAAACTTATTTTAATGTTTATCCTTACCAGTTAGTTTGACTGAAGTGCTTGGTAAATCTGCTCAGGTTACAAAGGGTGGTGTATGTCCCCTTTCCATTGATGAACTGGTGAACCAATACATAAAATTGCATTGCTCAAGAAAGGGTCTTGAGCAGTGCAAGATGGTATATTCCTGAGGTACAAGGCTGGGTGCTCGGGGGGATTTGGCTGGTGCCTTTCTCTATGTGATTCGTGAGTGGCTCTGGGATCGTTCATGCAATCTAGGTGGGTGTGGGGTTCCAAATGCGGTTGTACCAAGTGGTAACAGCACCTGGAGGGGTTTGCTGCTTGTCACCAGTAAGGCATTGTTAGAGACAACCCGGAACAGTGAGTTAAGGGGGCACAGTGTCCCACAGTCCCACAGTTGTACCTTGGGGATCCTGTCACAATGAAGCCATAACATTTCCATAACCTACTTTCTTCTTGTTCCTTCCCATCAGCATGTGCGATCCAAGAAGAATGCCGAGTGAAGGGAAAAAAATTAAAACACATAACTAGCGACTCTTTCAGCCTATCTTTGCAATTTAAAAAAAATGCAAAACAATTAAAGGGTTACAAACCTAGCAGAAATGAGTGCATAGCTTTGCAACTACTGCTCTTCTGTAACTCGGTCACACTAATGATGTAGAGTTATACCTTGATTAGCAGAGCACTTTCCCAGACATCATGGATTATAAGTCCCTTGGACTTGTACAAAGTGGTAAAGTCCTTTTAGGACCTCAGTCCTTGTCCTTTTAATTCTTTCCATTTGCAGGACACTACCTGGGTCCCGGTCTATGGTGGGGGACAGCACGGGAGAATCCACACTGCTGATACCAAGCCTCTGCATCTTAGTGTAGCATCCTGTTAATGTTCACTCTAATTTCCCTCCACTCCTGACAGATGATGCTTGAAAAATTTTCAAGAAGTTGGAACTCTAGTTAGTCAGTCAGATTCCGGCAAACTTGCTAGGGCAACCATGGTAATTTACTAAACCTTTCCCCCTGTTGATATGCTGCTCAGTACCACATACTAAAAAATCTCCTTTTCATAAACAGATGGGATCCCACCACTAGCCTGGACAACTTCCTTTTTCCATTTTGGTACTTCTGAAATATTTATGTCTCCTAGGGTTTCCCCGGCCTGAAACATTGTCAGAACCAATTCTGGTAACAGTGCCCTTTTTACAATTTCACCCCATCCTCCCTCAGCCAAACACGAATTTAAAAAAATAAATTAATATATAATTCTTACCACAGTGAGTCCATGGACTGCCTATGTTAGCAGGAGGTTATGAACAAGACAATGCAAAAAGAAGTAAGAGAAGCACTCCAAAATAATAAAAAGTTGCAATCTGGCTTTATGTTGATGCAGAATGTAAAGTGGGGGGATTCTTTCCTCTCCTTCCTCCCCGTACCACAATGACAAAGAAAAAAATATGCTCCTTCATTGTCTTGGCAAGCATTTTCACCTTAGGTGGACCAACCTTCTGAGCCAGAACTCTGGAGGACAGGATTGTCCAGAAGCAGGGGAAACACAAGAGGGCCAAGGATGAGATGTTTGGCGGTGTGGTATGCACAAGTGAAGAGTACCTGGAGCTCCAGAGTGTGAAAGAGGAACAGGACATGCAAAGGGAGGAGAGACTGCTCAACAAACTCCTCAAGGAAGAGCAGAGGAATAGAGGACAGGACCATCTGCTCATGGAAAGGCTGATCAACTTGGTGACCAACAGGGTTCAGCTGCCAGCTCCAGTACCAGCTCCACAGCTGCGCCCTTTGACAGCTTCACCGATGCCCATAGAATCTCCTCCATGGTATCACATCCTGCAGCCAGTGCAGGCACTGGAAAACTCTAGGGTTGGCTGAGTCATTGACAACTCTATGAACTGGAGTGGACAAATGTACCTGTGCTCTCCATCCCCATGCAACCTACAGCCCCATACAATCCTTTGCAGCCACATGCAAACCAGGCAACACATTTTGCCAGAGGGAAGGAGAATAGGAGGAGATCTACAGACAGCTGCTTCCACTACCAGTGAGACTGACTTGTGAGGCTTGGAGTTTGGGGTTCATACAATTTCATTGTTTTACTCTGATTTTGAATGTTTTGCACAGACACACGTACACTTCTCTTCACACTGCACACTTGTTACTTCCTACTTGTGAAGAGGAAGCTGTTACGCCTGTAATGGTTTAACTTTTTTTTTATTCAGTTGTTTGGTTAATAAATTGGTTTGGTTGTACAACAGGTTGCTGTGTGGGTTCTTGTAAAGGAAGGTGGACCTAGGAAGTTGTTTCATAAATTTTTAATTAAGTTGCAAAATCTCACACATCACATGAAACCCACAAAACCTATAGTTGCATAAAACCTGTAACAAGTTGACAGTTGTATAATACAGCAATAAAAATTGATTACAGGTTGATCAAAACTGTTCCAATTATCACCTCATTACAGGCCCCCATTACAGCATCATAGCTCATTCACACCAACTTGTGGTGCAAGGATGCAGGCACACAAGGCATCACTTATTTCCCTTGCCTGCCTGGACCCAGCCCAAGTGATCAGTGCACTTTCTGGTTGCCGATACTAGGTCTGCAAACCATTAGTGTCTTGAATCAACACCATGCAAATGTACTCGCCTTTAGCCTTGCAGAGTGCAACAGGCCACAATCATATGGCCGCAGTCAGCCACACTGAAATCCAAATGGTTTTGTAGGCAAGTGCCATCTTGCCTTCAGCTTGTGAAATGTGCAATCCACCACGATCCCACAATGAAACTTCCTGTGGCAGGTCCTCTGATGTCAGGGTATGGTTTCATGAGCCATGGCAGAAGTGCGTAGGAGGGGTCTCCCAAAATAAGTAATGGGCACCAATACCCTCTTGATAACAACATTAAGAAGGAATAAGGTCCCTCTTTGTCCCAGCATGTAAATGTCAGATCTCCTCATCACCTGGCATCATGCACTTTTTCGTACTTCCCGTATTGGGGTATGTCTACACTACGAGAGTATTTCGATTTTACTTAAATCGAATATGTGGAATCGATATTACAAAGTCGAACGTGTGTATCCACACTAAGGACAGTAATTCGACTTTGTGAGTCCACACTAATGGGGCAAGCATCGACATTGGAAGCGGTGCACTGTGGGCAGCTATCCCACAGTTCCCGCAGTCCCCGCTGCCCATTGGAATTCTGGGTTGAGCCCCCAATGCCTGCTGGGGAAAAAAATGTGTCGAGGGTGGTTTTGGGTAACTGTCGTCATCCAACCGTCACTCCCGCCCTCCCTCCCTGAAAGCGCAGACGGGCAATCAGTTCGCGCACTTTTCTGGTGAGTGACAGCACGGACGCCACAGCACTGCGAGCCTGGAGCCCGCTGCGACCATCGCTGCAGTTATGGCCGTTGTCAACACCTCGCACCTTATCGTCCACCTTTTCCAGAGGCAGATGCTGAGAAATCGGGCGAGGAGGCTACGGCAGCGCGGTGAGGACATGAAGTCTGAGAGTGGCACAGACCTCTCACAAAGCACGGGACCCCGCGCCGTGAACATCATGGTGGCAATGGGTCATGTTGATGCTGTGGAACGGCGATTCTGGGCCCGGGAAACAAGCACGGACTGGTGGGACCGCACAGTGCTGCAGGTCTGGGATGAATCACAGTGGCTGCAAAACTTTCGGATGCGGAAGGGAACTTTCCTGGAACTTTGTGAGTTGCTGTCCCCTGCCCTGAAGTGCAAGAACACCCGGATGCGAGCAGCCCTGACTGTCCAGAGCGAGTGGCCATAGCCCTCTGGAAGCTTGCAACGCCAGACAGCTACCGGTCAGTCGCGAACCACTTTGGCGTGGGCAAATCTACCGTGGGGGTTGCTGTGATGCAAGTAGCCAACGCAATCGTTGAGCTACTGCTGTCAAAGGTAGTGACCCTTGGAAACATGCAGGTCATCATAGATGGCTTTGCCGCGACGGGATTCCCAAACTGCGGTGGGGCTATAGATGGAACTCACATCCCTATCCTGGGACCGGACCACCAGGCCAGCCAGTACATTAACCGAAAGGGCTACTTTTCAATGGTGCTGCAAGCACTGGTGGACCATAGGGGACGTTTTACAAACATCAACGTCGGATGGCCAGGCAAGGTTCATGACGCTCGTGTTTTCAGGAACTCTGGTCTGTTTAGACGGCTGCAGGAAGGTATTTACTTCCCGGACCACAAAATAACTCTTGGGGATGTGGAGATGCCTATAGTGATCCTCGGGACCCAGCCTACCCGCTAATGCCCTGGCTCATGAAGCCCTATACAGGCGCCCTGGACACTGAAAAAGAACTCTTCAACTACCGGCTGAGCAAGTGCAGAATGGTGGTGGAGTGTGCTTTTGGACGTCTCAAGGGGAGATGGAGAAGCTTACTGACTCGCTCTGATCTCAGCGAAACCAATATCCCCATTGTTATTGCAGCTTGCTGTGTGCTCCACAATCTCTGTGAGAGCAAGGGGGAGACCTTTATGGCGGGGTGGGAGGTTGAGGCAAATAGCCTGGCTGCTGTTTATGCCCAGCCAGACAGCCGGGCGATTAGAAGAGCCCAGCGGGACGCGCTGTGCATCCGGGAGGCTTTGAAAGCTAGGTTCCTCAGTGAGCAGGGTAACCTGTGACTATTAAGTTTGTTTAAAGAGAAGCTGAACCTGTCCCCGTTTCTTTACCCGGTTAATGTTGACTATCCTCTCCAGCTACATACCCCGTTCACCCCGTCACCCCCTTCCAACACACGTTTAAAAATAAAATAAATGGAACTTTGTTAATGAACCCCGTTTTCTTTATTACGGGTTTCGCGGTAAAGTGTTGAAACTGGGACGCAGATTGTGGTGGGGAGCGGGCGTAGTGATGGAAAGGACGCTTCTAAACTCGAGGAATGACAGGCTCCTGCCCCTAGAGCGGTCCGCCGTGGTGGACTGGTTGTTTCAATGGAGCCTGCCACCCCTCCTTTTCGGGACTCTGTGTGTGGGGGCTATGTGACTTTGTGGCGGGGGAGGACGGTTACAGATCCCCTGCTGCGTGGCTCTGTGATCCAGGATAAGGACCGCTGCATAAGATCTCTAACCGCCCTCCCCCGCCACAAAGTCACATAGCCCCCCCCCCCCCCCCACAGAGAACATGAAAACCACCTCCCAGACTGACCAGGGTGCCTAGTGACTGCAATGTGTGTGTGACCTGCTGCTGAACCTGCCCCCGTGTCTGTACCCTGGTAAAGGTGACTGTCCTCTCCAATTACCAACCCCCTTCCACCCTTCAAACACACTCTCCTCTAAAAGAACATGATGGAAACAGTCATTAACAGAAACGTAATTTTTATTAGCAACTACACAGTTAGGGGATGAAACTGGGACGGGGGCTTGGGTGAGGCGGGAAGGAAAGGACTTATCAAATTTTTGGGAATGAGAGCCTTCTGGTACTTGAGCAGTCTGCAGGGGTGGAGTGACAGTTTTTACGGCCCCTGCCGCCCTTCCTTCTTGGGACTTTGGGTGAGGGGGGTATGGGACTTTGTGGCGGGGGAGGGCGGTTAGAGATAGACTGCAGCGGGGCTCTGTCCTCCTGCCTCCGGTCCTGCAGAACATCCACAAGGCACCGGAGCGTGTCCGTTTGCTCCCTCATTAGTCCAAGCAGCGTTTGAGTCGCCTGCTGGTCTTCCTGCC
This sequence comes from Emys orbicularis, assembly GCF_028017835.1. Lineage (NCBI taxonomy): Eukaryota > Metazoa > Chordata > Testudines > Emydidae > Emys > Emys orbicularis. Next base: position 327,343,558 of record NC_088683.1, on the reverse strand, counting down.
GCCACCTCTCCTCCCGTTCAATGTGTGATCGATGGTATTGCAACATGTTCTCCCTCCACTGGGTCTGCTGGGCCGCCTCGGCTCGGGAGCAGCCCATAAGTTCTGAGAACATGTCGTCCCGTGTCCTTTTCTTTCTCCGCCTAATCTGCGCCAGCCTCTGGGAGGGGGATGCCAGGGTAGGTCGGGAGACAGTCGCAGCTGTGGGATGGGGAAACGGGAGTGAATTCCTCAAAAAGATAATTTTTTGTGAACAATGAACATAGTCTTTCTCTGTGAACAAGACCATGCACAGCACCTATCACATGCGCACTCAGGACAAGGTCGAATTTTCGGCCTTCGCATTCAGTGCCTGGGGTCTTGCAGTGGAGATCAGACAAGCGGGGCAGGACAGCAGAATTCGGGTAGCAGGCTGACATGGTAAGCCGTAGACTTTTGGCTGCTTAAAACTTAAATTATAGCAGTGCCCTCCTTTCACGTTCAAAGCAATGCTCCTAGCGTTGGCCAGTTCCTGCTGCTGGTAATCCGGCAAGCATGAACTCTGCCCCTGTCCCACCCCCTCGCGGCTGTCCACGGGAAAGATCCCTGTATGCTGCCCCTTTCCCACCTCCACCGCGTGGCTGTAAACCGCCGGTTACAGTTCTGTAAAGGATCAGGCAAGCAGTCCCAATAGTAACATTCCCCTAATTCTAAGCAGGTCACCATGAGCGACATCACTCTGCTGAGGATTTCTGAGACAGAGAAAGAACGCATGCTGCGTGAAAGCCAGCAAAAACCAGGGCCGTATGCCGCCATGCTCTGCAAGGCAATGATCCCAGAGTACTTGATGATAGCCTGGCGCGGAAAAGTTTCCTACCACGGAGGACACAATAAGGCCGCTCTCCCCAGGAACCTCATGCAAAGGCTTTCCAATTACCTCCAGGAGAGCTTCATGGAGATGTCCCATGAGGATTTCAGCTCTATCCCCGGACATATAGACCTTCTTTTCCAGTAACTGCACTGCCAAGGACTTAAACGTTAAGCGCCTAGGGCAAACTAATCATGAAAAACCCATTGTTAATATTCCTGTTCTGTTAAAAATAAATGTTTACATGTTTAAAACACTTACTGACTGATCCTTCCCCTGATTCAGGGTCCGGGTTAACGCCTGGGGACGGTTGGTAGGGGATCTCTGTGAGGGTGATGAAGAGATCCTGGCTGTCGGGGAAATCAGCGTTGTAAGCGCTGTCGACTGCCTCGTCCTCCTCATCTCCTTCCTCATCTTCCCCGTCCGCTAACATCTCCGAGGAAGCGGCCGTCGACAATATCCCATCCTCAGAGTCCACGGTCAGTGGTGGGGTAGTGGTGGCGGCCGCACCTAGAATGGAATGCAGTGCCTCGTAGAAACGGCATGTCTGGGGCTGGGATCTGGAGCGTCCGTCTGACTCTTTGGTCTTCTGGTACCCTTGTCTCAGCTCCTTGATTTTCACGCGGCACTGTGTTGCATCCCGGCTGTATCCTCTCTCTGTCATGGCTTTTGAGATCTTCTCGTAGATCTTTGCATTCCGTCTTTTCGATCGCAGCTCCGAAAACACGGACTCATCGCCCCACACAGCGATCAGATCCAAGACTTCCCGATCAGTCTATGCTGGGGCCTTCTTTCTATTCCGAGATTGCATGGTCACCTCTGCTGGAGAGCTCTGCATCGTTGCCAGTGCTGCTGAGCTCGCCACGATGTCCAAACAGGAAATGAGATTCAAACAGCCCAGACAGGAAAAGGAATTCAAATTTTCCCGGGGCTTTTCCTGTGTGGCTGGTCACAGCATCCGAGCTCGGACTGCTGTCCAGAGCGTCAACAGAGTGGTGCACTGTGGGATAGCTCCCGGAGCTCTTAGCGTCGATTTCCATCCACACCTACCCTAATTCGACATGGCCATGTCGAATTTAGCGCTACTCCCCTCGTTGGGGAGGAGTACAGAAATCGAATTTAAGAGACCTCTATGTCGAACTAAATAGCTACGTTGTGTGGACGGGTGCAGGGTTAATTCGATTTAACGCTGCTAAATTCGACATAACCTCCTAGTGTAGACCAGGCCTTGGTGTTCATGAATTTGCTTCAGTGGTCAACCCAGGCCTGAAGAAGCAGGGATTCAAACCCTTTGCTATACACATATTTGCTTGCTCCTTCTGGTGGGAAAATTATGGGCACCTGTGCCATCAAAATAGCCTCAGCCCAGTAGGTGAACCCCATTCTTTTAAAGCCAGCTATTATTTCGCAGGATTAATCACCTCACAGACCTCCACTACCACAAGCCTGATAGTTAACTTCCCAACAATAAATTGGTTTGCAATGGCCTCCAGAGGGCAATTGTAACTTGCTTCTGTACTAGTAAGGCCTCCCTAAGTTGAGCGTTGTGGCATTAGAGAGTCAGGGCAAGCTCCTCACACAACTCCCTGAAGGTCTCCTTCCTCATGTGGAAGTTCTAGAGCCACTGCTGGTCATCCCATATCTCTATGACAGTGTGGTTCCCACCACACTGTGCGAGTTCGATCTTCTCCTGCACCAGAAGCAGAATGTATGGCAACTGCAGCAAGTACCATGTCTGTCCAGTCTGCCATGAATGAATCGCCCTACAAGTTCCGCCAGCTTCTGTGTTTCAGAAACTCCTCCTGAAATGCCACCCAGAGTCTCACTGAACATCTGTTCCATTGCATAAAAAGTTCACCCATGGATCAGCTCATCCAACAAATCCATGGCTTGTTCCCTAGCTGGAATGGGCTGTGAGGAATGTGCAGAGCCAGAAAAGCCTCCGCTAAATGTGGCGGGCTAAAATCACTTGCTATCCAGCAAGGACAGACAAGTTCTCCCATAACATACCACACACCAATACGTAGAGCATCTCCAGTTGGTGAGGGGCAAAGAACCCTGGGATATAGCTCCAGAAATCCTAGTGCTAAACACACACATGTGCCTGCAGCACTAGTTTATTGGGTATGGGGTATGTGCAGCTCTCCAGTGTGGCCCCTCAGACTCACCAAGGTCAACACCAGGAGCAAAGAGCTGTTTACCTCATGGTAAAACTAAAGGCCCTGGCCTTTATTAAGTTTTTACCTCAGGACAGCTCATGTGTGTCAATTACCCCAATGTAAAAAATACACCTTTTTTAGCAGTGAAGATAAGACTTCTGAAGAGTTTTACGTATCCTGTAGCAGCATCCTCACTGTATTACTAACTCGAGTGATAGCAGCACTCAAGCTTCAAACCACACCCCTTATAGGCCAGCTAGCTCGAGTTTAGGCACCACATAACTCGAGCTAGAGATTTTTGTATGCGGATGGGAGTCAGGTTAGAGGCAATGCTTGAACTATACCTCAAGCTAACACTGCAGTAAAGACAAGCCCTAAGACTAATAAATGAGGCCCTTCTGAGAAGGAAGTTTCTTTTATTTGATTCTTTTATTTAAGTAGAGGAGCCTCTGATGGTTTGTGAAGGGGCGTTTGGAACTGGGACCCCACCACACTAAATATAACTTGATAGTACCAAATATATACAATGTAGGGACAGCTTTAAAAGTTGAAAGCCTAAAATTAGTCTTGAAATCTCTACTTATTATTATTATATGTATCGCAGTATCTCCTAGAGCAGGGGCGGGCAAACTTTTTGGCCTGAGGGCCACATCGGGTTTCGTAAATTGTATGGAGGGCTGGTTAGGGGAGGGGGTCATGGCCCGGCCCCCACCTCCTATCTGGCCACCCCGGGAATCCTGCCCCATCCAACCCCCCCCCCCTCTTCCCTGATGGCCCCCCCGGGACCCCTGCCCCAGCCACACACCCCCGCTCCCTGTCCCCTGACTGCCCCCGGACCCCCACCGCCCCATCCAACCCCTCCTCTAATTCCTGACGGCCCCCTCGGGACCCCTGCCCCATCCAACCACCCCTTCTCCCTGTCCTCTGACTGCCCCCTGCCGCCCCATCCAACCCCCCCTCCTTCCTGACTGCCTCCCCCGGGACCCCTGCCCCCATTCAACCCCCTGTTCCCCCCCGACCGCCCCGCCCCATATCCACACCCCCGCCCCCTGACCACCATCCTGAACTCCCCTGCCCTCTATCCAATCCCCCCTGCTCCCTGCCTCCTTACCGCGCTGCCTGGAGCACCGGTGGCTGGCGGCGCTACAGCCGCGCCACCCAGCTGGAGCCAGGCCACGCCGCTGCCGCCACCATGCAGCTCAGAGCACCAGGTCAGGCCGGGCTCTGCAGCTGCACTGCCCCAGGAGCTCACAGCCCCACCGCCCAGAGCATTGCACCAGCGGCGGATCAAGTGAGCTGAGGCTGCGGGGAAGGGGGAGGAGGGACAGCGGGGGAGGGGCCGGGGGTGAGCCTCCCGGGCCAGGAGCTCGGGGGCCGGGCAGGACGGTCCCATGGGCCGTAGTTTGCCCACCTCTGTCCTAGAGACCCCAATTGACACTAGAGCTTCATTGTTTTAGGCACTGTACAAATACAGAGTCAAAGATAGGCCAAGCCCTAAAGCGATTACATTCAAGATAGGACAAGATTGGGAAGGCACACAGGAAGTCTGTAACAGAGCCAGAAATTTAACCCAATTTTCCTGAGTCCCCCTCCAGTGCCTTAACCATGAAACCATCCCTTCTTTCCACCAAGTACATCTAAAACTTGTAGGTGCCTAAGTGCTGATTCATAGATTCATAGATTCTAGGACTGGAAGGGACCTCGAGAGGTCATCGAGTCCAGTCCCCTGCCCGCATGGCAGGACCAAATACTGTCTTTAGACATTTAAATATAGATATAGGTCCTGATCCTTCAAAGTGTTCCACACTGGAAAATCCCTATGTCCATGCAAAGTCCCAAGGTCATCAGAGGGGTTCCATGTGGGTGCGGGGGTGTATATCTGTCCTGAGCAGTGCAGGATTGGGACATTATATGCCTAACTTTAGATACACAGGTTTGAATAGCTGACACATAATTGTAATTATGAACATATAGATATTGTTTCAGTTGCTGCCTGATAAATCCATACTTTATCAAAGTAGAAGATCTGGTAAAATACTGTACCAAAATCTTTAAGATTGACTTTTTTTATTTTTTGCAGCAATTAAAATTGCTTAAAAGTAGAATAAAAAAAGGAAAGAGACTCCAGTGGGAATCCTGAAAAATGCAAAAATAGTCTAATGGAAGCTCTTTTAAACATAAATGTACATAAAAGCATAAACTGCACAGAACCTGCAAGGAGCAGGAAGAATGGCATTCATTATATAATTGATATTACTGGTTATTTATCATCTCAGTGGTACAAGGTCCCCAATTTAATAATTTATTAGTGTCCATTGTGTACTTCAGGCTGAGATACAGAATTAAAAATTATTGACAACATGATAATATGTGATGCAAAAATCTGCTCTCAAGCAATACAGATTGAGTCATTTACTCTGCATGCAAAAGTGAAGCACGTGCCCTGTCTTTAGCATGAAAAAAGTAATCTTTCAGACTGAAAAACAAGCACTAATGAGTATGAAACCTACTCCTCAAGCCAAAGGAAACCTGGGAGACACTGCAGCTAGGTCACACACTCATCATGTAAAAAAGACTTATCCAAGGGAAATTAAATCCTCTCTGAAAAATGAAGAGGTGACCTCTTTTCACTGTAGAGGCACCAAGCCAATTAACCACCGTGAACTAGAGAAAGGAGACTAAAATCAATACCTTTTGACACTGAATCAAAATAAGTGCCTATGCTGTGGCCCAGGATGTCTGTAGTGCAGGGGCGGGCCATGAATGCTCAGCAAATTGGGGTTGGGGTGCGGGAGATGGTGAGGGCTCTGGCTGGGGGTGCAGGCTCCAGGGTAAGGCCAGAAATGAGGAGTTCAGGGTGTGGGAGGGTGCTCCAAGCTGGGGCGGGGGAGTAGGGTGCGGGGGTGGGGGGTGAGGGATCTAGGGTGGGGCTGGGGATGAGGAGTTTGGGGTGTAGGAGGGTGCTCTGGGCTGGGACCAAGGGGTTCGGAGGGCAGGAGGGGGATCAGTACTGGGGCAGAGGGTTGGGGGGCGGGGAGAGGCTCAGGGGTGCAGGCTCCAGGCAGCTCTTACCGCAAGCGGCATGGCCCCACTCCAGCCGGGGAGCAGGGTTGGGGGCTGCTCCACGCTGCTTCTGGAAGCAGTGACATGGCCTCGCTCCGGCTCCTACGCGGAGCCGCGGCCAGGCGGCTCTGCGCGCTGCCCCGTCCGCAGATGCCGCCCATGCAGCTCCCATTGGCCACAGTTCCCGGCCAATCGGTACTGCGGGGGTGGCGCTTGGGGCGGGGACAGCATGCAGAGTGGAGACCCCTGGCTGCCCCTGCACGTAGGAGCCGGAGCAAGACCATGTCACTGCTTCCAGAAGCAGTGTAGAGCAGCCCCCAAGCCTGCTCCCTGGCTGGAGCAGGGCCATGCTGCTGCTTCTGGGAGATGCATGGAGCGATCCCGACCCTGCTTCCCAGCTGGAGCGCCGGAGTGGGGCAAGCCCCAGACCCAGCTCCCCAGCGGGAGCTCGAGAGCTGGTTTAAATGGCTGGTGGGCCAGATCCGGCCCGTGGGCCGTAGTTTGCCCACCCCCGCTGTACTGTCTCAGATATCCTTTTCTCTGCATAACCAGCCTGCATGTGCAAAAGTAACCCCTGCTCCACAGCCAAACCACAGAATTCGCAACATTGTTCAGACAACCCAGTGACCTCTGACATCAATTTTTTAGTCTTAAATGTCAAAGATAAAAGATAACTTTCCTCTTTCTTTCTTTCTTCCTTTCTTTTTTTTTTTTTTTTTTTGGATTCACAAATGTTTGAACACTGATATCCATTTTCTTTCCTTCATTTTACCTGAGACTCTACATATAACAGTAACTGGAGGGAGGAGAAAGTTTAGAGAGCTTCACCACACTGCAGCAACCAAGGAAAAAAGGCCCCCACACCACCACGCTTTCTAGGATCTAGGATGGAGAAAGCACCTCTTATCTGATTTTTAAAATTACCTACGGATGGCCAAAACTTGTATATCTCTCCCTCTCTTAAGGTCATATGGAGGGATAAACTCCTGCCCTAGGGATGCTGTTCAGGACAGGGAATTGTAGGGCCTGGGAGATGTGGCTCTGTTTCAGTCCTTGGTGTCAGTTTAGAAGGCTGGGGATATTTCTAGCTGTACAAGCTTTGTATTTGAAAGGCTTTGTTCTCTATTTCTTGCGGATCAGATTAATGAGGGATAGACAATTTTTGATTTTGACTTAATCACTTAATACTGAAGAATATATCATTTCCACTAAAGTTTTACAGAGTTCAAAAGGAAACAACAAATAATCAGAATTAACTGTGAAAAAATAAATACGCAAACAAAAAATAAAGTATAAAAAAATTAAAACCAAAATATAAAACTAGGAACAAAGTAAAATCAGACTAACCACAACATTAATAAGAAACATTTCTCACTCCTTTCTGATCCACCATTAATTGAGAAATCAAATAACTCGTTTTTAGGGTAGAATTCTCAAGTCATGCATAAAGCCAACATAATCAAGTCTGTGTGGTTTGCCTGTGTGGAGTTTGGAGAGGACATCAACCCACACAACCCCAGGGTAGGCTACAAGGCTTCAGCTCAGCGCCTCCAGGGCCACCATTTCAGCCTGTGGACTCAAATAATGACCCAGCCTCATCTACACTCCCATGCAGGGGACCCTGACCAACTTTCACTTTTCCTCTCTGCAATGGCATATTCCATGTCAGTGCAGAGTTCACCACTCAAGTGGACAGAATGTGCAGTGGCTGTACATCCTGCACATCTATCTGCCTGAATCGCACTGCACAGGTACATCAAGGGGATTCCACAGAGCAGAGGGAAGAAGGGCCTTGCATGGGCCTACCATCAAGGGGTGAATTCCACCCACGGACAGCAAGAACATTTCAAATAACATCTCACAGGGCAAGTAAATATTAAATTAACTGCTGTGGTCTCAAAGGCCTCGTTTAGATGCTCTATCCATATGGAAGTTTCTCTTTAGCTCAGGGGTGGGCAAACTATGGCCTGCGGGCTGGATCCGGCCCATCAGCCATTTTCAGCTGGCCCTCAAGCTCCCGCTGGGGAGCTGGGTCTGGGGCTTGTCCCGCTCTGGCGCTCCAGCTGGGGAGCAGGGTCGGGGGCCACTCCACGTTGCTTCCGGAAGCAGCAGCCATGGCCCCGCTCCAGCTCATATGTGTATGGGAAGCCAGGGGGTTCCGCTCTGCACGCTGCCCCCCGCCCGAAGCACCGCCCCCGCAGCTCCCATTGGCCGGGAACTGCAGCCAATGGGAGCTGCAGGGGTGGCGCCTGCGGACCGGGCAGCGCGCAGAGCCGCCTAGCCGCGGCTCCACGTAGGAGTCAGAGTGGGGACATGGCTGCTGCTTCCAGGAACCGCTTGAGGTAAGCCCCACCTGGAGCCTGAACCCCTGAGCCTCTCCCCACGCCCCAACCCCCTGCCCCAGCCCTGATCCCCCTCCCACCCTCCAAACCCCTCAATCCCAGCCCGGAGCACCCTCCTGCACTCCAAACCCCTCATCCCCAGCCCCACCCTAGAGCCCGCACCCCCAGCCGGACCCTGCACCACTTCCCGCTCCCCAACCCCCCGCCCCAGCCCTGATCCCCCTCCCACCCTCCAAACCCCTCAATCCCAGCCCGGAGCACCCTCCTGCACCCCAAACCCCTCATCCCCAGCCCCACCCCAGAGCCTGCACCCCCAGCCGGAGCCCTCACCCCCCCTCCGCACCCTACTCCCTGCCCCAGCCCAGAGCCTCCTCCCGCACCCTGAACTCCTCATTTCTGGCCCCACCCTGGAGCCCACACTCCCAACCAGAGCCCTGACCCCCTTCCGCACCCCAACCCCAATTTTCTGAGCATTCATGGCCAGCCATACAATTTCTATTCCCAGATGTGGCCCTCGGGCCAAAAAGTTTGCCCACCCCTGCTTTAGCTGGTAGCCAGGAAAACAGAACATTGAATTCAGGCCTTGCCAGGTGCAGTAAGTGAAGCAGCAAAATTATTTTCATCTTCTTTATTTTCAAATATATTTGTCTAAATGCTTAAGCTAAATGTGGATTCTGTAAGTAACTTGAGAACTTAAGGTCAGATTGTGATTCTATTACTCATGGTGGTGAGCAGCTACTCACATAAGGTATGCCATTGATTTCAGTGGAAGTACTCACATGAGTAACTACTAACTAACATGAATAAAGGGATCACAATATGACCCTTCAACATTATTGTGTAATTTTTAAGCACTTCATTTTACCTTTATGAACTGCACTTTTTGACAAACTCCAAGTCCATTTCAGGCAATCTTGCTCCCACTTGAAGCCAATGAGAATATGAGCAACATCAGGAGCTTTGATAGCCACCTTATTCTAATCAAAGTATTTCACAATGGTTAACTCATTTACCTGATCTTATCCTTGGTCTCCATCCTCTTTTTTCATGTGATCTTTTCCTGCTAAGAACATGAAGCAGACATTGAATTTATAAATTAAACAAATTATTTTTTTATCTTCTCTGCTTGAGTGTTGTCATCTCTTTCTCTTTAAATGTACTTCAGAAAGCCCAATCTTATGAAACCCCACTCACTGTTCACTCCATCCCTTATCTCCGAAATGTGGCTGTGCTTCTGACTGACTGCTCTTTATCCAGATTCCTTGTCAAACCTCCTGCTCTCAGTTGTTCAGCATGCTTGCTTGTCTCATTTTCAGCAACACTGGTACTTGGCAAGCACAGAGATCTTGGTTTCTTTCTGCAACTTTAACTGAATTCACACCATTTTCTTCTGTAACTGATTTTTGTCCATTTTGTGGAGAGAGAGTGAGAATGTGAAAGATGTTGTTTCTGTTTTCCTTTTCCTTCTTTTTCCAGGAAGCCGAGACAATGTTGGAACCAAAGTCTGCCCTGTCTTAGCTCTCTGGTCTGCTAGCAGCCACTTCTTAACATCAGCTCTCGAGTCCTGAAAGAAGAAAAAGAAATGAGAGAGGAGAGTGACATTAATAATGAGAGGAATTAAACTGAAGGGCATGAAAAAGTCGTTTCCTCTGAGGACATAGCTGCAGTTCCTAGTGAGTCATGTTTCTAATTATAAATGACCCTGTGCATTACAGTACTTGCAAGCACGTGGAGGGCAGAAACAGAGCTATGCCTTTTTCTCCCCACACACACTACTGTAAGTATACTGACTAAGAGGCAGGTTTTCACTTTCTCCCTCTGCCTCATTATGTGCTGGAAAAGGCTCTTGGAGAACCTAAGAGCCCCATGAAGGATTTTGGGCAGAATACTTTTGAAGAGTTGTTTTGCCCTTGGAATAAACTAGACTGCAGACAGAGGAGGCGATTAGCTAGACTGCAGCTAGGTTTACAGGCGAGGATACAAAGTCTTCACCTCCTATCCCCACTTCCACTTATATAGGTCATCCTCTAGGTTATGCTGTCCAAACACTCAGTATAGTTTTCAGGAACAATGTACACATTCCTTCAAACTGATACACAGAATTTACTGCCATTAGCAACCTGAATAGTGCCTACTTGATGCAACACATCTACTGCCAAATTGCTTAACTGATTCATTCACTATGCATATATAAATGAATTATGCAGTATAAAGCCATTTTTAGCCCTTTCCAGCTTCCTACATTTGTTTGCCCAGTGATTTTTTTTCTCCCTCTTGGTTTGTAAAAATGCATTTTGGTTTAAGGGGGAGAATAAGTGAATAGATTCCCCAATCTTTCACTCTACCGACTCCCCCATTGCAAACACACACATCCCTGATAAGTGGGGTTCATTATAAGCCAAGTGGACAATGTTTGTAGAAACTCCTTCTTAAACTATTGACAGCATTTCACTGTTCTGTCTCTGTGCAAATGTAAATTCTTTTCTGTCTCTCTGACTGGGCTCTCAGCTACTAGGTCTTTTCTTAAATGTATAGTCAAACATGTTTGTCTCCAGCTAGCATCTTGGGGACCCATTAGTCACAAATCTAACCAGAAAATAATCGAGGCTGTGCTGTAATATATAAATATGATCATTGTGAAATTATCAGATTAAAATACAAATAATCTGGGTTTTTTTGTTTTGGCTTGAGGTTTTGCATTATTTAGGAATCTATTCCGTTAATTTGTACATGAAAAACAAGGGAATGTAAAACTGAGAGGAATTTCCAGTGGTGCGAGTAGGGCGGTCCGGTCCAGTATGCCGTACCAGTAAGATATTTGTAGCCGGTATGCTGTATTGGAAAGACACAGGAGGGGCAGAAAGTGGTGCCACCAGGCGGCCCCACACCAGCAGCTCCTCCAGTGTGGCTGTACCGCCTCCAGCCCTGCCTCTCCAGCCCTTCCATGCAGCTGCGTCTCCTGTCTGGGGTCTGTACAGCATCCCCGCCAGAGGATAGGGCTGGGGCAGTACAGCCGTGCCGGAGGAGCTGCTGGTGTGGGGCCACCCAGCAGCCGCATGTTCTGCTCCTTTCGCTGCTGCAGTTCTGGAGAGTCCTGTGGTTCAGAAGTCTCCAGCGCAGAGGGAGGAGGACAGAGCCCCCACAGGTAATGTGGGATGGATCATGGGGAGGGGACGGGAGAGCATGGGGGCCCTGGGCTGGGGGCAGTGAGGAGTCATGTGGGAGGTCACATACGGAGGTCACATGCCCCCCTTTGTGTCCCTCCCATGAATGCAGTGTACCGGTAAGAAACTAATTCTACTTGCACCGCTGGTGATTTTGGAAATGGCATTCCCAGTGTAATGTCTTTGCAAATAAAATCTGGCACATATACTTTTCCAGGCCTTTCAATAAGTGGATTCAGCTTGTTTTTCTGTCTGTACAAATGTTTCAATATTTGTATAGCATAGAGTCCAACAGAAAAGTAACACAATCTTAGGCTACGTCTTCACTACGGGGGGGGGGGGTCGATTTAAGATACGCAAATTCAGCTACGCAAATAGCGTAGCTGAATTCGACGTATCGCAGCCGACTTACCCCGCTGTAAGGACGGTGGCAAAATCGACCTCCGCTGCTTCCCGTCGACGGCTCTTACTCCCACCTTCGCTGGTGGAGTAAGAGCGTCGATTCGGGGATCGATTGTCGCGTCCCAACGGGATGCGATAAATCGATCCCCGAGAGGTCGATTTCTACCCGCCGATTCAGGCGGGTAGTGTAGACCTAGCCTAAGGTGCTACTTAATTAGTTACAACCATTTATGCAAATCAAGGAAAATCTTGCCCCAACCTTCATGGGTGTGGAGAACTCCACAGAATGTGAAACTGGTGCAATTCTACTGCAGAGGGAGACAGGGTCTAGGGAGGTCACACAGAGGTTGTGCACCTTCTTTGCAGTGGAAAGCTCAACAATTCAGGGGTTCCCTGTGCACTGTGGTGCAGGAGCACTTGGAAGTCAAGACAAGGGAGAGCCAGCGGAAGGGCAGGGCCAAGGTATATACTTTCCCCAAAAAATCTGCAGAAGAAAATAACTTATGAGAAATTTCAGGATGATTAATTTAGTTTTGACCATCTTGGCTAGTGGGAATGTCAAAAAACAGACTTAGAATAGAAAGCTAATCACAACCTTAACTATTGAAAGACCATCTCTCCATAATTAATGGGTAACACACTTTCCCAGAAGCTATTCTCCATTCCTATGCTCAGTTTAACATAGGTTTTCCTTTATTATGTTGATCTGGGGAAATTGTTTGACTTCATTTTTGATTTTGTGCCCAACACTGTACATGACCTGAATGCTGAAAAAGAGGTATGCTTTACAATACTCAAACTAAACCCCATTGTCCTGATAATGTATTAATAGCTGTGAGCAATCTATACCCCCTAGGATAAATGAAAAGCCAGATGTGCCAGGGAATTCATGTGTTACTCCTATTAGTGTTGAAGTTCCCATGGAAAACAAAAGTACGGACTAGTATTCTTGACAACTGTAGCTAATCAAGGAAATGAGACACTACAATGTGCCTAAATGCAGTTTAGATATAATTGATTCACTCAGAAGCCAATTTAGCTGAAGAGGAAGTTAAACCCTGGCCAGTAAAGGCAGATCTACACTGTCAAATTTACATGATAATCCCAAATCCGTTTGGTTTTGCCTGTGTAGATGGGATCAAGTGGTGGTGTAACCATGTTACTGGATCAAATTACAACCCTGATGAACATAACGATATGATTCTAGTAGTGTTTCCCATGGTAGAGAAGAGAGACAGAACTTGGTTGTCAGCTACTAGACACAGACAGACCCTGTAGCGTTCCCTGGTTCTCTAGCTCTCTGACTGCTTAATATGACCATATAAGGTCTTCCTAAGTGCTGGCCTGGACAAAATAGTCATGGAAGGATTGCTGTCTACACCCCAGTCTCTGCCATGTAAGTTGTTTAACTGATACAGATAGGCCCTAAACCTCCTTCCAGTGCATCACACAAATTTAATTAAAGAAAAGATAATCCCCAAAATTTAGGGCTTTACTTTTAAAAACAGTCTTCAATTTTGCAGATGCCTGCAATTAATTGTGGATGTGAAGTTACAGGCATAGATACTAATGTTTAGATGTTAAATTACTTAATTTTGCCTGCGTAGACATTGAAATTTTAGTAGTTGTGCCCACAATTCACTATGCCCGATACTGGAGGCTCATTTGATAACCTCCCGCCGCCCCCTTCATGCCTCTAAAAATTGGAACCACTATATGTAATATACATGCTAGATGCATCTGAAGAAGTGAGGTTTTTTTACCCATGAAAGCTTATGCCCAAATAAATCTGTTAGTCTTTAAGCTGCCACCGGACTCCTTGTTGTTTTTGTGGATACAGACTAACACAGCTACCCCCAATACGTGCTAGATGTTGTAATTCACTTCAAAGTAACTCTTAAAATAGCTAAATCAAAATCTTTAAAACCTCAGCTTGGAGCCTGGGGAGCATACATAGCAGAGCCCATAAAATTGCTGAACACAGTCCAAAGTCTAGAGGAGGTGGGAATTTGTGAACAAAGGGAACATGGTACTAATACAATGTATGATTTATACAGTTTATAAGTACAACTGATCACAGAATCACGACTGATTTATGTTGACTTCTTCTGGTATGAACTAGGCCATGAGGATCCCAGTGGAAAAAGTCCACAGTGGTGTGTCCTCAAATAGAATAGCAATAAGGGGCAGTACAGCTAAAAGGATGGGTTGTGCTAGCCAGGTCAGCCGCTTGACTAGGGTGGAGGATGGATGTGCATATTCGGAGCATCCACTGAGCAGCCTCCATTAGGTAAGTTCATGTGGAACCTTGGCTGCAACTGCATCTGTCATCAACAAAGTGGAAACTCCAAGTTATGGCATGGTCAATAACCCAGGACCAGCTACATCTCCATGCAGCACCAATGGGGAAGGATCTGGCCCACAGTATGGAGGGAAGAAAGGCACAATTGTTTTATTTAATAACATTTCCCCAAAAGCAAAAAAGGGTTGAACAGCAAATTGTACACTGAATGATACTGTGCAACTCATATTTGAGCCAGAGTGATTTCATATTGTGGTGTGAAGGTTTTACCTGCAAAAATGGTGTCCACTGTGACACATGCTAAAAACATGTACTTAACCATGATATTGAGCCTGAGAGTGTGGGGGAAATAGATCTTTGAAAGAGAAAATACAGGTAAAGATTAGCAAACATAAGTACTGAACAATGAGATGACAGAAGCAGCATGGTCTAGCAGATAGAGCATAGGACTAGAAGCCAAGAGAGTTTTAGTCTCTATTCTGACATCAATTTGTGTGGCCTTTGGCAACTTATTTACACTGTCTGGGCCATGTTATCTCATTTACTCCAGTATAAATATGGAGAAGCTCCATTGTCTTCATGAAAGAAAGAAAGAAAGAAAGAAAGAAAGAAAGAAAGAAAGAAAGAAAGAAAGAAAGAAAGAAAGAAAGAAAGAAAGAAAGACTGAGAATCTTCAGCTCAGTTACAGAAACAGCAACTGTGTTTCAGGCACAACAGGGTGTAGAAGCTTGCATAGTAACTGCCTACAAAGTGTCTGACTCTGGCCGATATCCAAATACTAGCTATATACCAAAACATATTTAACTTTAAAATGTACATCCTTCTTCAAAACAAATGGGATAAAGAATGACAGTATAAAAATACAACCTGTGAATCTTTTGTATTAGAAACAAAGAAATTTAACTACAAAATGGAATACCCAGGTATCAAAGTACTTGTAGAAAGATGTACAATTTAAAGATTTACTGTAAAAAGCATGCCAGCTAGCTTCAAAGAGAATTCACAGTCAAGGTTACTGCAGCTATTGTACAAATGTACAGAATTTTGCTTTTTATAGATAATTGTCCTATAAATCACAGGCAGAAACTTGAAACAGGTCTGACAGGGTGTAATACAATAAGATGCCAGTAAGCAAAATGTGCTGGAATGGGAATTGTCACAGTCTTAATATGCTTATTGTCGGGGAAATTTAGGGCAGCAAAATCAAATGAAATTTGTGGGCCAGATCCTCAGCTGCTGCAAATCAGTGTTGCTAATTGAGGACGTGACTGTATATTGTATAGCTATTCATAAAGAAAATATTATTTCACAATCTGTCATGATAATTTCAAAAATTATAATATTTAAATAATAAATTACCCAAGAATTTAAAAAAAATTATAGCCAAACTATAGTCTTGTTCATTTTCCCATCTGAGACCAGTTGAACATTTTTCTACCCCAAATCATTATTTTTTCCAGAGTGCAAAAACTTTGTTTAGTGCATTCAGTGTAGCGGGAGTTGCTGCCTTTTGATGAAATATGAAAAATGCAGGCAAAAATGCCAGTATTTATCACAGAAATTTCTGACAAGGTAAAGGACTGATCTTATAGTCCTATTGTCCCCAGTGCTGATCTTTTGTAAGCAAGCAGAATTGGTATGGGAGTAAGACTGGAATTAATTTCTCTTAGGTCACAAAACATCAGTAAAATTATTATATGACAACTACAGTCTCAGGGCTGCAACAACCTCTGTGATTTCCATGGGAGTTCAGCCATTGGGCCATATAGTCACAAATTCATCAAACCTCCCCTCAGCTAGTGAGGATGGAAGCATATTCTCAGGAAAAACAAGGTTTGGAGCTCTCACTCCCAATACCACTGCTTCCCAGGACTTCTGCACCCATTGTGGAGTGAGAAAATTTGCCCCATTGACTTTCTTCTCCTGAGTAAAGAGTGCAGGATCAGGTCCAAAATAAATTTTAGGGAGAACACTGAGGCTGTAGGCAAAGTTTTACTAGTGGATTTTATTATTTGTATTGGCGTAGCACCTAGCAACCCCAGTCACAGACTAGGACCCCATTGTGCTAACAAAAAGACAGTTCCTGTGCCAAAAATCTTATAATGTAAGTATAAGACGAGACGAGTGAATACAGGCAGGTGAGCACACGGAAACAATGTTTTCATCTTGGGTAACTTTTTTCCAGACTTTTCTGTATTCCTTTTTATGCTTCACCATCAGAGGATACCACAAGTGAAAGTCCTGCTCTTTCCTCTCCCTCAGAGGTGTTAAATTCACTGACTTCAGGATTACTCTAATTATTCCCAGTGAAATACTTTTCATTATTACTGCAACAAAGATGGCAAGCCCCAGTAGCAATCAGGAAAGAATAATGTTATCATCAAAGGTTACAGAGGCTGTGGAAATGTTGTGGAATTTGTTGTCCTATCATTGCTCCATGGAAGAATACAATTAAAATAAATAAACATGACTAAATAGGAGCCACATTGAGAAGACCAGGACCAGAAGGAGAAGGGGGCTAAACCTCAGCCATTGGGACAATCTGTATTCCTGATAGAAGAAGCTAAGAATAACCCCACAGTTCTATATAAACAGAATATGATGAACAGAAATGTATTGCACACTAACACTGCAGGACTTTAATTTCAAACCTGCTCTAAGTCTGTACTTCACAGAAATGTTTCTGAGACCAAACACCAGATCAAAACTACTCCTCTAACAGAAGATGTTTGGATCAAGTACAGAGTACGGTATTTACTCTTAGGAAATGTAGGTTTGGGTTAAGTCAAGCAAAAGTTTCCTTATCAATTTTATTTTATATTTCCAGAGAGTTTATGAGAGTGCAAACCTTGAAGAGGAGTAGATGATTCTGACACGAGGGATTTGCAATATTTCAGTTAGGGAGAAAAAGGGAAGTATTTCTTAAGAGGGTGTGATCATGCTCAAGGATGTGGCTACTCTGAAACCACTTCCTAAAGAGGTTGCTAATTTACAATTTATAGGGAGTGAAGGCACATAAAGGAGATATTAAACTGTGCACTAATTATCACCCAGTTAAGCTGACATCACATGCTATGAAAGCATGGAAGAAGATGACTGAAAGGCATCTAAGTGGCACAGCTGAAATTTAGAAGAGTCAGTATGGGTTTATGATGGGAAGGAGGAAAACTGCTCTACAAATCCTCATGGAGAAGTTAAGAGAAAAGAGACAGAATTACATGGTCTTTGTGGACTTGGAGAAGGTGTACAATTGTACAACAAGAGAATTGGTTTTCTGGAGCTTGCGACGGAGAGGCGTGCCAGAAGGACATGTCTGTCTTAACACCATAGAACTTCCCCAAAATAATTCCTAGAGCATATCTTTTAGAAAAACAGCCAAGTTTCATTTTAAAACTATCAGTCATGGAGACTCCACCATGAACTTTGGTAAATTGTTCCAATAGTTAATTACACTCACCGTTAAAAATGCATGCCTTATTTCCAGTTTGAATTTGTCTAGCTTCATCTTCCAGCCATTGGATCAAGTTATACCTTTCTCTGCTAGACTGAAGAGTCCATTATTAAATATTTGTTCCCTGTGCCAATACTTATAGACTGTAACCAAGTCACCCTTTAATCTTCTCTTTGTTAAACTAAATAGTTTGAGCTCCTTTATTTGATCATTATAAGGCATGTTTTCTAATCCTTTAATCATTCTTGTGGCTCTTCTCTGAACCCTCTCCAATTTATCAACATCCTTCTTCAAATTGTGGGCAACAGAACTGGTCACAGTATACCAGCAGTGGTCACATTAGTCAAATACAGAGGTAAAATAACCTCTCTTCTCTTACTTAAGATTCCCCTGTTTATGCATCCCAGGACACACAGCATCACACTGGGAGCTCATATTCACCAGAAACCCCACATCTTTTTCAGAAGCACTTCTTCCCAGCATAAAGTTCCCCATCTGTAAGTCTGACCTACATTCTTTATTCGTATATGTATGCGTTTACCTGTATTAAAATGGATATTGTTTGCTTGTACTCAGCTTACCAAGCAATCCAGATTGCTCTGAAATCAGTTACCTGTTTTCTTCATTATTTAACATTCCCCCAATTTTTGTGTCATTTGCAAATTTGTCAGTGATGATTTTATGTTATTTTTCAGGTCATTGATAAATTTTTTAATAGCATACGGCCAAGAACCAATCCCTACAGGATCCAGCTGCAAACACACACACTCAGTGATTCCCTAGTTACAGTTATATTTTGAGACCTATCAGTTAGACAATCTTTAATGCATTTACTGTGTGCCATGTTAATTTTATATCATTCTATTGTTTTTAATCAAAATGTTATGTGGTACCAAGTCAAATGCTTTACAGAAGTCTAAGTATATTATGTCAACACTATTACCTTTATCAATCAAACTTGTATTCTCGTTAAAAAAAATCAAGTAAGTTTGATGGAACCTACTTTCCAAAAACACATGTTGATTTGCATTAATTTAATTCTTTATTAACTAAGTCCCATATCAGCTACTCCATTATTTTGCCTGGGATGAATGTCATGCTGAAAGGCCTATAATTACCCGAGTCATCCTGCTTACCCTTTTTAAAAATTGGCACAACATTAGCTTTCTTTCAGTCTTCTGGAAATTCCCTAGTGCCCCAAGACTTATTGAAAAGCTACATGAACTGTCTAGCAAGCTCCTCAGCCAGCTCTTTAAAACTCTAGGATGCAAGTTATCTGGACCTGCTGATTTTAAAATGTCTAACTTTAGTAGCTTCTATTTAATATTCTCCACAGGTACTAGTGGAATGGAA
Source organism: Emys orbicularis (assembly GCF_028017835.1). NCBI lineage: Eukaryota > Metazoa > Chordata > Testudines > Emydidae > Emys > Emys orbicularis. Next base: position 327,324,478 of record NC_088683.1, on the reverse strand, counting down.
AGAATGTTATCAGCATACAATGAGACCATATCATCTGTTTTTTCCCCAAATATAAAACAGAAATATTTATTGAACACTTCTGCATTTTATGCATTATTATTGATAATTCTACCATTTCCATTTAGTAATGGACCAATGCTATTGTCAGAATTCATTTTGTTCCAAAGATATTTTTAAAACTCCTTATTGTCCTTAACTCTGCTGGTCATAGATTTCTCTGTATGTTTCTTGGCTTCCCATATTAATTTTTTACAATTCCTAACTTCTTTACTATCAACTTCCTCTCTCTTCCATTTGTTATACATTTTATTTTTTACAGCTTTCTTTGCTTCCCCTCAAACCAGGTCAGTTTTTTAACCAGTACAGTCTTCTTCTTCAATAGTGGGATTGTGGTTTTTTGGGCATCTAGTAAAGTGTTCCTAAATTATTCCCAATTACCATTCACATTTTTCTGATTAAATTCTGCCTCCCAGCTGATTTGGCTCATAATTATTTTCAGCTTTGTGAAATTGCCCTATTAAAGCACAAAGAGAGTGTGTGTGTGTGTATATTATATATATATATATAACTGGTCTGGACTTTATTCTGCTTGCTCATTGTAAATGTAATCAAGTCATGATCACTTGTACCTAAGCTACCATTAATTTTTAGTTCTGTGATCAGTTCCTCTTTATCGGTTAGGATAAGGTCTAAAAAACAATTCCCCTGTGTTAGCTGCAATACTTTTTGAGTTAGAAAATTGTCAGTGATAATGTTTAGAAATTCCAAGGATGTTTTAGTGCTGGCAGCATGAGACCTCCAGCATGTAACTCAAATAGAAATTCCTCATGATCACACAGCTTTTTATCCTACATATTATAGATAGGTGCATAATGAGTTGGTCATCTGGTTTCCTAGTATGATTTGGTGGCATGTAGCAGAAACCAGCTAGTGCTGCATCTTGTGATTTCTGTGTTAGGACATTGATCTATAAGCATCTTTCTTCCAAGTTATCAATGACTCAGAAACAGGTAATGCCACTTTTGACATAGAGTGCCACCTCCCACCCCTTTTGCCCACTTGATCCTTCCTAAATAGGTTATAATGATTGATTTTAACATTCCACTAATGTGAATCATCCCACCAAGTTTCAGTAATCCCAACTAGATCAAATTTATGCTCATAAAATCAGCAATTCCATCATACACATAAGTGAAAATATACAAAGGGAACCGCCTTGGAATATGCTGTCCGCCGATTATTTAGTGATATGTGAATAAGATTGTGAGACCCTGCAAACCAACCTTGAACAGTGGCAACACAGTTTTGAGCAGGTGAGACTTATAGTGAACATTGGTAAAACTGAGGCTATGATAACAGAGGGAGGGGACCCACCATAAAGGATATTACCAGCAAAGAGCTAAGTAGAGTATAAGAATTTACATACCTAGGATCAATTGTTGAGGATAATGGTGCCCTCCTGTGTGATGTCCAGCATTGTATTAAAGCTTCTTGTTGCAAATGACAGGAGCTTACTTCAGTTTTCTATGACAAAAAGAGGCCAATAAAAGTTAAAAAGCACATTGTATAAAACTATAATTTGACTCATCCTAATGTATGGAACAGAGACTTAGCCAACCACAAGAAAATAAATCAGAATGTTCTCCACCACGGAGATGTAGCTGCTGAGATGGTCAAATGGTTGGATGCTCCATGATAGGAAATAACATGAAATTGTGAGGAGCCTAATGCAAATTGCCCCAATTGAAGCTAAATTGAGGGAGGCTAGGCTACATTGATATGGACATGTCCAGCACAGACCCAAGAGTTATATTTATAAGATGGCCCTTCCCATGATCTTGGATGGAAGACGACTACAGGAGGAGACCAAAGACTTGGTACCTGGATAGGATATCAGTGGACCTTAGAGAGACCAATTTGCACAACAGTCAGGCATACAATCATGAGTTTTGGAAGAAGGCTATAAAAGTCGCCGACACCAAATAGGGGCGTGGCAAGAGAGAAGAAGAAAAAGGGAATAAAGAGCACCTAGATTTCTGAGTGAATGAGTTTTCTATTTTTGTTTGCTCTGTCATTATCCGAGATCATCCACTTGATAATATATAAGCATGTATCACTTTCCAGGATATGAGAGAAAGCATTACTGCAGAAGCCACCCCAAGGCAGACAATAGAAAAAGGAACATAGGCCCAGATCCACAAATATATTTAAGCTCCTAACAGTTAAGAGCCTAAATATCTTTGTGGATCTGGGCCAAAATACTTACTAGTGAAAAGGAAGATAGTAACAACCTGCTACCGTCGGAGGTAAAAGAACAACACTGGAGCTCCGGCTGTTGCTGGAGCCAGGCCAACTACCAGGAAGGTGTGCTGGAAAAGGCTCATTTAAAGGGAAAACCCAAAGAAAGGCTTTAATTGATAACCATGCAGTTAGAAAGCAGGTAGCTTGTAGGGGAAAGACATTGAAGTTCAATCTTTCTGAGAGTTGGGAACAGGTGAAAGATAGCCTGAGCTTGCCAAAAGTAGAGTACAGCATGCTCAGGCTAGTACATCATTCTTTTGTTATAATATGTTGTAATAAACATTCAATCTTTTCTGGACAGAGCTGTGCTTTCTTTGCTTGAGGTTTACCACTGTACTATCATCTAGCTAGCCTGTCTTTTTTCTTGCCAAGTTTTTCCCTTAGCTCTTCTGCAAATTGCCAGAAAGCTAAGGAAAGGGAAAGGAGAATGTTGCTACATGCAACTATTTGAATGTGGTGTTAAACAGACTGCACTAAGAACCTATATCCTAGCTTTAGAATGGAAGGGAGAATGGAGCCAGAAATGGTTTGACAGAAAAAATTCTGCACAACAGCACCACCATCAGGTTTTATTAATAACCTCGAAATGAAGCAAGACTGGTGGGAAAAGCGTTACTGATCAAGTGCTATCAAAACCTGACCTCCCAAGATGAATGAGTAAATGAATGCTTTTATAAATGCCATCTTGGTCTTTTTTTGTTTTGTTTTGTTTGGGGTTTTGTTTTGTTTTAATTAGATTTTGTTTGGATATAGAAATTAGTACTTTTAACTATCAAAATTGACTCCCGTGAGAACTTTTCTAAAAAGGTAAACCAGAAATCTCAGACATGGGTTGTTTCATATATTACCTTTGGTTGAAGTTCCAATAAGAATATTTTACATAATGGAACTTTTCAAGGTATTATACAAAAGAACACGTATAAATGGTAATATCCAGAATTGATTCCATATGTGTGAAACCAAAATCTTTTTATGTAAAGCCATTTCATCTAAAAAAGTGCCTGAGCTGCATTGAGCAGAAATTTACCGTAAAATTTAAGATAAAATTTATTTTAAATATATAATTTAAAATGTATATTTTCTTACCTTGGTCTACTATGCTACTATAAAATCTGAAGAAATGATACTTAATGGTACCTGACTTTAGAGTCCTGTTTTACCTCCTACAGTTTGTAACATACTAACAAAGAATTCAGTCCTGAATATACTGAAGTAAAATTGTCTGTGTGCTGGGGTGTACCTACCCCACACTGGTTCAGCAGAGGTTATCCACACTCTGTAGGCTGAGGCGGCCACTGGCCATGCTGCCCAAGGAGCAAGGGCCGCTATGGTGACGCTGGAGATTAGGCCACTTGGGCCGCCAAACCCCTATTTTAATTTCCCCACAACCCAGCACCCCTCTGACAGGGGTACCTACCCCACGACAGTCAGAACAAATTTACAAAACATTTTGTTACTTGTTTCAGGCTCTCAGATACAATGGTGACATGGTCCAGATGAGTATGCAGACATATTTCCTAAAGTAGAAAAGATACTTCTATTAAGGAAATTGCTTACCTATCAAGGTGATCCATTTCCCAATAATAATATATAAAATAATAAAAAATAATAATAATAATAAAGGCATCCTTTATGTTTATTCTATTGTTATTACAGACAATACTTTTACAATTATTTAGTTTTTCCATTTCAAGCGCAGGCCCTAGCTATATTCAAGACTTCCTCCTTAGCCACATCCTGGTTGAATATGTGAACTCACATGCCTTTCAAGTCCTTCAAGAACTGACTTCCTTAAAAGAAATGAGGCACGGTAATGTGCTGTTGGAATATCTTGGTTCTTTTCCTACTTTGACACAGACTTGCACTGTCACCTTATGCAAATCACTTAATATCTCTGTGACTTTGTTTCCTCATCTTTAAAATGGGGGATAAAGTAATAATATAGTTTCATAGAGTTTAAGGACAGAAGGGACCATTAGATTCTGTAGTCTGACCTCCTGCATATCACAGACCATAAATTTCATCCAAATACTCATATACTGAGCCTGATTACTCTAGTTTAGTGGTTCTCAACCAGGGGTATGTGTACCCCTGGGGGTACTCAGAGGTCTTCCAGGGGGAACATCAACTCATCTAGATATTTGCCTAGTTTTATAACAGGCTACATAAAAAGCACTAGCAAAGTCAGTACAAACTAACATTTCATAGACAATGATTTATTTATACTGCTCTGTATAGTATACACTGAAATGTAAGTACAGTATTTATATTCCAATTGATTTATTTTATAATTATATGGTAAAAATGAGAAAGTAAGCAATTTTTCAGTAATAGTGTGCTGTGACATGTTTGAATTTTTATGTATGAATTTATAAGTTTTTAAGTGAGGTGAAACTTGAGAGTATACAAGACAAATCAGACTCCTGAAAGGGGTACAGTAGTCTGGAAAGGTTGAGAGCCGCTGCTCTAGTTGAATTAAAGCATTTTAGTTCTCAGGAAACTTTTTTTGTGCCAAAAGGTAGAGGACAGGAGAGACTGAGGTCTCAGCAATGCCAAAGGCCCCTGTGGTGGCTGGAAATTATTAGGTAAAATATGCCCAGGTGATCCCAGAAGGTGATGCAGGCTCCACACAGCAGAAGAGGGCAAAAACCCCCAACATCCCTGCCAATCTGACCTGGGGGGAAATTCCTTCCCAACCCCAAATCTGGTGATCAGTTAGACCCTGAGCATGTGAGAAAGACACACCAGCCAGGCATCTAAGATAGAGAATTTTCTGTAACACCTCAGAACACCAGCCCACAATAGCTGGTATCCTATCTCCAGCTGTGGAAGATCTCTGATACTTCAGAGTAAGAAAGGGAAATAAATAAATAGATTACAATTGTGCATCGGGGGGAGAGTGGGAGGGAGAATTCCTTCCTGACCTCTGCAGGTGACCAGCTGAAGTCCTGAAGCATGAGATTAGGTTACAGTGATTAACATTATAGTCATCAGTATTAGTATTCATTAATATGCACTGGTGGACCCCACAGTGTAGAACTTGTTCCCCTTTAATATCCATTTTAGTCCCTCTCCCCAGTTCGAAAAAACCCTTGAATTTCCCTTCAAAATTTGATTTTAATTTTTTGTTTTGTTTTAACTGTTCTTCAGTGTGCCTTCTTCTGTACGGACCTCCTCAGGAAGGTTTCTGATTCAATGTATGTACCTGTTCACACTGTGGATCTTTTTTTGGATTGGGATTAGAAGGAGCAGAGGGAATGAAGTTCTCATGTGTCATGGAGAGGCCATTATTTCCTTCTTTTTGAATCAAGGCTCACCTTTGCTCCTGTTAGAGTACAGGAGCAATTTTAATGGTCCACCTGATGGATTAGTGAAAGAGGATGGGTTCCAGGTATCTGAGAAAGAATGACAATACAATTCTCTAACACTTGATATGCTCCACTATCAAAATGGTGACCCTGAAATACTCCTGCCATTGCATCTTCCTCATAGATCACCTCAGTACACAGATGTTATCTCTCACAGGTCCGCAGAATGAGGGAGATTAAGGTGCTGCTGGCAGAAATTGTGCTCTAAATTAAGCTGTGTGTTTCATGAATACAGCTCATTTTAAAAAAATTATTGGGCTGTGGCTATGATAGTATCAAAGAGGTTTTTCCCTCCACCTCAGCATCTGTAAAGTCCCAAACAACAGAACTTTTCCACATGGTCTTTTCTCAGATACTAAGTTGAGTGTTTCTCATAGCATGGAGTTTTCCCAACTGCTTTGCCTACATGATAACTTGGATGCAGACTATATTGGTAGCTAGACTGATGTCTGAAAGAAACAAATACAATTTCTTCTATATTTGAGTTTTGGCCACTCACTAAGTTTATGGATATGCTCTGAGAACTTTAGGCTACAACCTACAATCTAGAATTGTCAACTGGTAAGGAGACTAATAAGGAAACCAGATGTGTTAGCATAAGACATCACCAATGCTTCCTTTACAAAGGGGAAGTTCTCACTCCTTTAAGAGGTGCTGATAACACTGGTCTACAATTTTTGAGAAGTCGTCTGCTTCAGAGATAAAATGTGCTATTTATTATGTATTTTGATGTGCTGAATTCAAATATGACAATTAAAACAACTGATTGGCTACTGTTGCTAAGATATTTAAGTTTTTACATTTTATGTCTATGTATATTGTGTAGATAGTAGAGTTTTAATCATAAATTGTAAACCTAGGTCTTTTCATGTGTTTATGATTGCTTTACATGATAATATTTTACCTGTCCTGTTTATGTAACACTTTAAAAATCAGCAAAAGGGTTATATAAATAAAATGTATTATGAAACAAAAGGCAAAAAACTATTATGTACATAGTTTAGTCCTATTCAGTGTCTACTCGGCGCTTCTTGGCTTGTCTCTTGTATTCATTAAATGGAGCATCTCTTGTCACTGTCCAGCAATAGTCTGCAAGCATTGATGAGCTCCATTTGCCCTGATAGCGTTTCTCCATTGTTGCAATGTCCTGGTGAAATCGCTCGCCGTGCTCGTCGCTCACTGCTCTGCAGTTTGGTGGAAAAAAATCTAGATGAGAGTGCAAAAAATGTATCTTTAGTGACATGTTGCAACCAAGGCTTTTGTATGCCTTGAGGAGGTTTTCCACCAACAATCTGTAGTTGTCTGCCTTGTTGTTTCCGAGAAAATTTATTGCCACTAACTGGAAGGCTTTCCATGCAGTCTTTTCCTTGTCACGCAGTGCATGGTCAAATGCATCATCTCGAAGAAGTTCACGAATCTGAGGACCAACAAAGACACCTTCCTTTATCTTAGCTTCACTTAACCTTGGAAATTTTCCACGGAGGTACTTGAAAGCTGCTTGTGTTTTGTCAATGGCCTTGACAAAGTTCTTCATCAGACCCAGCTTGATGTGTAAGGGTGGTAACAAAACCTTCCTTGATTCAACAAGTGGTGGATGCTGAACACTTTTCCTCCCAGGCTCCAATGACTGTCAGAGTGGCCAATCTTTCTTGATGTAGTGGGAATCTCTTGCACGACTATCCCATTCGCAGAGAAAACAGCAGTACTTTGTGTATCCAGTCTGCAGACCAAGCAAGAGAGCAACAACCTTCAAATCGCCACAAAGCTGCCACTGATGTTGGTCATAGTTTATGCACCTCCAAAGTTGTTTCATGTTGTCATAGGTTTCCTTCATATGGACTGCATGACCAACTGGAATTGATGGCAAAACATTGCCATTATGCAGTAAAACAGCTTTAAGACTCGTCTTCGATGAATCAATGAACAGTCTCCACTCATCTGGATCGTGAACGATGTTGAGGGCTGCCATCACACCATCGATGTTGTTGCAGGCTACAAGATCACCTTCCATGAAGAAGAATGGGACAAGATCCTTTTGACGGTCACGGAACATGGAAACCCTAACATCACCTGCCAGGAGATTCCACTGCTGTAGTCTGGAGCCCAACAGCTCTGCCTTACTCTTGGGTAGTTCCAAATCCCTGACAAGGTCATTCAGTTCACCTTGTGTTATGAGGTGTGGTTCAGAGGAGGAGGATGGGAGAAAATGTGGGTCCTGTGACATTGATGGTTCAGGACCAGAAGTTTCATCCTCTTCCTTGTCTGACTCAAGTGAGAATGATTCTGGTGCATCAGGAACCGGCAGTCCTTCTCCGTGGGGTACTGGGCGTATAGCTGATGGAATGTTTGGATAATGCACAGTCCACTTTTTCTTCTTTGACACACCTTTCCCAATTGGAGGCACCATGCAGAAGTAACAATTGCTGGTATGATCTGTTGGCTCTCTCCAAATCATTGGCACTGCAAAAGGCATAGATTTCCTTTTCCTGTTCAACCACTGGTGAAGATTTGTTGCACAAGTGTTGCAGCGTATGTGTGGGGCCCACCTCTTGTCCTGATCTCCAATTTTGCAGCCAAAATAAAGGTGATAGGCTTTCTTAACCATAGTGGTTATACTGCGCTTTTGTGATGCAAAAGTCACTTCACCACAAACATAGCAGAAGTTATCTGCACTGTTCACACAAGTATGAGGCATCTCTGCTCACTTTGGCTAAACAGAAATGTGTCCCTTTGCAAAATCAAACACTGACAAATAAGAGAGCACGACACTGTATGATTTCTAGAGCTGATATAGGCCAATTTGTTCAGCAGAGTGATGTAAGCTTCGTTATGATTGCATCATCCATGACTTCTAGGAATAACATGATGCAATTCATATCATGTATGACGCAATACCAGCTTCAGATTGCATCATTCATTGTTTTGCCTAAAAAGCAAGTACTGTCCAAACCCAGTCATAGATTTATTCATAGATCCAGTCAAAGATGTATTTTAGTCATTTCTGGTTTAAATTGAGATCCCTTCCCTTTATAACTCACTTATCCTCCGCCATTCCCAAGTCAAGGGTCGTATATACTGACCCAATAGCATATCTTGAAAACTAGAGCCAATCAACAATTTTAAGCATCATTTTTGTTCTCAGTGACCCAGAATTAGTAAAGTTTGACTACATTTATTTCAGAAGCATTTTGGCTGTAGAGCAGTGTAATCAGACCTGTGGTCAAGAAGGCATCTCTTGACACTTGTCCCCTCTCCAATGACAGTGGCTAGAGCTGCTTGCCTTTTAAAAATAAATACATAAATAAAGATTACTAGGCTGTTTGGTAAGGCAACTTTGTAAGGTCCGAGGCCTTTTTCTGCAGCCACATTAGGACAGCAGCCAAGCAACTATATGCCAAGAAGCAGAATGTCACATCCTCACATTCCCTCTAAATTAATCAAATTAATATAATATAGGGCTGTTAAGAAGTTGCTCCTGTCCTAATAGTACCCACCATCACCAGATAAAGAAATCTTAAGAAGTTTCAAGAAAACTTTGTTTGATAGCATTCTGTCTGGCAAGGAATCACTTATCACTTTATTCACTTTGTGATTGTGAAATCTATACTTCTTTATTGTTTTACCCTTATGGTCTCTACATCTCTATTGTTTATCTGTATGGTTTCTGTCTGTTTCTTTGATTGTTTCTGTCTGTTGCATAACTAATTTTGCAAGATTTAAATCAGCTAAGGTGGGGTATGATTGGTTAAAGAATTGTTTTACAATGTTAGGATTGGTCAAAGAATTATTATGTAATACTTTAGTAAAGTGATTGGTTAAGGTATAGTTAAGCACGACAAGTTTCACGATATAAACTGGCAACCAACTCCAGGACACAGCCCAATCAGAGCTGCCAGACCTCAACACCCTGCCAACTATATTGAGCAGAAGCTGGAGTCCCTGGATGACCTGATCCTGAATGGCCACAAGAACATAAGAACAACCATACTCGGTCAGACCAAAGGTCCATCTAGCCCAGTATCCTGTCTTCCGACAGTGGTCAATGCCAGAAAAAGTTTGTCTGCCTTATTGGGAGTGGTGATCATTGTATGCTTAGCGTGTGCATTCTGGTTTGGTAACTGTTAATAAATAGAGGTAAAGGATATTACTGTTTAAGGCTCTTTCACTGGTAATAGGTCCCATAAGCCCCCTGAAGGTGACATTCTGAGCCTTAGGAATGGGGTAAGGATGGGTGCTCTAGAGTGTGCGGGTAACAACTTTGGTAACACCTGGAGGCCTCTGCCTCTCTTCTCTCCTTTGACTCTGGTTTTAGGCCAGCATATGGTATGGAGACAGTGTTGGTCTCATTGGTCAATGATCTCCCAATGAGGTAAATATATATGTTGACATCTCCATCCCCTGACTTCTGGAGTCTGTCAATCCTGGCAGAGACAGAAATAGTCATACTTGAATAGTTTTGTTCTTTTCAATGGTAAGAAGAGTCAAGCAAAATATCAGGGGAGCTGCAATGTTCTACCCTGTCACTCCTCCTGCTCAATGTGTACGAGATGCTGCCAGGCAAAAAGTGAAACCATTATGGTTGCAATGCCTATAGTATGCTGATGAAACTGAGCTCTGGTACATCAGGTCTAAATGGTGCAGACATTTAGGTTTCCTCGTGTCTGGCCATGACTGGAGCTTGGATGAGGGATAGTTGGCTGAAACCCAATCTGGATAAGACAGAAGTGATGTTAGCTGGCTGGGAGAAGCAACTAGAGGAAATAATTTAGAGATGGTGGGCATAAGCGTGCGCATGGGGCGCCCGGGCACACCCTAATGCAGGGGTGGGCAAATGGCTCCATTCTCCGGCGCGGCAAGCCGCGGGGTCCGCGCTCCCGGGCCGGAGCGCCCGGCCGAACTCAGCAAGCCGCCGGCCCCTCCTCCGCCTTCCCCCCTCCCCTGGAGCCATGCTGCCGCCCGCGCAGTGCTCTGGGGGCCGGGGCTGCGCCCGCCCGCGGGACAGCGTTTGGCTCCGTGGTGAGGCAGACATGCTCCCCCCCTCCCCTGGAGCCGTGCCGCCGCCCGCAGTGCTCTGGGGGCCGGGGCTCCATGGGGAGTCAGACACACTCCCCCCTCCCCATGAGCCATGCCGCCGCGCGCGCAGCGCTCTGGGGGCCGGGGCTGTGCGCTCCCGCGGGGCAGTGTTTGGCTCCGCGGGGAGGCTAGGAGCCTCATCTCATGGTAAGGGGTCCGTGGCCAGGGGGGTTGGATAAGGGGTGGGGGCAGTCAGGGGACAGGGTGGGTTGGATAGGGGGTGGGATCCCGGGGGGGTGGTTAGGGGTGGGGGGTCTCTGGAGGGGGCAGTCAGGGAGCAGGGGGGTTGGATGGGGCATGGGAGTCCCAGGGTCTGTCAAGGGGCGGGGGGTGGATAGGAGTCAGGGGACAGGGAGCAAGGAGGGCCCTCGGGGGGCAGTTAGGGTGGGTGGTCTCTGGAGGGGGTGGTCAGGGGACAAGGAGCTGGGGGGGGTTGGATGAGTCGGGAGTTCTGAGGGGGGCCTGTCAGGAGGCAGGGGTGTGGAGAGGGGTTGGGGCAGGCAGGGAGCAGCAGGGGTTGTATGGGTCGGGAGCTTTGGGGGTCCTGTCTGGGGGCGGTTGGATAGGCGTGGGAGACCCGGGGGTCTGTCTGGGGGCGGGGGTGTGGATAAGGGTCGGGGCAGTCAGGGGACAGGTACGGGGTAGGGTCCTAGGGGGGCAGTCAGGGGACAAGGAGCAGGGAGGGTTAGTTAGGGGGTGGAGTCCTGGGGGGGCAGTTAGGGGCAAGGGTCCCAGGAGGGGGTAGTCAGGGGAGAAGGAGCAGGGGGGGTTGGGAGTTCTGAGGGGGGAACTCAGGGGGCGGGAAGTAGGAGGGAGTGGATGGGGGCGGGACTAGGGCAGGGGCAGGGCTAGGGCAGGGCTCCCTGGGTGCATACCCTAATGAAATGGGCTGCGCATGCCTATGATGGTGGGGTTGACATCTACTCTCCTTTTGTTACTAAAATTGCAGTATAAAAAGTCTGTAAACTACTTGGTCCCCAGTAAACAAGGGGTTAAGTCCAGCTTCACTTTCCCCTCCCACCCTGCCTCCCTTTGCATATGTGCTCCAGGGAATGAAATTCCATTTGGTTTCTGGGACGTACAGAAGGGAAAGAACGACTGAAAGGCAAGACTCCAGCCTTAGGCGCTGAAGACAAGGTTGATCTCCAGGATGGTAAAATGTTGGTTTGTACTCTTTCGGCTTATGCTACCTTATTGAAATTTATGATTATAATGATTCTCTCCTGGTTAACAGTTTACTGAATGTTGCTATGCTTTGTTTCTGTTGTACCATCTCACCTTCTTATGGGGTCCTGTTGCTCCTGCTGAACTGATTTTCTCATCTCCATGTAGGGTGACCAGATGTCCCGATTTTATAGGGACAGTCCTGATATTTGGGGCTTTTTCTTATATAGGCGCCTATTACCCCCCACCCCCGTCCTGATTTTTCACACTTGCCATCTGGTCACCCTATCTCCATGTGATGAAGAGGTTGTGACCATCCTTTTAGGATATAGATACCACACACACACCTCAATTATATCAACACCTTTTATCACATCCAGCCTCTCTATTCCCAGAGAGTAGTTATCAGTGGTTCAGTCAAGCTGCAAGGGCATATCGAGTGGGGTCCCGTAGGGATCAGTTCTGGGTCTGGTTCTGTTCAATATCTAAGAGAGTACACTTATAAAGTTTGTGGATAATACCAAGCTGGGAGGGGTTGCAAGTGCTTTGGAGGATAGGATTAAAATTCAAAATAATCTGGACAAACTAGCGAAATGGTCTGAAGAAAATAGGATGAAGTTCAATAAGTGGAATACTATGCCTTTGTCCTTAGGAAGGAACAATCAGCTGCACACATACAAAATGGGAAATGACTGCCTAGGAAGGAGTACTGTGGAAAGACATCTGGGGGTCATAGTGGATCACAAGCTAAATATGAGTCAACAGTGTAACACTGCTGCAAAAAAAGCAAACATCATTCTGGGATGTATTAGCAGGAGTGTTGTAAGCAAGACATGAGAAGCAATTCTTCCACTGTACTCCATGCTAGTTAGGCCTCAACTGAAATATTGTGTCCAGTACTGAGCACATTTCAGGAAAGATGTGGAATAACTGGAGAAAGTCCAGAGAAGAGCAACAAAAATGATTAAAGGTCTAGAAAATAAGATCTATGAAGGAAGATTCAAAAAATTGGGTTTGTTTAATCTGGAGAAGAGAAGACTGAGAGGGGACATGATAATAGTTTTCATGTACATAAAAAGTTGTTACAAGGAAGAGGGAGAAAAATTATTCTCCTTAACCTCTGAGGATAGGACAAAAAGTAATGGTCTTAAATTGCAGCAAGAGTGGTTTAGGTTTGACATTAGGAAAAACTTCCTAACTGTCAGGATGGTTAAGCACTGGAATAAATTGCCTTGGGAGATGGTGGAATCTCCATCATTGGAGATTTTTAAGAGCAGATTAGATCAATATCTGTCAGGGATGGTCTAGATAATACTTAATCCTGCCATGAATGCAGGGGACTGGATTAAATGACCTCTTGAGGTCCCTTCCAGTTCTATGATTACTGTTTGATATACCATTAGAGACTACGTGAGAAACTTAGTTTGTACTGAATGTGTGTGGCGTGCCCACTTACTGAATGACAGATCTTAAACCTGTTACACCTATCACCGTAGTCTTCCAGACTTTTTCTGGGTGCACTTCAAGATATTGCTTTTCACCTAGGAAGTCTTTTATGGTTTTGAGTGCTGGCCTGCTTCTTTCAGCAGCTGGGATCACTTGGCATGTTTAAGCTCACAGTGTCTAGATTTGTACATCTGGAATCTAGTGGCAGGGAATCTTTTGTGAGGAGCTCTCAACTCTGAAATTTGCCTCTACCTCTTCTCTGAGAGGCATCGAGTTTGTTGACCATCAGACAAAGACTATCTATTCACACTGGCTTTCTCTAACGGGGGCGGGGATAGTTCCACTTTTATGGGTTAGAGAATGTTTGTGTTATTGACATTGTGTCAACTGAGGTTTATTTTGTAATATTTTTAAATATTGTGTGTTCATGTGCCTAGAGTCTGATGGGCTCATTTGAATAAATCAAAAATAAATACATACATTAAATCAAAAGATGTCCCATGTACACATTTCATGGCCTTCTATAACAGAGACACAGACGATCCTGATTGTCATATATGGCAGACAATCTGACAGTTGGGGAACGACAACAGGAAATGCATTGATAGCTTAGTGCACTGCCCCACGTCCTAATATAAGGGTGATGAGTTCATTCCTTCATTTGGCAAGGGAATTTTAAAAACAGTCATATGACTCAAAGACATCTCAGCTTACTGCTCAATGACTGTTAGCATGGAAGTAGGAAATAAACAAATACTTATAGCACTTAAACTCTGTGAAGTGTTACATCCTCACAACACCCCTGTAAATTAAGCATGGAGAAAGCTGTGGTGGAGAGGTTAAGCAATTAGCATAGAGCATTTAGAATTTGGTAGTCCCTAGCCCATTAGATCAGACAGAACCTACCTCCCACAAAAAAAAAAGGCACCTGGAAATCAGGAGGGAACCCCAACTGCACCCCAGTATGTGGGATGAGGAGTCCTTAACTGCCCATACAAGGTCACTTTAAAAAATGAAAGAAAGAGAATTACATACCGCATGGGCTGGCTGGGTTCTGTCCCTCTCTCCTTGGAACCACATATAGTAGTCACTATATAATAGCCAAATTTATTACTGTTGTTATAGAGGTGCAGAAATTCCTGCAGGCTGCGTAGCTCCAGTGGTGGGGAAAGACAGATTTGTGATAGAAAAGAAGGAAGTATGGAAATGGGGCACTAGTTTTCTCACGTTCCCCTTCTCTCTTATAAGATGCTCTGCAACTGTAGGGCACACAGGATTTTTGGACCTCTGCAGCAAATAAACTTTATTCCAATATAGGTGGAACCAAACTCTACAGCAAGCACAGCTCCAGTGGATTTTGAAAGGGTTTGTTCACCTACCCCCAAATGGAATTGTGAAGATTTTTATAAATATTTCTTAAGTGCTTTAAATATGTAGAGTCAAACTGAACTTTCGATTACAATAAATATGGAGTGACTCAACTGCTTTCTGTGGAGTTGCTTCAGGTTAACCCTGAGTATCTGAGCAGTACTGGACTCAAAAAACGCTATATAATTGCTAAGTATTTATTCTTAAAAGGCTAATGATATTGTTAGCCAAATAGGGTCTCTATGCCATTTGCCAGCCACAATTGCAGGAAAATGGTAGGGCATTTTACATTCCAAGGGTAGTATGCTTTTAGCTAGGGAATTTAACTATGTGAATCTCTCTTCTATATGTGGGAGTCTTGTGTCTAAATTGAGATATGCAGCATGCTGGAAAATTTAGCTCTGGAAAGGCAAAACATTGTAAAAGCAAGGAGATTAATATAGAGACTTGGCTGCACCCAACATGCACAGTTAAAAGAGAGAAACTTTGCAAAGATGAGAATATTCGGTTCCTTGGTCTATGCTATAAATAAATATGATGTACATGAAATCCAGCATATGTAACAGATGATGTTAATGATAACAACTGTGTTCCATGTGGCATAAGAAAAATTCTTAAAGGGACTCTGCCAAGATTGGTATGCCCACAATTTGACCTCTTTTTTTATTCTTATACTGTCTTGTAACATGTCTGTGATTCTATATATTTTTTCCAAACAAATATTTCAGTGCTTCTATTTTAATGAAAAAAATGACAATAGCCTAGCACTGGAAGAAGTATGGTTGAATTGTTGGGCAAGGATCACTCTGCCTGTGAAACAGTAATATTACCTGTTAATAACAATTAGATTAACTGATAGAGTATTATAAGGCTTAATTCTTTAGTGTCTGTGAAGTGCTTTGAGATCCTTTGATAAGTGATTTATAAGTACAAAAGATTATTAATGAGAAAAGTTATAACAAAGGTCTCTACAGATCCTGCAATGAGAGGGAAATATTTTAAACATAAATGAGAAATTAGTAAGGAAAGTAACTTCAGTTTAGAGTTTCCAGACAGTTAATTATGATGGATGGTGAGGAAAACACAGAAAAACTGTAAAGATATTCTGTTTATCCTTTTATGTTTTATAGATTTCAGAATAACCAAAATATATAGTACTTTCTATTACTGTATTCTCAATATTCCATTCACAAAGCTTTCAAAATGCTATTGTTATTGCTGCTCGTCTAAATAATATACTCCCAAATCGTGATGGGTATCTGGGAGGTTTAGATGGGGAGGAGGAAGACAGAGGGTATCCCCTGGGAGTCATTCCATTATAAGAGACTCTGTGCAATTCTGTTTGCTCCATTATGTTCACACAAAATAGCCCCTGTGCCCTCCACTTACTATACTAATGCATTTGAAAAATGAGCCATTTTGCATATTGTATCTTACACATAAAAAAGAGAAGGGCAATTTGTCTAGCATCATCTTTGTAATGACTAATGTAAAACCAACAGAAATTGTTTAGTCTTCATAGTAACACAGAAGTAAGAGATAAAAAAAAGTCCTATTAGGTAAGGTATGCAATTTTCCTGCAAGAGAGGATGTTCCCTAAAGCATACTATCCAAAGTAATTGTAGATGCCCCAAGTGATGGGCTTCCAGCCCACTTACCTTGTTTTTATGAAATCTATGTATGTACATTATATAAAACATCAGATGACTCATACTGATTCACAGAGAAATGTTTAGATTATGAGATAACAAACACAGCTAAGATCAGGTGAAATATACTTGATGTCCTCCAATATTTAGGCATAATGTGACATATTAGATCAGCGGACTGTCAACCCCAGTTGGGGTTAGACACTGGATGACATAGGATTGGGACAATATTTGCTCTTACTAAATACAGGCAAAAGTTTTCTTTCACGCCAAAGTCTGTGTGGCTGAAGCTCAGGAAGGTAATAAAGTCAGAATGGCATTCTTACTTATTCGTGGTTGGGTAGGGTACATCCTGAAGAGTGGGGAGCACCTCGTGTTGCTCGTCCAGGGTGGAATTAGGTCCTGATGTACTTCTGAAAGTATTGTTGTCTCCACTGTACACAGAGGCACCAGTTCAGCAAAGCATTAAAGCCCAAGCTTAAGTTCATCACTATGAAGCAACGTACTTAAGCATGTGTTGCTGAATAAATACAGACTTAATTAAGCGCATGATTGAAGTTCAGCAAAACACTTAAGTATTTGCTTAATTAGGGCCAGAGAAAGGAATGGAGTGTCTAAAACAGAGTGCTTCAGAACCCATCCTGATGGAATAAGAGAAATATGAGGAGCTGCCAGTACTGCTGGAGGGATGCTGAGGGATGTCCAGGGCCCTGGGGTAGAGTGAACCAAGGAAGGGAAGATAGAGGGTGATGGGTCAGAGACCAGCAGGGTTGGGAGGGAGGCAACGGGATGAAAAGAGTGAGGGAATTGTAAGGTTTGCATAGGCATACCAAGCGGAAAGTACAAGTTGTAGATATGACAAGTGAAGCGTAAGAGCAGAGTACTACCACTTTTCCACCAATATTTATCTGTAGATTTCCACACGGTTACTGAGTTCTTTCACTGAATGATTATATAGAGCAGGGATCAGAAACAGCTGATGCATGCCCAGCCAACATACCAGCACCTCTCTGAACCTACTATCATGTTCTCAAGAATCTCAGCTTACATTAAAAAACAAAAAAGTAAGTCTCTAGCTGTTATGATTTTGAAGAAACATTTGGTTCATGTTGATTAATTCAAACAGGAACAGGTGCAGAGAAGGACTACTAGGATGATCAGAGGAATGGAAAACTGACCTAATGAGAGGAGACTCAAAGAGCTTGGCTTGTTTAGCCTAACCAAACAAAGGCTGCGGGGAGATATGATTGCTCTCTTTAAACACATCAGTGAGATAAATACCAGGGAGGAAGAGGAAATATTTAAGTTAAGCGCCAATGTTGACAGAAGAACAAGTGGATATAAACTGGCCATCAGCAAATTTAGGCTTAAAATTAGAGAAAGGTTTCTAACTATCGGAAGAATGAAGTTCTGGAACAGCCTTCCAAGGGGAGCCATGGGGACAAAAAGCCTAACTGGCTTCAAGACTGAGCTTGATAAGTTTATGGAGGGGATAGTATGATGAAACTGCCTACACTGACATGTTGCCAATCTGCGACTGATAGCAGCAAATATCCCCAACAGTGATGGGATGCTAGATGGGGAGGTCTCTGAGTTACTACAGAGAATTCTTTCCCAGGTATTTGGCTGTTGGGTCTTGCCGAAATGCTGAGGGTCCAACTGATTTCCTTATTTGAGGTCAGGAAAGAATTATCCCCCAGGTCAGACTGGCAAAGACCCTGGGAGGGGTTGTCTTCCTTTGCAGCATGGAGCACGGGTCACTTGCAGGTTTAAACTAGTGTAAATGGTTGATTCTCTGTAACTGGAAGTCTTTAAATCATGATTTGAGGACTTCAGTAACTCAGCCAGAGGTTATGGGTCTATTATAGGAGAGGTGGGCAAGGTTCTGTGGCCTGCAATATGATCAGACTAGATCAGTGGTGGGCAACCTGTGGCCCATCAGGGTAATTCGCTGGCAGGCCACGAGACAGTTTGTTTACATTGACCGTCCTCAGGCACAGCTGCCCACAGTTCCTAGTGGCCTGGTTCGTCATTCCCAGCCAATGGGAGCTGCAGGAAGCGGTGGCCAGCACATTCCTGCGGCCTACGCCGCTTCCCATAGCTCCCATTGGCTGGGCTCCTGGAGCTGCACTGCCTCAGAGCATAGGGGGATGGCAGCTGTAGCAACAACCTTTCAAAGAGTTCAGCTTGGACTTCCCAGCATGTGGGAGGATCAGGGCCATAGCTCTGCCTTACCTGTTTCCTCTGAAGTGGCGAGTGCTGTAGCAGGCAGGTGCTGGGAGCAGAACTTAGACCCTAAATTCAGGAACAGGTATTGTGCTAGGTCCACACACATGTGCACAAAAGAAAGGTTCCCTGTGCCACTGCTCCCTCCCCTTTGTGTCCTCTTGTAGGGCCCTGCACAATCTAACGCTATGAACAGTTAGACCTTCTTTTGCTCCCACTGAAGCCAATGGGAGATTTCTCATTGATTTCAGCAGGAGCAGGATAGGATTAACTTCACTTTACCACATAAGACAGTATATGGATTTATTAATACCGGGATGCTATCCTTTGTTTCACAATTTATCACTGTGATGATACTGTAAGTATAGGCCCGTAGCTTGACAGATGAAAGCAAAATTAAAATACTTTCAAAATAATGATAAAAATGTACATTAGTTCTTTGCTCTGTTGGCATGAACAGTTTAGCTATGCAAATTTTTTACTTCATTGCTGAGTAATCTGCTCATACACACAGTGCAGGGAACTTGTGTTAACTATATTTTTTTAATTTGTTACCAAGACTACATTAGATCATTAGAGCATGCACAGAAGACAAGCATTAAATCAACTGCCAAAGAACAAGATGTGGAATTTCTACATGAACAAGTACTTTCATTTGAAATACATATATCTACTTTATGTCAGAACATAGGAAAACATAGGAAAGTGCTCATTCCTTTTCTAAGTAAATCATAATTGACACGCTTTATAGAGAACAACTCTCACAAACTGCAAAGTTAACGGTATCTTGCAACCCCATTACAAATACATACATATGAAAAACGACTTACTGCAAAGCTTGCTCAAACTACAGCATCTAGCATCAAGTAAGTTGGAGTAAGTAGTATTTTTAGGGTTTTTTTTTTAAATTATGTCAGCCGTAGTAATGTCAAACAAAGAATGCCCCACAAAACCCAGCATTCAAGGGCTGCTGATCAAATTCAGAAACAGGCCTCTTTACATGCATAGTACTGCAGCAATATACTAACATTTCTCACAATACAGTGCAACAAAGACACATAGCTATGAAACGGAGAGGCAAGCTAATGTGCAAATCCTTGTTCCATCCACACCGCTAGCGCACTGCAGCTTATGAGTCACCCAGAAATTCTGTAGACAACATAGACAATAGGCATTCAGCTAAATACTCTATTAAATATGTCAAAGCCTATGGTTTCTGCCACAATGAATGCTAGTAATATCATGATACCCATAAAACATCTCACACAAACAACTGCAGTGACTGAGCAATCCTATATCATGCTAGTACTTACAGCATCAGATGATCAGACAGGACAAACCACTGTATTTAGCTATTTCTTCATAAACTGCTTTCACATACTGGCCTGTTCATTGTGCCAATTCTTCCATTGGTTGCTGGTGTTTGACAGCATCTGGACTCAAAACAATCTTGTCCCTCTTCCCCCTTTTGTAAAATCAGCAGATTTCAGCATAATGCGTGACCACTGCTGCAGCCTCAATGTAGCCAAACAAGTTTAATGCAGCAGAGGCTTTAGCTCTGCCCTGCCAGCTTTCGCTCTCTTGCTCTTTTTTTTTTTTTAAAGAGATATGGTCCTGACTAGTCTCAGATTTCAACAGCACAGAAAAATGTCAGTTTGGGGTTTTTTTAGATTATATGTTGCATAAAGTAAAATACAAAGTGAGGATGTCACATCAAAATTTAATATTTTTAAATATCACTGTCAAGACAGAAGTTCTATTTAAAATATCTCCATTTGCATTAACTGATCAGATTAGGGTGACCAGATCACCCAAGTCAAATATCGGGATGCGGGGGGAGGACATGGCGGGAGGGGGCAGGGGAAAAAAAAAACACCCCCCACCCCTTCCTCCACAAGCGCTGGAGGGAAGCCCGGGAGACGCAGGGGAAGCGCGAGGCCGGGGTGAGTGAGAATCCGGCCTGGCCCCGAGTGCAGGCAGGACTCAGTCGGGGAGTAGGGGGGCGGCCCGCGGGGCCAGGCGGCGGCTGTTCTCCCCCCCGGGCAGTGGGACTCGGGTGCAGCCGCTGCTGCAGCTCCCACTGCCGCGGGGGGAGGAAGCGACTGATGGCCAAGCTCGGCGGCTGCGGCTCTGGCGCCCGGGCCCGAACCCCCCGAGCCCGGGCCTGTTGCGGGGACCCAGCAGCGCGCACGCTGCGCCCAGCCCCTGGCCAGTCACGTCTGGGCTGCTGCCCAGCTGGTGCTATCCCGCGGCGGCCCCAGAGTGGGGGCAGCAGGCCCCAGCCCCCCCGTCCCGCTCAGGTCCCGCAGGGGAACGAACGGGGCTGGGCTGCCGATGCCTCCGCCCCGGGGCCGCCGCGGGATAGCACCAGCTGGGCAGCCAGACCAGACGCGACTGGCCAGGGGCTGGGCGCAGTGTGCGTGCTGCTGGGTCCCCGCAACAGGCCCAGGCTCGGGGGGTTCGGGGGGCGCCAGAGCCGCAGCCGCCGAGCTTGGCCATCGGCCGCTTCCTCCCCCCGCGGCAGTGGGAGCTGCAGCAGCGGCTGCTCCCGAGTCCCACTGCCCGGGGGGGAGAACAGCCGCCGCCTGGCCCCGCGGGCCGCCCCCCTACTCTCCCTACCCCCCGACTGAGTCCTGCCTGCGCTCGGGGCCAGGCTGGACTCTCACTCACCCTGGCCCCGCGCTTCCCCTGCGTCTCCCGGGCCTCCCTCCACAAGCGCCGGAGGGAGAAGGAATGGCGAGCCCGGGGAAGAGGCAGGGATTCAGGGAGGGAGCCAATGGGGGAAGGAGGGGACGGAGTCAGGGCGGGGGGGGGCGCGAGCACTTCCAGGCTCCGGAGTATTTGCTTGTTTGTCCAGTGTCCCGAGCTAACATTGGTCAGGACGCGGGACAAACAAGGAAATATCGGGACGTCTGGTCACCCTAGATCAGATAGTAAAGATTTTTTTAAAAAAATCAAAATTACTTTTCACCTTTTATGCTGTTTTTCACTTGTTCACTTTTTGCATTTCTCTCTTTCTGTCTGTCTTATGCTTGCACAATTCTATTGTGTCTGACAATGCTTACTCTATAAAAAGCACAGGTTTTCAGTGGGATTTTTTCAAATCGTGAAAACTTCTCTCTTCATAGTAGCTTTTGTGAACCTCCTTGCTATTCCACTCTTAGCTTTCTCACTTAAGAATTGTATGTGCTTTCATACTCTTCAGATTATTATTTAGAGGAATTTCTTATGTTGATTAAATCATGGCTATCGGAAACCTAAGTATTAAACTTGTTTATCATTTGTGTCCTGAGTTTGGTTCTTCTTTTCCAAGTTGGCAAGGGTACTTGTCAGGATCACAGGGCCTGGCCTACAGTTTGGGACTTAGAATTTCTACCTGCATATAGAGAACTGTGGCCCCTCTCTATTGTTTTATGTGGCTAAAGGTTGTACTGTAGGAGAATCGAATAGGAACAACAGCATCTTTGGACACCAACTCACCAACTTAATGAGGAAGGCTTTCAACTTGGTTCAAAGAAGGCAGGTGACAAAAACCTAAAGGGATATATAAAGAGAGGCAGCTATAACAGAGAGCTCTGTGTTGTGGTGGAAAGGGAGGGACACAAAATTAAAAGAGGGTCACAGGAGCAACAAGAGGGAAAACAGTGGTGGGATCTGCTCAACATGTTAGGTGTCCTTGCATTTGTGTAAAGAGCATGGGGAATAAACAGGAAGAACTGGAAATGTTACTACATCAACTACATTATGCCTTAACTGGCATCATTAAGACTTGGTGGAATAAATGTCATGACTGGAGTATAGGTTTGCAGGGGGACAGCTTGCAAGGAAGGATAAGCAGGGGAAAAAAGGAAACCAAACCAATTTTCTCTTTTCCAAAGTTACAGGACACAAAATTAGGGCTTATAAAGAGACTCTCTTTGCAACCTCAACCTTAATCATAATTTAAAACCTGTTACACCAGTGAACTGTATGATAGTTAAGATTTAGTGCAGGGGCGGGCAAAATTTTTGGCCTGAGGGCCACATTGGGTTTCCAAAATTGAATGGAGGGCCGGTTAGAGGAGGCTGTGCCTCCCCAAACAGCCAGGCATGGCCCAGCCCCCGACCTCTATCCGACCCCCCCTTTTCTTGCCCCCTGACAGCCCCCCTGGGACTCCTACCCCATCCAATCCCCCCGTTCCCTGTCCCCTGATGGGGCCCCCCCCGGGACTCCTGCCCCATCCACCACCCCCTGCTCCCTGTCCCCTGACCGCCCCCGGGCTCCCCGTCCCTGACTGCCCCCCACCACCCCATCCAACACCCCCCCTCCTTCCTGACTATCCCCCCGGGACCCCTGCCCCCATTCAACCACTCCTGTTCCCCGCCCTCTGACTGCCCTGACCCCTATCCACACCCCCACCTCCTGACCACCAACCTGAACTCCCCTGCCCTCTTACCACGCTGCCTGGAGCACCGGTGGCTGGCGGCGCTACAGCCATGCCACTCAGAGCACCGGGTAAGGCTGCAGCTCTGCAGCTGTGCTGCCTGGCTGCCCAGAGCATTGTGCCGGCGGCGCAGTGAGCTGAGGCTGCGGGGGAGGGGGAACAGCAGGGGAGAGGCTGGGGGCAAGCCTCCCGGGCCAGAAGCTCAGGGGCCAGGCAGGAGGGTTCAGCGGGCTGGATGTGGCCCGCGGGCCGTAGTTTGCCCACCTCTGATTTAGTGTGTACTTTGAGATAAATACATATTCAACCAATTAGTTACTAACATTTTGAACGGCAAACAGAATTGTTGACAGTCCAAATTAATTTCTTATATTAAGAATATATATATTCTCATATACATTCTTATATATGGAAAATTACAATAGGATCAAAGGAGCAACAAAAGGGAAAACACTGTGGCAATCTGCTCAATATCTCTGATGTCTATACAAATGCAAGGAGTATGGGGAATAAACAGAAAAAACTATAATTCTTAATACGCAAACAAAATTATGACTTAATTGGCATACTGAGACTTGGGGATAATCCCAGAACTGGAACATTGGTTTACAGGAAGATAACTTGCTCAGGAAGGATAGGCAGGGAAAAAAAGGAAGAGGTGTTGGTGTTGCACAGTATATCGAGAATACATACACTTGTTCTGAGGTCCAGAAGGAGGTGAGAGGCAGACCAGTTGAAAGATAGAAGATAGAAGGGGGAAAATGGGGGACCACATCATGGTAGGGGTCTACTAGGGACCCCCAAATCAGGAGGAGGAGTCGGAGTCATTTCTAGCACAACAGAAATATCCAATACACAACACCTGGTAGTAATGGGGAACTTTAACTACCTAGATATCTGTTGGAAAAGTAATACGGCAAAACACAAAATGCACAATAGGTCCTTGGAATGTGTTGGGGACAACTTTTTGTTTCAGAAGATGGAGGAAGTAACCAGTGGGACTTGATTCTGACTAACACTTAGAGGAGAGGAAAGTGATCAGGAACAGTCAGCATGGATTCACCAAGGACAAGTCATGCCTGACTAACCTAATTGCCTTCTATGAGGAGATAATTGGGTCTGTGGATGAGGGGAAAGCAGTGGATGTATTATTCCTTGACTTTAGCAAAGCTTTTGATACGGGCTCCCACAGTATTCTTGCCAGCAAGTTAAAGAAGTATGGGCTGGATGAATGGACTATAAGGTGGATAGAAAGCTGGCTAGATCGTCGGGCTCAACGGGTAGTGATCAATGGCTCCATGTCTAGTTGGCAGCCGATATCAAGCGGAGTGCCCCAAGGGTCGGTCCTGGGGCCGGTTTTGTTTAATATCTTCATTAATGATCTGGAGGATGGCGTGGACTGCACTCTCAGCAAGTTTGCAGATGACACTAAACTGGGAGGAGTGGTAGATACGCTGGAGAGTAGGGATAGGATACAGAGGGACCTAGACAAATTAGAGGATTGGGCCAAAAGAAACCCGGTGAGGTTCAACAAGGACAAGTGCAGAGTCCTGCACTTAGGACGGAAGAATCCCATTCACTGTTACAGACTAGGGACCGAATGGCTAGGCAGCAGTTCTGCAGAAAAGGACCTAGGGGTTACAGTGGACGAGAAGCTGGATATGAATCAACAGTGTGCCCTTGTTGCCAAGAAGGCTAATGGCATTTTGGGCTGTATAAGTAGGGGCATTGCCAGCAGATCAAGGGACGTGATCATTCCCCTCTATTCGACATTGGTGAGGCCTCATCTGGAGTATTGTGTCCAGTTTTGGGCCCCACACTATAAGAAGGATGTGGAAAAATTGGAAAAAGTCCAGCAGAGGGCAACAAAAATGATTAGGGGGCTGGAGCACATGACCTATGAAGAGAGGCTGAGGGAACTGGGATTGTTTGGTCTGCAGAAGAGAAGAATGAGGGGGGATTTGATAGCTGCTTTCAACTACCTAAGAGGGGGTTCCAAAGAGGATGGATCTAGACTGTTCTCAGTGGTACCAGATGACAGAACAAGGAGTAATGGTCTCAAGTTGCAGTGGGGGAGGTTTAGGTTGGATAGTAGGAAAAACTTTTTCACTAGGAGGGTGGTGAAACACTGGAATGGGTTACCTAGGGAGGTGGTGGAATCTCCTTCCTTAGAGGTTTTTAAGGTCAGGCTTGACAAAGCCCTGGCTGGGATGATTTAGTTGGGAATTGGTGCTGCTTTGAGCAGGGGGTTGGACTAGATGACCTCCTGAGGTCCCTTCCAACCCTGATATTCTATGATTCTATGATTCTATGAACAGGAATCAATTGGTTGCAAATCTAAAGGTTGAAGGTAAATTGGATGAAAGTGATCATGAAATGATAGATTTCATGATTCTAAAGAAAGGAAGAAGTGAGAGCTGCAGAATAAGGACAAAGGACTTCAAAAAAGCATACATTAACAACTCAGAGAATTGGTATGTATGGGCCCACAGGAAGAAAATCAGAGGGAAAAGGGAGTCCAGGAGAGCTGGCAGTTTCTCAAAAAGACCACATAAAAGGCACAACAGCAAACTATTCCAATGTGAAGGAAAGAAAGAACAGTAAGAGGCCAATACAGCTTCATCAGGAGCTCTTTAAGGACATGAAAAATCAAAAAGGAATCCTACAAAAAGTGGTAACCTGGACAAATACTATAAGACATGGGACGAAATTGTCCCATTCAACTTGGCACTGGTAAGGTCGCAGTTGGAGTACTGTGTCGGGTTCTGTTCTCCACACCTTAAGAAAGCTGTGGACAAATTGGAGAGAGTCCAAAGGAGAGCAACAAAAATGATTAAAGTTTCAGAAAAATCATACACATGAAGACAGATTTTAAAAAATGGGCAAGGTTAATCTTGAGAAAACAAGACTGGCGGGGGACCTGATAAGTCTTCATATATGTTAAGGGCTGTTATAAAAAGGATAGAGATCAATTGCTTTCCATGGCCTCTGAAGGTAGAACAAGTAGTAATTGACTTAATCTGCAACAAGGGAGATTTTGATTAGATATTAGGAAAAACTTTTAAACTATAAGGATAGTTAAGCACTGGAATAGACTTCCATGGGAGGTTGTGGAATCCCCATCACTGGGTTTTTAAAAACAGGTGTCATGGCTGGTCTAGGTATATATGGTCTTGCATCAGTGTGTGGGGGATGAACTAGATGACCTCTTGAGGCCCCCTTCCTGCCGTACATTTATATGATAAGCAGTAATAAAGAGGTCTCATGACCCCATGTCTCCTACGACCCAGTCTCGGTTACCTGCTGCCACCACGAAGCTTCTCACTTGGAAATTTTACCTTGAGGCACCTCCCTCTGCTCCCTTGTGACAAGGACCCCATCCCCTGGAGTGGTGATCTCAGGATAGGTATTGTACTTATTCTTCGAAAGCTGTTGCAGAAACCCCCATTCAGCACTGCTCCAGACTTATTTAGCAAACTTTTAATTTATTATCTACAATCAAAACCTATGAATGAACTTTAGAACTGATCATCTGGAAGTGTCCACTTTTCTTATCAAGCCGTGGAAACTCTTATATCTAGGCTTGGCAGAATTCTTTTTTGTAATTTCAACAGTTAATATCTATTTTTATTTAAGATTTTTTTAAATTTTATGTTTAACAATTTTAATTTTTACATTTGCAGGAAATTAAGGAGGTGTAGGGTTGGGGGTAGGATTAGGGCAGCACTGACAGGAGAGTTGCAGGGGGGTCCTTGCTCAGCCGAGGGGCCCAAAACATCGAGATGCAAGGCATGGGGGAGACTGCAGTCCTGGCCCTGCAGAACAGAGATCCCTGACCAGCACTGCAAGGAGGAGGATGAGCCCCTAGCCAGAGGGGAGACTACCCCGCTGCTGAGCAGTCCCCACTCAGGGATGGCTTCCACACTCCTGGCTGGTGAGTGCATGAGCTGGGCTCCCTGCATGGCCAATGGCTGGATGAAATTGGATCCCTCCAGGTGTAAGGTGCGGAGAAGGCAGCAGTCCTGGCAGGGCAGAGAAGAGACCCTAGGCTAGGACTGCAAGGAGGAGGACAAGCCCCCGGCCCCAAAGGAGGCCACCCCACTGCTGAATGGTTCCTGCCTGGGGATGGCTCCCACGCTCGCAGCTGGTGAGTGAGAGATTGGGTAGTTGACAGCAGAGGTGCAGAGGGCTCTCTGTGCTGCTGCAAGGTCAGACACCTGATCCCTGCAGATGCAAGGTGTGGGGGCTGCACTCCCACCCACTGTTACTGATGGATATTTTCCATCAATTTCAGTGTGTCACCTGAAATCAACATGTATTGACATCTATTGATTTAAATCCAATCCTGACAAGCCTACTCATTTCACACCCAAGTTTGTGCTTTCTTTTCATAAACCATGGAGTCTGATGTTCTCCCAATATGGTCTCACCACTACCCTCTGGGCAGCCCCAACCTCTCTTCTCCTTCATAGACCAGTCTCTGGAGTCTGGAGAGACCTTTCCCGGCAACTTCAGCCCACCTGGACAAAAATGCCTCTAGCTGGAAAGTCTCCTCACTCCCTCCTCCACTGTTCTCCTACAACTGCTAATGTTTGAACGGACATTCTGTGCTGGCTCCTAGAAACCTAATGGACCCGCATGAACTCCTTAGGTTTCAAACCACTATCTCACTTCTACCCACATATTTTACCTCCCACATTCCTCATACCTAAAATAAGATAAAGGCAACAATACCCTAATGTTCTACACAAGAGGGCATCAGCTATTCAAGGCAATACACTACAGTACAGATGGAGCCCTATAAATTATGGGTTAGAAGAAGTATACGCATCAGTATTATCAATTATATCAAACTTTTTTCAAACAGTTCATTCCACAGGTTTGGAATTCCACAGATCTCTTCAAGTAATTCATTTGCTCAGGTTTAAAGGACCAGCACAGGTATGGAAGAGGACAAATGAGAAGAATGAATATACATAAAAGAACACAGGGCAAGAGAAAAGCACCTAATATGGGCTGGGACAAAGGCTCCCAAAGCTGATTTTTTTTTAATTATAAAAATTATTTCCAATTGTTTGTAAATGATAAAAGCTAGGGTACCACTCTCATTTTTCTTGTTAAAAGGGGGGGGAGGGAGGAATGTAAAAATTAACATTTCTAGGCTATCGTCCAGGCTGATTAAAATACCATCTATCCTGGCTATTAGTGCCATAACAATACCAACCACTCCAGCCTATTAGTGCTAGGGTGATTAAAATACCAGTCCAGCCTACAAGAGCCAGGGTGATTAGAGTACCAGCCATCCCAAGCTATTACTGCCAGTACTGTTAACATCATTCACAAGTCTAACCTGTGACACTATTGAATAATACATTGTTTCATGTTCTTTTGAATTCTGATCAATTTGAGAACTGTATTCTAACTGGAATATGTTGCGTTCTCATTCATTAGTTTTTTCAGATATTGAGAAAGAAGTTATAGTATTTCAAATGTTTGGGAAATCACAGGAAAGCAATATTGTAATACAGTCACTAGCAGTCTTAACTTACAAAATGGGTAGAAGACATCATGACAATGGATTGTCTAATGAGAAATCCAAGCAGGGAAATTAAGACTATGGAGTGTAGTTCCCTGATCACAATTTATTCATCCCTTTAGCTAAGAAACAAAGGCTGGCTCTGTCACTCCATGGCACAGAGCCTGGTTGGAGCTATGTAGCCAGCCTGACTCCATAGATACAGAGCATTAGATTTATTAACCACCTGGACACACTGCAAACCCCACCTCTTCCTACAGGCAGTTCGGAAGAAGGGGATTTGAAGGAAAGGATTAGACAGTGAGTTTTGAAATTCAGGGAGTTTACTTTTCATATTGTTGGTCTTGGCAGTCTATTAAGTTCACTGATTGTGTAATGAGATTTTAATTTTTTGTATGACATTGCTGTAAAGCGCCGCGCCGCGGGGGCCGGGCCGGGGCCGGGCTGGATCCGAGCAGCGCCGCGGGGGCCGGGCCGAGCCGGAGCAGGGCCACGCCGCGGGGACCGGGCCGGGCCGGAGCCGCGCCGCGGGGGACGGGCCGGGCCGGACCCGACCCGAGCCGCGCCGACCGGGCCGGACCCGACCCGACCCGAGCTGCGCGGGCCGGGCCGGACCCGAGCCGGGCCTGCGTGCTCGGCGGGAACGGGTGGCGCCTCCCCGGAGCCCTTCTCGCGCCCCCACCACCCCAGCTTACCTGTGCTGCCGGCCCGCCCCTGCTCCTTTTCAGACTTCCCGCGAATCTCTGATTCGCGGGAAGCAGGGGAGGGGGCGGAGCGTTCAGGGGAGGGGAGGAGGGGAAGTGAGCTGGGGGCGGGGTGGAGAGCTGCAGCGCGGGGCCCTCTTGGCGCGGGGCCCAATTCAGCCGAATCGGCCTAAAGCCGGCCCTGCGTGAAGACAACCCCTGAAATCCTGGATTTCTTTGCCCTTCCTGTCTCCCTTTTAACTTTCCCCCACTGACAACCTAAATTCCCATGTTAATCATCCAGTCCTTAACCAATTATCTCCCAATTTAGCCCATGTGGGGAAGCTTACAAAGTGCACAGAGTTGTGAGTCAGACTTAGGCTGCTCCCACCCTGTCACAAGGCCATATTTAGTGATCCACTATGACCCCCAGATCCCTTTCTGCAGTACTCCTTCCTAGGAAATCATTTCCCATTTTGTATGTGTTCAATTGACTGTTCCTTCCTAAGTAGAGTACTTTGCATTTGTCCTTACTGAATTTCATCCTATTTACTTCAGACCATTTCTCCAGTTTGTCCAGATTATTTTGAAATATAATTCTATCCTTCAAAGCACTTGCAACCCCTCCCAGTTTGGTATCATCTGCAAACTTTATAAGTGTACTCTCTGTGCCACTATCTAAATCATTGATGAAGATATTGAACAGAAACAGACCCAGAACTGATCCCTGCGGGATCCCAATCGATATGAGTCAACAGAGTAACAGTGTTGCAAAAAAAGCAAACATCATTCTGGGATGTATTAGCAGGTGTTGTAAACAAGACACAAGAAGTAATTCTTCCACTCTATTCCGCACTGATTAGGCCTCAACTGGAGTATTGTGTCCAGTTCTGGGTGCTACATTTCAGTGAAGATGTGGACAAACTGGAGAAAGTCCGGAGAAGAGCAACAAAAATTATTAAAAGTCTAGAAAACGTGACCTTTGAAGGAAAATTGAAAAAACTGGGTTTGTTTAGTCTGGAGAAGAGAAGACTGAGGAGGGGGGGGGGACATGATAACAGTTTTCAAGTTCATAAATGGTTGCTACAAGGAGGAAGGAGAAAAATTGTTCTCCTTACCTCTGAGATTAGGACAAGAAGCAATGGGCTTAAATTGCAGCAGGAGCAGTTTATGTTGGACATTAGGAAAAACTTCCTGATTGTCAGGGTGGTTAAGCAATGGAATAAATTGCCTAGGGAGGTTGTGGAATCTCCATCGTTCGAGATTTTTAAGAACCGGTTAGACAAACATCTGTCGGGGTGGTACTTAGTCCTGTCATGAGAGCAGGGGATTGGACCTCTCGAGGTCCCTTCCAGTCCTATGATTCTATGATTTGCAGCAAGAAAAGGCCATAGCATCCTAAGTTCCCTCTAAGCTGTGCAGGCAGCCACGCAGCAGCCTATTAAGGAGAGATACCTCTCCCCGCTGGCCCTAGCCCAGCCCTGGCCCTGCTGCGGCTGGGGGAGAGGCGTCCCTCCCCACCAGCCCAGCTGCTGCTGCGGGGAGAGAGAGCTGGGGGGAGTCCTCTCTCCCCACGGTAGCAGCCTGCAATTCAAACCCCTCATTCCTGGCCCCACCCCAGAGCCCACAGCCAGAGCCCTCATCCCCCCCCCGCACTCCAACCCTCTGCCCCAGCCCTGAGCACCTTCCTGCACCCTGAACCCCTCATCCCCAGCCCCACCCCAGAGCCCTCACCCACCGCACCCCAACCCTCTGCCCCATCCCTGAGACCCTCATCCCTGGCCCCACCCCAAAGCCTGCACCCCCAACCAGAGCACTCACCCTCCCACACTTCAACCCCCTAGGCCTCACCCCCACCACATTAATTTTGTTATGTGCACCAAAATGGAGGTGATGTGTTGCTTTTGTGGTTTTCTGTCACAAGTGATCTGAGATTATGGCTCCAAATTCTGCTGTATAGATTTCATCCACAAGAGGTCTCTCTAGCATCACATAGCTGGCTGAAATGTTTTGGGTTTGCTGGAGTTTACTGCGATGACACTGTCTTTCTTAATGAAAGCACAGATGGATTGAGAGGGCTGTAATTTGATTTTGGCAAAACCTCAGTCACAATGCTTTGTGTGATGTTGAATAAGCCCAAACTTTTCAAACTTGGGTTCCCAAAGATAGGCACCTAAATATGTGGCTTCGTTTTCAGAAGCTCTCTCAGCTCCCAGTGGGTGAACTCCACTCGGGTTGTATTGGAAGCAAAGCTAGTAAGAGAAGGCACTGGTGGCTGCCAGTGTTTTCTGCACTGTGTTGTCTAGTCCTGATCTGAGCTGGTTTAGATGACAGATTGCTTAAAACACGGCATCTGCTGAGCTTTGTCTACAACTTGTATTCTTAAAAGTTACATATATACATGTAAATATGTACATGACTAGTGTTATATAGTTAAAAGTATACAAATAAACTAACAAAAATAAAAAAAGACATTTATTGTATTATTGGTTTTGTACCATTTTCACTTGAGTTATTTTATTGATAATTCAGTCAATTGCCCTGTTTCTCCCTAGGCCTCATCCAGGTTGAATCTTTGCTACATCCCCAACAAACAATCAAGTTCCCTTTAACAAATGCAACCCAACTTCATACTGGGTGGTGTCACGGCATTCCTGGGGTAATCAATCTGCATCTCAGCTTCATTTTCCAGCAGGGACTGGCATATGTGTTACTAAGCCATGTTTTGAGCTATATTTTGATAGGTACCCAGAAGCCTTCAGGCATAGGCATCCTTCAGATAGAAATTATTATTATAAATAATGGTCCTAGATAAATACCCTGTGCAGTATTCAGCAACATGAACGGACAAAGCAGGTGGCAGCACACCAGCCTCGCGGTTGGTTTTGGCCAACTATGTATTTCAAATGTTGCCACAAATATTTTTTGACTTTGTAAGCGTTATATAAGACAATTACATTTCACATTAATCATCAACACAGAGAAAAACTGCCAGGAGAGGACTGGCTTGGTGCTACAGTTAGAAAAAATATGTAGGTTAATTCCCACAAAGTGTGGTGCATTCTGGCTCTGAGCAAACAAAGCACGTTTTAACTTTAAGCACCTCAATAGTCTCACTGACTTCAACTGAAGCACATACATAAGTGCCATGCTGAATTACGGCCAGAGTGCTCAGCACCTTGCAGGATTGAGATCCCAATCCCCTCACCCACCCCAGCCCCCAGACTGCTCATTTTGATGCTGCCTTTTGTGGCAATCTGAAAACCTGATTACTCAACCTCCTCTGCTGCTGGTGCCACTGTACACTGAAGCAACAGAAAGGGATCTAGGGGTTATAGTGGACCACAAGCTAAATATGAGTCAACAGTGTGATGCTGTTACAAAAAAAGCAAACATGATTCTGGGATGTATTAACAGGTGTGTTGTGAGCAAGACACGAGAAGTCATTCTTCCGCTCTACTCTGCTTTGGTTAGGCCTCAGCTGGAGTATTGTGTCCAGTTCTGGGCACCGCATTTCAAGAAAGATGTGGAGAAATTGGAAAGGGTCCAGAGAAGAGCAACAAGAATGATTAAAGGTCTTGAGAACATGACCTATGAAGGAAGGCTGAAAGAATTGGGTTTGTTTAGTTTGGAAAAGAGAAGACTGAGAGGGGACATGATAGCAGTTTTCAGGTATCTAAAAGGGTGTCATAAGGAGGAGGGAGAAAACTTGTTCACCTTAGCCTCTGAGGATAGAACAAGAAGCAATGGGCTTAAACTGCAGCAAGGGAGGTCTAGGTTGGACATTAGGAAAAAGTTCCTGTCAGGGTTAAACACTGGAATAAATTGCCTAGGGAGGTTGTGGAATCTCCATCTCTGGAGATATTTAAGAGTAGGTTAGATAAATGTCTATCAGGGATGGTCTAGACAGTATTTGGTCCTGCCATGCGGGCAGGGGACTGGACTCGAGGTCCCTTCCAGTCCTAGAATCTGTGAATCTATAAAACAGGTCAAGGAGCATGTTTGGGCCCCAAGCCTACAATGAGCCTCATATAGGTAGACTCTTGTGCCTGCACTGTCCTGGTGAAGTCACTGAAGGTCTGCCTGCATAGAGTTCATTGCAAGATCAGGGCCTTGTTTCAGGGTTGCTGGGACAATTTGTATAGTGGGGGTGCTGAGAGCCATTGAACCAAACTGTAAATCCTGTATGTGATGGAAACCACTTCATGCCAGGGGATGTGGCAGCACCCCCAGCACCTCTAGTTCCAGCACCTATGCCTTGGTTGCGATCTTCACACACCAACCTGAGGCAAAATAATTTCACTCTTGAAGGTCAAAACCACTTTTGCAGCTGCAGAATGATTTTAGCTTACATAGTGCCTTTCCTGACAAAGTATTCTGAGGTACTTACAGCCACTAAAACTTCATGAGTTGCTTTTGTATATGCCACTGTGGAACTCAAAGAAAAATAGTCAAATAGATAAGGATGCTGATCTAATCAGTTAATTAACTAATGTTCTTACAGGGCTCTCTGAGCTCCTCAGATAGAAGCAAGGTTCAACATAAGCGCAAAGTAATATTATCAAATCTTCTTGTTGTGTCCTCATACTGCTTCCCACCACATCCATGCACATGCGATGGCCCAGTAATTGCACGCTGTCAGGTCACTGGGAGAGGATTCATGCTCAAGCAGCTGGCATTGCAGGAGATGCTTTATATTATCAAGTGAAGCTGATGAACTCGCTAGAATATTATTATACCTCAATATGATACCTCAGTAACATAACACATTAGTATACTCTACTGCGCAAAGCACAGAACATGTATTTGCATGTAACTAGATACAAAAGCTTATGCCTTAGCATTGGAAACCCAAGGGAAAATGTGAAGTAGCTTTGTAAGGAACTGATCAGAAGAAAAAAATGTTATCCTGCCAGCAGACCATGAGTGAAGGGAATAAATTTACAGACAAAAGACCTGAACTAAAAGAAATTATTTGAACTACATTGTGATGCTAAAGCAGAAAATACATCATGCTTTTGGATAGTATCCAACATTGCAAAACTACTGTAAGGTGTGCCAGGAGTCATGTTTGTAGCCTCTACAGAGGAGTTCATAAGAAGAAAGCTTACCTAAAGGAAATAATATTCTAAGAATCTGGAGTAATATTTTGTACTTGGTCATGCACTAAGTTATAAATTATATGAAATGTTAACTTGATTTATAGCAATAATGTGTCTTAACATGACACCAATTTTTTGTTTTGAATATAGTGAGGCAAGAAAGAAAATATTTTTCAGTACCACTTAAAATATTTTGCTTTTTTAAAACAGAAAATGGTAACTGACCCTTAACTATAGCAGAGCTATTGAAAAGAGATAGAGACCAATATTTTCTAAAATAGGTCCATAAAGTCAGGCTCTTAAATCTCTATTTCAGTGGTTCCCAAACTAGGGGAGTTACTTGTTCAGGGAAAGCCCCTGGCAGGCCGGGCCAGTTTGTTTACATGCCGGGTCCGTTGGTTTGACCGATCGCAGCTCCCACTGACCGCGGTTCACCGCTCCAGGCCAATGCGGGCTGCAGGAAGCGGCGGCCAGCATGTCCCTCGGCCCGCGCCACTTCCTGCAGCTCCCATTGGCCGAGAACGGTGAACCGCGGCCACTGGGAGCTGCGATTGGCCGAACCTGCTGATGCGGCAGGTAAACAAACCAGCCCAGCCCACCAGGGGCTTTCCCTGAACAAGTTTGGGAACCACTGCTCTATTTGGACACCTGCCTGGTTTTTAGAAGTGCTCAGCAATGAGCGGCTCCCACTGAAGTGAGTGGGAGATGAGCGTTCAGCACTTTGGAAAAATCTAGTCACTGATTTAAGATTCTGAGTATGGACTAAGAACCCTAATAATTTTAGGCACCCAGTTTTGAAAAATCTTTGCCATAATGCAAAAAACAAACAAAATCCACATGTAGATATAAGCTGCAATGTAAGAAAAAAAGATGAAAAGTACCTTCATAGATAGAAGAGAGTGCACATCGATCAGCTGATAACCATCTATTATCAAGCACGTTATTTTTACGAAGGTTTTTTTTTTAATTTACTTTGACATTTGGGGACTTCTTTTATTTCATCTTTGATCATGTATGCATGGTACAAGAAACCCTATGGTAATGGGAGAATTACACTTGCCAGAGTCAACTCACGAAAGCATACGTACATTCCTTTCCTTGTTTTCTGCATGTACAGACTGAGTCTAGGACACAGACACGCTGCTGCTGCTGCTACTGTTCTTTTTGGGCTCTAAAGATTTTTTTTCAATCAACTCATCAACTGCTTATTGGGAGCTCCTCTTATGTAAGTTATAGGAAGGAATTCCTTAAATATCTACCTCATCTACTGTTACGTATGTTGCTCTCTGATTGCTCAATGATATATTTTCCCTACTTTATACATAGGACTATAATGCTAAATAAAAGAGAATTCCCTCATTACAGTTACTGTATTTTTTTTACCAAGCAGAGCCCATATATTATAATCCATAGGCCAAATTCGGTTCCATAGAACAAATTCAGCCCCTGCCTCTCTGTCTGGGATGGGTCCACTGGCTACAGAACCTGTGCAGTTCCACTGCACAAGGGGGTGGAACATGCAGGGCATGCATGCTGTCTCTGCCCTGTGGAATGTTCATGTGGGTTATTGGTGTGGCGGGGCAGAAAGGACAGGGTGAGCCAGGGAAAGGACCTGGGCAAGTATAGAAGTTCCTTTACTTTGTGGATGCTGCAGTTCTTCCTCCTCTCCATGGTTAGCCCCACAAAGACTATTTCATCCATTAGACTGAAGTACCTCCAGAGTGGCTTTTTAGCTGCTCTATGGCCTGAAGTATAGAACTTCTTTCCACCCCAACATGGACATACCCAATGGATAGCACTGAGTCCCTGAAGCTGACCCTTAATTTTCATTGGTATAAATTCAAATTCTGTTGACATTAATGGGGTGCAAATTACAGCAGAATTTGGCTCATTATGTGTTTGGTTTGCTGGCTCCATAGCAGTAATTAATAAACCAATATATAAATATGTGCATAATAGTAACATTTATGCTAATTAGAAGACACACTGAAATTAAAATCATGTATCCTCTTATAGTCTGATTCTTCACGTAGCCACAACTCTCAAAGATAAAGTAGGGCTTGGTTTGAAGAAGGAATGTCAGTCCTGGCTTAGAGTATCCACAGGACTTTCCTAACTAGGGCAATAGCTTTATTACAGAAATTTTCAGGAAAAGTCACAGATTGGTTATGGTAAAAGGGGTATGTGTCAGAGCTAAAGACAGACATCAAACCCAAGTATTATTTTGTACCCAAAATATCCATTATTTTTAGTACAATCAAGAATTTAGAATTTCTAGTAGTGCTGCAGTAAACCATCCATCATATTGTATATGAGTCTCTCTTGTTTTCTAAAGTAAATACTGTACATTCCAAAATGTGATGCCTTATCAATCTCTTGTCATGTCTCAAGACTCCTCTGTATATTAAAAATGAGAGCTCTACAATGTGTTGTTCAAAAGAAACAACAAACTTTTCAGTGCAGTAGTAGGACTCATTACTAGTTTGTATGTCTGTAATTTTGTTGGTAAACTATCTGGAACATTTTTGGTGCTGGTAAAATTCTTCTGCATATAAAGGAAAGCTAGTCTCGTGGTATGGCACAGTACTGAGTCTCCAAGGGACTCTATACTTTGCTTGGCTTTGCCACAGACTTTGTGTGACCTTGGGCAAGTCACTTTGTGAGGATTTGAGAGACTTAAACCTGGGTCTGCAGTGCTTCCATGCCGCTACCAGGCAAGCCTTGGCAGAGCCACAGTCAACACACCATACATCCTGGGAGACCAGTCACTGGCGGAAGTGCCACCCATGGTAGAGATGACTCCAGATTTCTGCTACTGACTCTGGCTCGACCCCTCAGGCCAGAATGCCTACAGCTTTAACCACAGTATCCGACCGTCCATGCCTTGGTTCCTGACGCACATACCCTGTGTTTGCCTTAACTTCTCATCTGTATAGTGGAGATACTAATACTTCCTTTCTCTTTTGTCTATTTAGATTACTAATGTTTTGGGGTAGGGGTTGTCTCTTGCTATGTGTTTGTACAGTTCTTAGCACAATGGGGCCCTGATCCCAGTTGGGGCTGCTAGCCACTAATGTAATTAATACACACAAAAATACCTTTGTTGTGAAGCAGTTAGGGTAGCTACACATACAACATACCTAACACAAAACCACAAAAGCAAGTAAATGACCACTACTACAACTACCATACATGATGCACCACAAACCTAAATCCAAAATGTTTTATTTTAAAAAACAACTCCACATTGCACCAGATATATTCAGGACCTACCTCTCTCCCAATGTTTTGTAGACAGACAATGGTTTTTAAAAGAAATCATTCACCAATGAAAAGTAGGACTCCCTTGTCAAAGAAAAATTTCTACTGGAGCCCATTTTAAAAGACTTCTTATGTAAAGAAACCCAACAAAAACTCCATTAGAAATTCAAAGGGCATAAAAGTGTAAACTTTCACCCCAAAGGATCTTCTTTTAAAGAAAATCAGGAATTTATACCCATTTTAGAAAAAATTCTATTTCTGGAGTCACAACCAGATACCTCCCTAACATAAATAAACAACAAGAACACGTGGAACTTAGCCTCCTCAAAATGGAGTGTGATACTAAAAAAATTGGTAAAAGGTGGATTGTTTTGTTCATTTGTTTTCCTGAAATCACATCCATGGTAAACCTAGTCTTAATTATAACAATTTAAGGTAGGTCAAATTTTTGGCAAAAAATCTTTGAGCTATGAACTATTTTTGGCAAACACAATGCTATAAGAAAATGTGCACAGATCAATTTTATTTGGTAATTTCTAAACATCTGGACACCTGCTTCTCATTTACAATATTGGATTAAGTTCAGCTCATCCTCAAGGCAGGAAAAGAATAATCTGAATCCATCTGTAAGAAGCTGGGTAAACAATAACTTATGCAAGAATGCAGAAATTCTCTTTCAACTAGAAGTAAGTAAAATGAGTCATTGGTAATTAGATTAGGGATAAAATGGTCTGGCTATCATTTCAGAATGTGAATGTAGACAACACATTTCAGCACCATGTGTAAGCAGGAAATCTGACTGAACTAATGGCAGCATCCCAGTTAACAGGTGAACAAATACCATTTTCAAAATTCAGTATGGAGCAGTTACTGCATCTGCCTAGGTCATCACATTTTCTTGTGAAGCAAAGTACAAAATGCGGTGATTTTTTTATCCTGTAAATAAAAGATGTGAATATAACTCTAAGGTCCTGTTTAAGGAGATGGGACAATATATTTTCAGTCTCTAATTTCTATGATTCTGTGGATATGCCATCCTGTACTGTACATGTTACTTATCCACGATTTTCTCACAATGTAAAAGAGAACCATAACATGCGGGGCCAGACCCCACATTCCTTGTGCACCAATTAAATCAATGAGTGTTTTCGGCTGAACAAGGAATGCAGCAGAACCTTTGAAGTTCAGAAACTCATTACTTTGGTGTTGTAACAAAAGCATACATAGTTCCACTCATGGTGGCTCTATATAAACCACTGGGAGCAATGAGAATCCTACAGAAAGGTCAGGGAATGGAAGTGAATGGTAGGTCTTGGAATTTGATACCTAAATGTAAGTTACACTTATTCCCTATTTCACCAAGAAAGAAAATGGCCAGAAAGTAAGATGTTACAGATTTTCTCATTTAAGACTTCGATCCTAAGAATAGCAAACAGTTATTCTGCACCTCAAATAATATAACAAGAGCTACAAACATACACTATGCCAGTATCACTAATTTACAGTTATATCACTGTACCTCAAATGGTATTTTTGTTCTAATGTAATAGAATTACCTCTCATTCCCCTTACAACAATAATGGAGTTGAGCAATCCATCGAAATCTTACTGGAGAATTTCACCATTGACTTCTACAACAATTTTAAAACAAATGAACACAATTTTAAATAAGCAGCTGTTGCAACATATCTGATCTCACTCTGAATATAGAGATATTACTTGGCAAGATATTCATTCTTTACATAATGAAATATGTGCCAACCTCCAATGGTGCATATTATTACTCCTGGGAGAATTCTGCGTCACTGAACATAGGCAGAATTCATGTCCCCCGCAGATTTCTTTGCTTCCCCGCAGAAGAATGACTTCTGATGGGAAAGCAAAGGGAAACTACAAGAGCTGTCACATGCCCCTCCCTGGCAGCACAGGCAGGCCAGTTCGAGCACCCAGAGCAACCAGTAGAAACATAAATCACCACTGCGGGGGGATAGGTAGTCATGCGTATGAGAGAGAGAGAGAGAGAGACTCTGTCCCTCTCACTTGCTATTGCGGCATGCTCGGTGTGGAGGGGCAGGGCTTCGGGGCATTTCTGAAGAGGCAGGAGTGGGGCAGGCTCTGTCCCCTCAGACAGAGCAGAAAGTATACTCCTGGGGGAATTCTGCACCACTGCACAATGCAGAATTTTGAAGAAACTAATGACAGGTTTCAGAGTAGCAGCCGTGTTAGTCTGTATCTGCAAAAAGAACAGGAGTACTTGTGGCACCTTAGAGACTAACAAATTTATTTGAGCATAAGCTTTCGTGGGCTACAGACCACTTCTATGCATCCGAAGAAGTGGGCTGTAGCCCACAAAAGCTTATGCTCAAATAAATTTGTTAGTCTCTAAGGTGCCACAAGTACTCCTGTTTTTTTTTAAAGAAATTAATGTGCGCATAAAACTTCCGTTCCCCCACAGTAATGGACTGCAATGCTGCTAGCTGCCACTCAGGGCCACTGGACCAGGCAGAGCCCAGCTCGCACATAGAAGACACTGCTGGGGGGAGGGAGAGGGAGCTAGAGGGTTTCTGGCAGCTGCAGTTCCCAACATGCTCTGAGGGAAGGAGAGGGCAGCGCACAAGAAACTCCATGCAAGCCTGGTACCGAGCATCAGGCTGTTTCTCCCTCTGGATCCCTGGGCTCTGCAGGGGGAGGTGGCAGGTGTTTGGGCTGGGGGGGCCACAGCTGGGCTCTGGGAAGAAGGGTGTGGGTATCTGGGCTGGGAGGGTCCCGTGGCTGGGATCTGGGGAAGAGGAGGTTTGGGTGTATTGGCTGCGGGGGCCTGTGGTGGGGCTCTGGGGGGGGGGAGAGTGTTGCTGGGGAGGGGAAGGGGGCAAAGAAATGGGAAGTGGGTTGTCATAGGTGTTTCTTTAACTTTCTACTCCTGGGGGAATTTTTCTGTGTGTCTGTATTGTTATAGACATACTTACTGACAGGTATTTTGAAATAAATTACCAAAATTATTGAAAATGGCGTGATTATGTAGTGTTATTTTGACAAACAAAATTTGCAGAATTTTGCAGAATTTTAAAATATTCTGTGGGGAATTTTTAATTTTTTTGGTGCAGAATGCCCCCAGGAGTAGTATATGTTCACAAACATTAGTCCTGTTTATGCATTAAAAAACCCTGTAGTGCATATTGTCATTGAAATAAACAGGGAAAAAACAAAAACAACAAGGAGTCTGGTGGCACCTTGTTGTTTTTGTAGATACAGACTAACACGGCTACCCCCTGATAGGGAAAAAACAGGAAACCAAATGCCAAAACTCTGTGCTAAAGCAATGTTTTGAGTCATACACAAAAGAACAAACATTTTGTGCTACTGTTGTGTCTCTAATTCACCATATTGTACAAATATAATAGCACTTTTTGTACTAATTTCTACAGTGGTAACCGCCTTGGCAGCTAAGCACTTCAGTTATAGAAAACAAACACAAATAAAATAATACAGTTAATCAAATGCTAAACAAAATGGAAATGACTTCCTGAAGGCCACCATGAGGGCCTAAGAACAGTAGTTTGTCTTGCATATCATATGATACATCCTGCAATACTGGACATAAAAGAGTAAGAAAGTGAAATACATAGTACCAGCACAACCTTAATAAACAGTTTCTTACCTGTATCAGGTGATTTTCTAACTTATCAATCTTGGTGTTCATTTCCTTTCTCATGAATATATCAAAACACAGTGAGAAGCCAAATCCAATTTCTGACACATACAAGTTGGTGGGATAGTTTTCATAGACACATTCATTAGGATGAAACAAGCAAAATCTGCAGCTGCTACGGGCTGACTGAAGACATTTCAAATTCTTCTTTTTTTTTTAGGATCTTTAGATATCATTGTTTCTACAGATATCTGCTCAACATGTCTCTACAGCTTCTTTATCTTATATCAGCTGATAACAAAACGTTGAATGCATTTTATTATTAATAATAAAACTCCCTTACATGGCACTTTACAAACATAGGGACAAATTCTGTTCATGAGCGTTCTCCCATTGAAGTGAGCAATATGTGAGTACGAGGAGCAAAATAAGAGAAGGTCATTAGGATAAGAGATGGTTACTCACCTTGTGCAGTAACTGAGGTTCTTCGAGATGTGTCCCCCTGTGGGTGCTCCATTCTAGGTGACAGGGCGTCCCAGAGCCATTGATCAGAGATCTTCGGGAACAGTGCCTGGTTGAGCCGCGCATGCACAGCTGCTGTCTTGCGGCATTATTAGGGTGACCAGATGTCCCGATTTTATAGGGACTGTCCCGATTTGGGGGTCTTTTTCTTATATAGGCTCCTATTACCCCCCACCCCCTGTCCCGATTTTTCACACTTGCTGTCTGGTCACACTAGGCATTATTGGAGTCTGTTCAGTGCGCGCATGGCCCAACTCTCTCAGTTCCTTCTCTACCATAGATTCCTCTTTTTTGAGCGCCAAAGTAGAGAGGAGGAGGGTGAGTAGTGGAGCACCCACATGGACACACATCTCGAAGAACCTTAGTTACTGCACAAGGTGAATAACCTTCTCTTCTCCTTCGAGTGCTGTCCCTGTGGGTGCTCCACTCACGCAGTACCCACTATGGTTGGGGCGACTTTGGAGTTATGTGCATGGTAGCAGCGCAGAGGACAGGAAGGCCTACTATGGCATCCGCCCTAGCGTCCTGTGTAATGGCATAGTGCTTGGCAAAGGTACGATCTGACACCCATGTGGCGGCTTTGCAAATATCCAGAATGGGTACGTTGTGCAGGAATGCCATGTTTGTTCATGTGGCTCGAGTAGAATGTGATTGGACACCAGTAGGGGGTTCTATGTTCTGGATTTGGTAGCATGATTGAATACAATCCGATATCCACTTGGAAAGTCACTGCTTGGATATAGCGGCACCCTTGGATCATTCGGTTGTGGAGACAAAGAATCTAGGGGATTTACTAAATGGTTTTGTTCTATCTAAATAGAAGGGTATTGCTCTTCTATCATCAAGGGTGTGTAATGCAGCCTACTGTGTGGTTTTGTGGGGTTTAGGGTAGAACGTAGGGAAGTGTATCAGCTGGTTGATGTGAAAATTGGATGCCACCTTCAGGAGGAATTTAGGGTGAGGTCACATCATGACCTTATCCTTAAAGAAGACTGTGTAGGGAGGATTGGCCATCGGTGCATTTATTTCACTCACCCTTCTAGCCGATGTGATGGCAACTAGGAATGCTACCTTCATTGACATGTGTAGTAAAAAGCAGGTAGCTAGGGGTTCAAAGGGAAGCCTCATGAGTCCCCGGAGGACTAGGTTCAGATCCCACATGGGAGGGTGTACTTCAGGGTAAAGGTGCTGAAGGAAGCGTTTGGTGGTTCGATGGGTAAACGCCGAGAATCCTTCAGTTTTGCCATGGAAAGCATTAACTGCCGCAAGATGTACTTTGATAGAGCTGAATGATAGCCCCGAGTTCTTGAGCTCTGTCAGGTAGTCCAGCACTATAGGAAGAGGCATAGTGCAGGGAGTGAGCCCTTTATGCTGGCACCATACGGATAAATGTTTCCACTTTTGAAGGTAAGTATTGAGCGTGGAGTCCTGTCTGCTGTTCATTAATACATGTTTGACCATGTTCCAAACAGGTTAACTTGTGAACTTGGAACCATGGAGGAGCCATGCTTTCAGATGGAGCTTCTGCAGCTGTGGATGGAGGATCTGACCATTGTCTTGGGATAGGAGGTCCGATCTCATCGGGAGAGTTTGTGGTGGACAGACTGACATGCGCAGCAGGTAAGAGTACCAGGTCTGCCTGGGCCATGCTGGGGCGATTAAGATAATGTCGTCCCTGACCTTGCATAGGACTCTGTGTATTAGTGGGATCAGTGGGAATGCATACATAAATGTCTTGTCCCACCGAATCAGGAAAGCCCTGCTCTGGAGCAAAAGAGAGGGCATTTGCGGTTCTGTGTTGTGGCAAATAGGTCTATAGACAAGAATCCCCATAGATGGAGTATTTGTTGTGCAACCGTCGAGTTCAGTTCCCATTCGTGTTCCTGTGAAAATCATCTGCTTAGTGTATTGGCTGTAATATTCTGACATCCCAGTAGGTATGAAGCGGAGATGTTGATATGATGCTGGATGCCCAGTTCCATAGTTTCATCGCTTCCATGCATAAGGATCGCAATCAGGTCCCACCTTGTCTGTTGATGTAAAACATGCATGCGATATTGTCTGTCATTATTCGGATTGATTTGTTTCTTATGAGCGGTAGGAAGTGAAGGCAGGCATTCCGTACTGCCCTGAGCTCTAGAAGGTTTATGTGTAGGTGTGATTCCGATGTTGACCACCTTCCTTGTATCATGTGGTGGTCTAGGTGTGCTCCCCAGCCCAGTAGGGAGGCATCTGTCGTGATCAGGATGGAGGGAAGTCTGTGGTGAAAGGGGACATCTATGCAGATGTTATCTCTTTTTGTCCATCATTGTAATGATGTTAGTACCATGGTGGGTGGTGTTACCATCATGTTGAGTCTGTGCCTGGTGGGTCTGTATACTGAGCTCATCCAGCCCTGGAGGCACCTCAGATGTAGTCTGGCATATCTCACCACAAACGTGGTGGTGGCCATGTGACCCAGTAATTGTAAGCATGTTCATGCCTCAATTCTTGGGCAGATGGACACAGTGTCTATAAGATATTGATGGTCAGGAATCTGGTGTGAGGTAGCGGGGCTCTGGCCTGAGTTGAGTCTAGATAGGACCCGATGAATTTTAGTTGTTCTGTGGGTAGAAAAGTGGATTTTTGAAAATTTATTTGCAGCCCTAATCTCTGGAAGAGGTTGATGGTTGATGGTGAGTCTTGTGATTGTTTCTGTCTCCTTGTATGAACGACCTTTGATGAGGTAGTTGTCCAGGTATGGGAAAAATATGATCCCTTGTTTGCATACATGAGCTGAGACTACTGCCAGGTTTTTGGAGAACACCCTCGGTGCAGTGGAGAGACCAAACGGGAGTGGAAATGTTCGTGTCCCACTGTGAATCGGAGGAATCGTCTGTGTGCCAGATGTATTGAGATGTGGAAATATGCGTCTTGTAGGCCAAGGGCTGAGAACCAGTCCCCCAGTTCCAGTGCTGGGATTACTGTGCCCTATGTGACCATCTTGAATTTTTGGGAGCGTACAAATTTGTTGAGTCTTCGTAGGTCTAGTATTGGTCGCCATCCGCTGCTTTTCCTCTGGCTTAGGAAAGAGTGGGAATAGAATCCCTTCCTTCTGTATTGTGTTGGTACTGGTTTTATAGAATAATAGAATACCAGGGTTAGAA
The DNA here is from genome assembly GCF_028017835.1 of Emys orbicularis. Taxonomy (NCBI): domain Eukaryota; kingdom Metazoa; phylum Chordata; order Testudines; family Emydidae; genus Emys; species Emys orbicularis. The sequence continues at coordinate 327,279,564 of NC_088683.1, read as the reverse complement.
GGGACCTCAGGAGGTCATCTAGTCCAACCCCCTGCTCAAAGCAGGACCAATCCCCAGACAGATTTTTGCCCCAGATCCCTAAATGGCCCCCTCAAGGATTGAACTCACAACCCTAGGTTTAGCAGGCCAATGCTCAAACCACTGAGCTATCCCTCCCTTATGGCACCTCACTGAAGAAGATGATTTACTTCGAGCCATAGTAGGTGCTTGTGAGAAGGGTCCCTGAAGAGGGACGGGGAAGGGGGTAGAGTAGGTGGTCAGGGAATAAAAGGGATGGAGTAACCCGAATACACTATCTCCAGAACCCAGCGGTCTTGCGTGATTTGCTGCCAAACGCGGTGGAAATGATGGAGGTGGTGGCCAAATGGGCAGGTAAGTACTGGTGTTAAGGGGTGGTCATTCAGACCCTCGACCAAGCCTTCAAAATTGTGGTTTGTTTCCCAATGGTTGGGACGTGGACTGGTCTGTTTGGTTCTGTCTGTGCCGGGTGGTCTACTGCCATTTCTTCCTGCCTCATATGGTCTGGATAGCGGGCAGTTGTATTGCAGTGCCCTGGGTCTCTGGTATGGCTGATACCACTTTCTTTTTGGGGGCGGAGTGTATATGCCCAGGGTATGCTGGGTAGCTCGGGAGTCCTTCATTGTATGCAGGACATAGTCTGTTTTTGCTGAAAACAATTTCTCTTTGTCGAAGGGCAGGTCCTCTACCTTTATTTGGAGCTCCTTCTTGATGCTGGATGATGACAGCCAAAAGGCTCTGTGCATCACTACTGCGATAGCCGAAGTGTGGACTGTAGTATCGGCCACGTCCAGGAAAGCTTGTAGGGCTGTTCTGGTGACCAGCTGTCCCTCTATCAGGACCAATTTGAATTGGGCTCTCCTGTCCTCTGGTATAGTTGTGGTAAAGTCAAAGAGTTTGCCATAGTTGTCAAAATCTTACTTGACAAGGAGGGCGCTGTAGTTGGCTATTCTGAATTGTAGTGTGGACGATGTATATACCTTGCAGCCTAGGAGGTCTAGGCGCTTGTGGTCCGTATCTTGTGGTGTGGACCGGTGTTGAGGCTGCTTTGCCCTGTGGTTTGTTGCTTCCACCACCAGGGAATTAGGTTGTGGGTGGGCAAATAGGAAGTCCATGCCCTTGGCTGGGACATAATATTTGCGATCTGCCCTCTTGCATGTTGGTGGAGCGATAGCCAGGGTCTGCCATATATTTTCAGCAGGTTCTAGGATGGCGTCATTTATAGAAAGCGTAATTTTTGATGCCGAAGAGGGTTGCAGAATTTTCAGGAGCTTGTGTTGGTTCTCTTGAACCTCCTCTAATGGAATGTCCTGGCTGATTGCTATTCGTTTGAACAGCTCCTGAAACTGTTTGAAGTCGTCAGCCAGAGTGGGTGAAGATGGCATGATGGCTTCATCCGGGGACGAGGAAGAGTTGTCTTCTGGTGACACCGTCTCAGAGGTTCTCTTCCTCTGGCCCCTCCAGTAGGTCCTCTCTGGCCATGGATGTAGTTGGCACAGGGGATACCGGTGGGGACTGAAGTCGTGCCCTGCGTGGTGAGGAAGTGCAGGCATGGTGGGCCTTATAAGCTGCCCATGGGTCCCATGGTGGCCACTGCATTAGATATGGCATGTGGGGGCCCATCCATGGAGGACCATAGCATGGCCATCGCGGTTGTTCTTTGTGTCATAAAACCCCATTGGTGAGTTTTTGTGAAGGTGTAGGAGAGTGTGGTGGTGAAAACACTCCCTCCTCTTGGTCATCATTATCGCTATCGGTGAACACTGAATGTGCTGTGGGTTAAGTTGGTTGGGTTAAAATGGAACCCTTGGTGCCGAGTAACGGTGATTCTGGCACCGGTGCCACGGAGATGTCTTTCTGAGTTAAGAATTGTTGCTGTACCAGTGGGTGCAGCACCGAAGACTTGCAATTGGGTGCCAACGGTTTAGGCGTCTTGTATATCACTACAGTGGGTGCTGGTGGCCCCACAGTGGTGCCATCTGCCGGTGCCAGATAGTGTGTCAGTGGTGGTACCGAGGGTCGTGTCGGCACTGGAGGTGGCTGTGTGGTCAGTGCCGGTTCCGACGAGGATGTTGGTGCCATCGGCGCTGAGGCGGAGACATGGGTAGTCTGATGTCTCGACTCCTTCGTCTTGTAGGTGGTGCGCCCGGTGCCGGAGGTGCCAGGAGAGTCATTGGTGCTGACTCTCAGGGCCGTTGGCACTGCTGGTAGCGACTTCGCAGGGGACCGCTTCTTTTTATTCAGTTCCCTGTGTGGGGAGGTCGAGGCTCACTTCCTCTTCTCCTGAGAGGATGGAGCCATGCTCTTGGTTGGTTCCGACCGGGATGGAGAACTCTTGGGAGAAGGTTTAGGTACATCCTTCTCCGATCCGGGTTGGAGAGATTTCTCCATAAGCATAATTTTCAGGCGCAGGTTTCGGTTGCACCAGGCCCTCGCCTTTAAGTTGTTACAGTGGGCGCACTTGGCTGGAATGTGCGTCTCTCCGTGCCAACTTAAACAGAGTGAATGTCTGTCGGAGCGCAGCATGGCCTCTTTGCAGGAGCTGCATCTTTTAAAGCCAGGAGAGCCTGGCATGTTGAAATAAAAAAAGGAGAGGTCACAGTGGACCAAAAATTACATAGCAGGGTTTTTGCTCCACCAGGAGCAGAGAACTTGAAGAAAATGTGGGGGGAAAGTTTTTATTTTTTTAAACTATTAACTAACTTATCTAAAGGGAAGGGTAAAACTGGGTTAATCGTATCTAATTTTTCTGTCAATAGGGGAAGAAGCTACAGCGCTGCCCCAAGCTCCATCTTCAGCCGAGGACAGTTGAGAAGGAACTGAGGGGGTTGGGCAGTGCACACTCTGAACAAACTCCAATGATGCTGCGAGACAGCAGCTGCGCACGTGTGGCCCAACCAGGCACTGCTACCGAAGATCTCCGATCAATGGCACCGGGATGCACCGTCACCTAGAGTGGAGCACCCACAGGGACAGCACTCGAGGAAGAAGAGCCATTTCCTGTCTCCAAAAGCTTATAATCTAAGAGCCCAGTCCTGCAATGTGATGAGTGCCGCACTGGGAAGAGGAGCTCAGCACTTCTCAGGATCAGACCCTAAATAGGAGAAGACAAGCAAGACTAGAACAGAAACAACATATCAGGAAGAGTGTTGGGATTAAAAATAATAGGAAGACAGGAAGGGCTGCTGTAAGAAATGGGTTTTAAGGAGGGTTTTAAAGGAGAAAGAGGGAGTTTGTGTGTTTTACTTTAAATGTTCCAACAAAGATGCAGCTCCCATTCCCAGCATGCGCTTTGCTACTACTGACACACTATGAGCTACTTATGAGGACAGATAGATAAGAGAATGCTAGACTTCACAGCATTAGCCATGATCAATGATAGCTTCCTCCGAGATTTGCCTGTCAGCCCTTGTATGTGAACTATTTCTGACTGGCTTCTCAAGGAGCTTGTGAGAATTATCAGCTGTCTCCATATCTCAACACCATTTTTAACTAGACCTACAAATGCTGAGAACATATTGTAATGTGCACACTTTGCAGAAATAGAGAGAAGATGAAAAGGGAAGCAGATGAAATATGAAAAATACAGTAATGAAAGGCAGATGAAAGAATTGAATCCACTACTTTTCATACATCCATACAGAATATATATTTATGTACGTCTGTATCTTGTCTATGAGATATATCTAGATTTGTCTGCTCCCAGTCTTTTCCCAAATGAATTTAACAGTTCTAAAATAAAGCCTAAAATTTCTTTTTTATTTAAAGAAAATATATATATTAATGAATATGGATCTGATAACCCCTGGGTAGCCCTTGCTGGTAAAATTCCGCTCTGGCACAGAGGGCTGTCTGTAGCACAAGCCTATCATTGAAGCAGCATGGAGGGACTGCAGGCAAAGTAGCCCTATAGCAGCTTACACAGATGGCTATAAATGCCCTATATGCCACTGAAAAGGTCTCCATGGTGGCCCTGAACAGCTTGTTACAGAAGGCCACAGTCCAAGGCAGGGGCCATAAATGTGGATCCAGTGGCCCCAACACCATGCAACTCACACAGAGGCAGGGTTGCCAACTTTCTTAACGCACAAAACTGAACACCTTAGCACCGCCCCTTCCCCAAGGCCCCGCCCCTGTCTCGAGGCCCCGCCCCCACTCACTACATATCCCCTCCCTTGGTGGCTTGCTTTGCCCCACCCTCACTCACTTTCACTGGGCTGGGGCAAGGGGGTTGGAGTGTGGAAGGGGGTGAGGGCTCCGGCTGGGGGTGCAGGCTCTGGGGTGGGGCTGGGGATGAGGGGTTTGGGGTGCCAGAGGGGGCTCCAGGTTGGGGGCTGGGGCCGAGGGATTCAGAGTGCGGGAGGGGGCTGCGGGTTGAGGCAGGGGTTGGGGTGCAGGAGGGGGTGAGGGCTCTGGGTTGGGGGTGAGGGTCGAGGGTGGGGCTGGGGATGAGGGGTTTGGGGTGCAAAGGGGGGCTCTGGGTTTGGGGAGATCAGGACTGGAGCAGGGGGTTGGGGCTTGAGGTTGGGGCGCGGGCTTACCTCGGGCAGCTCCCGGTCAGTGGCGCAGCAGGGCAAAGGCAGGCTGCCTGCCTGCCCTGGCACCGTGCTGCACCCCAGAAGTGGCCAGCAGGTCCAGCGCCTAGGTGGGGAGGGGCCAGGAAACTGTGTACTTATGTTGCCCACAGGTACCGCCTCCCCTAGCTGGTCATCCTACACAGAGGTGCTACAGGTACTGTTCCAGCCCATAAACTGAAGTAGCAACTGTAGGGGCTGATGTAGGGGCTATGCAGTAGTCTTGCTCATTGGTGCTGAGTTGTTGGCTGGATTTCACCTTCCTAAATCCTCCACACTCCAGCTACACAGAGCCCGAATGTTTATGCTCTATGTAGGTGCAGCGGATTTCACCCTATGCAAGTTGTGCCTTTGAATCTCCAAACGAGCAGAAGTTTGCAGGATCATAACTAAATTATTATGGGATTTTATGAAATACTATATTTAAACCTCTAAAAAGATAAAGCTGAGTACATGGAAGTGAAAAAGGTGTTTGCTGTGATAACACTTCAGCCATAAGACTTCTGTACTTGAACACTAAGTGGGTTTATACAATCCCTATTTTTAGACAACCTCACACATAATACCATGCAATTTTCCATGTGTAGTACAACACTTGCACTGGATCACAAGCTAAGATTAATATGGGGAATGAATAGCATGTGAAATGGACATTGCTAAATAGATTTCCAAGTAATCCATAAAAAAATCTTACTTTTTTTTAGTGTTAGATTACATGCAGCAGAATTTTTTAAAAAATCTTAAAAACTTTGTATTGGTATATATTTAAAATGGTAATTGATTTAATCCCTTTTTTAAAAAAAATTTAATGATGAAACAAATACTGTGTGCTGTAGTTCAGTCTTGTACTAAGTTTTTAAAAACCTGAAAAATAAAAGGTTATTTGGAAAAACAAATATATACTCAATTACAGTATCAAAAACAATGCTACTAGAATTCCAGGCACAAGGCTTTAATATTGTAATTAATGAAAAATCTTCAAACTCCATGAACAAGTGCCTTGAGACGGGGATAGTCATAGTACAAATGAATATAATAAGTGATATTAATAATTGACTTAAAACAAAAATCAGGTGGGCCGAGACATTAGATCAGATCCACCAAACTGCTTAAAGCCTGATCCCTTAAGGTCCTCAGCACCTCCCACTGACTTTAACTAAATTCTCAAGAAGAACTGAGGGCTCTCAGCACCTTTCTGGAGGCACTAAGAGTCAGATTTTTAAAGCTATGTAAGCGCCTAGCTCCCATTGAAATAAATGGTCGACAGACACCTAAGTAACTTTAAAAGCTAGTCCTAAGTACTTTGCAGGAGAAGACTTTGTGTTGGGCTTGGAGAAGCAGGTGAGATTCCTAAGTATACAGCTCCATGAGCACAGGTATATGTCAGTGCAAGCCCTCATTATTTGCTCCGTGAAAAATCCCATTATAGTTACAGGGAATATTGGATGCACAAGGAATGCTGGATTGGGACCCACAGGAATCAAGTCTAAAGAAGAAAATTAATACTCTTTGGCCTGATCAGTGTATTGGTGAGAGCCAGAAACAGCAGCAGCAATTTCTTATTTTATCTTTCACACAAAGGAATGAAGAGTTTAAAATTGACACAGATATTCTTATCTGATCAAGCAGACATACTGGGCCAGAATCTCTGCTTCACTGAGTTTATGATCAGTGAAGCAGAGAGGAACCGACTTCAGAAAACCAGTTACCACGCTCGGATTCCCTCTGCAACATCCAGCCTGGTTAGAGCAACCTAGGGGCTGCTATTACCTACGCCAGCTAACAATGGTCTCCAAGAGACCCTTCCGGCAGCTGAGCATAGTTATATGCAGACCCCGGCATGCTCTCCCAGTCCTTGACACACACCTTGGATCAAAGACTTAGGAGCCAGCTACTGGCTCTGTGCTTGCTGGGAAGTCCTGCACACCAGTGCAATTTCCAGCTAAGGGGGGATGCAGCCAGCATCCTCTCCTTTTGCAACACTCGGGATCAGCATGGAGCACAGCTGAGAATCTGGTCCCTAACCTCTTATTTCTGCGGGAAACTAGTCATTGTTCTGCAGGCAAAGGATAGATTTTCAAAGAGGCAAAAGAAGGAAACATTTATTTAATGTGATCACCAGCAGTTGCTGCAAACTCTAGGCAATGATTTTAGCCTTTCAACTATGCTTCCATTCACTATGGGCCTACGCCATCCCAAAAGTTGGCTGGATGTGGACAGAGCACAACCAGAGTAGTTGAAAATACATTGTTTCAGCACAACCCCTAAGTATTGTTTCCCAGACTGATACCAGGAGTTTTGACCACAAGTTACTGCTGCTCAGGGAGGGTGCAAGGATGTTTCGCACCCTAGGCGAAACTTCCACCTTGCGCCCCCTCCACCCCCCACCGAGCCCTGTGGCAGCTCTCCGCCCTACTTCTTCTCCGCTCCACTTCTCCCGCCTCCCAGGCTTGTGGCGCCAATCAGCTGTTTGGCGCCGCAAGCCTGGGAGGGAGAGAAGCAGAGCGGGGCGGCGTGCTCAGGAGAGGAGGCGGAGCAGAGGTGAGCTGGGGCGGGGAGCGGTTCCCCTGCGTGCCGCCCCCCCCCAACTTGCTGCAGGTGGCCCGCCCCACGCCCCCCTGCCCCAGCTCCCTCCGCCTAAATGCCGACGACAACCGGGGCGGCCGAAGATCCGGTCGCCGCGGTCGCTGCTGAAGGACCCGAAATGCCGCCCCCCAAATGCTAGCGCCCTAGGCGACTGCCTAGGTCGCCTAATGGGTTGCACCGGCCCTGCTGCTGCTCCACCCTGCCAGAAACCCTGTGAGTAAACAGGAAGCAGTTACAAACAGGTGAATCCCTCCTCTTGACCCCCCCAACCCCCCCAAGCACATGCTCCATGCTGGCACAGGTAATTTATGCCTCTCCGTACTAGGTAGAGTGAAACTAGCAAAGCATGTTGATTGTACTTTCTGTTTTAGGACAATAAAAAAACCCTTGAATTACAAACTATAAAATGGATTTTAACATTCATCATAAGATAGCTGAGATTTCTAGGTAGGATTTCAGTGATGCAGAACTTAAAATTGTGACAAAATTATTTATTGAAAAGTGAATAAAAAGTGTACTGTGTAACAGGCAATGTGCAATTACAGATTCTAAACCTAGGAAGTTTGCTTAGAACTGCTTATATTCTGTGTTTATTTAAGACAAGACATTTCTGGCCTGATTGCAAAGTGACTAGCAGACTTCAGGGCACTTAAAAAAACAACAATACTGAAATATGGACAATATGCAGATTTTTGAGCACCTACCGCCCACAGATTATCCCAGCGTTCTGCCTGAAAGCAGAAAGCAATAATATTCACCTCCACACAAATGTAATTCATGACAATCTTTTTGTATTAACATGACATTTACAGGATCTATCACGTATTGCTATCACTCAAAACCATTTCAAACTTGTTAACAAGGTGGAGACAGGGAGCTGAATATTGTCGCATAGCGGTAGTTACTGTTTTTTATATAATGATGGTTGATTTAGATCTTTTTAATGACACATTTCATCTCAATGAAAAATTTTGAACAGGATAGTGTTTCTTTGACATGGGGAAACTAAGATTCTTTGCCAGTAGGTGGTGCAATATTCATCCAAAAGGCACTTTAACCAAAACAAGCCTTGACAACTTGGCAACAGCAGGAAATATGTTGCAGAACTCTTGCTAGTTTTTGATTACTTAAGAGAATATTGCAGACATGGGAGAGACTCGGCGAGAGTTAAGAAAGCTCTGGCCAGGAGGTGGAACAGGCCACTGGCTGCTTTCTGCAATACTATCTCCTGCAGATTTCTCAGTTTCTGAAAAGAAATCCAAATAGGGGTTATACAGCCGTCCTGGATTTCTTTTGCAGAAACTGGGTGACCGACAGAGGACTCAATTGCAGAAAGCACCCAGTTGCCTGTTCCTTCCCCTGCGTGGCCCCCAAAGCTTCAGAGAACCCTTTCCATGTGGCACCCCAGCAAAGGAAATTCCTCAGAGAGCAAGGGAAAATGGGGGCCATGGTCACAGACTACAATATCAAAGAGGTGTTGCCCCAGTGCTGCAGCTGGAGTATGTGGAGAAGAAGCACAAAGCCTGAGTTGCCCAGTTTCCCTTGTTATTTCTGCTGACAAACAAATGTTCTCCTCCTCCTAAGCTCAACCTCCCCTTCCACTTGATCTTGCAGCTGGGACACTGAGCCAAATCTTGCTCTTAGTTGCACTTATGTAACCCCATTGACTTTAGAGTGCAGATCTGGCCCATAATGCTGAATCTGTAACACTCATCAATCCTACAGCAACAAACTGCAATGTCATAGGTGTATGATTTGACTGCTGCAAAATCAAGCACTGCAGGAGTGAGCAAGAAAAATAAATAAATCTTTTCTTCTAAAACAAATCCCTAAGAAAAGGAAAAGGGAAATTCACAAATTTTCTGGTAAAAGAACTGATGTGGTAAAAAAGAAAAATCATTCTGTACATTGGTGTCCCAGTATCAAAGTTCCACTAAGATTGGCATTGGTGCCTGTGACAGCAACAGCAAAATCAAGCCCGTAGTTCAGGTTGAAACCAAGCCCTATTGTCAGTGTGTCTTTCCTCTCCCCACTTATAACCTTGACAATAAACCTGCTTTGACCTGTTTATTCTCAGGCTGCAGGAGAGGGCTTTGTGGGTTTTCTGCCAACTCTGAAGGAAAATCATCAAACTGTTTTGAAATGAATCAGATGCAAAAAAGTCACATTTTTAAAAAAGTGTCTGACTTTTGTATACTTATAATTCAAAAATGGCTTAGTTTTAAAACGGCAGACTTTACAGCATATCCTCATTGCTGTCTGAAAACTAGCACATAGTCTAATGATGAAGAAAACAGATTGTAAAATAAACATTTATTAAGGGATTTTTTTCCCCCTCTCTGACAAGCTTTAATGCAAGCAGCTGCAGGAGTGAAATGTTTAATCAGCTACATGATACTTAACCCTTTAGATGTCAGTGTTAATTTAAGTTTTCATTTTTAAAAAGAATAGGGTGACCAGATGTCCTGATTTTATGGGACAGTCCCAATTTTTGGGTCTTTTTCTTATATAGGCTCCTATTACCCCACACCCCCTGTTCCGATTTTTCACATTTGCTGTCTGGTCACCCTAAAAAAGAACTAACATTTCTAGTCTTTTTCTTTAGTTCCTGCTCTTGGAATCTGGCCTGTTTGCCTGCCCCAGCCTCCCACGCAATGGAATCCTCATGTCTCTTTCCCACTCCCATACTGGTTACATTAACTACATGAACTGAAGTGTCACTGAGAGACGCTATTATCACCCTGTGAGTCACTGGCATGGCCTCCTTTGAAGATGCATTCATTGTGAGAGAGATGGGGAACTGGGTGTCTCCTGTAGACACATCTGAGCACGGAGGAAAGGAACTCTAGTGAGATGTGCCCCAGAGTTCTAAACATTCATTGAACACTAATCCATGTAAGACTGTAGTACAATATACTATGGGCTGAATACTCAGTTGTGCCAAGCTCACAGCTGGGGCAGCTGAGAAGGGGATGGTGAAAGTGGCTGTCAGCCACCATTCCATTCCCCTGACCCTGGGGCTGCTGGGGGCCACACTGGTCCTTGGTGTCATTTAAGTGCCGCTTGAAGACTTCGCTAAATTATGCTGGCTTCAGCAAGCTCATAGGGACAGCTGCAGTACTATGTGGTCTGGAGCCCAATCCCAACTTGGCTCTTCTTTCCTGACACAACCCCTGCACAGCCAGGGGAGGGGAGCAGGTGATGTGGAGCTAGCTACATGAGCTTTACACCCACCAGGACATTTTCTTACACAGCTGCCTCTTTAGGGCAGTTTAATGGAAAGTGGCTAGACAAAGGATCTGAGGAACTGACCTTTTAACATTAAAGCAAAGACGGAGAAATTAACTTTTGGTTTAAACTCCTATCGGTTAATATACACAAAGGTGCAGGGCGGTTGGTGGCAAACGGTATGTGGGGAGAGACTGCAATGACAAACAGCCACTACACCCTTCCATTTGGCAGGTTCCCCAGGGAGCCATTGCAGCTTGAAGAAGTTGGTGGCAATGACCATAGAGGAAGTGAGCATGGCCAGGAGAACGTGCATCCCCACGGCAGCTTCTGTCTGTGAGGATCCTATCTAACACATGAGACAAACTAAAGCCACCTTCTCTTAGTATGACCACCACCTGCCATCTCTTGGGATTGAATTTCCAGCCGCTCCACAATTTGCAATAGGCGCCTTGCTCTCAAAAGGAGATATAATTTGCTCCTCTTTGCAATAGTGAGGGTGAATCTCATCCAGAAATGCAGGGTTAACGTTTCATTTTAAAGATTTAGTTTGGTGTTTATTTATCTACATTTATTATTTAAGTTAATGAGAAGATTCAGTGACAACCTTAACTGAGAATTCCCCAACTTTGTGTTACAGATGTGCAGCTACAACCTCCTTTCACAGCCAGTTGGGTAAGAGGAGAATCCTTCAGCAACCTTCAAATTACCAAAGACTTTTGTTTGGGAATTCCATTAGCATTTCCTCTCTGGATATTTAGGTTCATCTCTTATTTGGGACCATCATGAAAATGATTTTAGTGAACTGATCTTACTCTACAAGGATTACAGCCTGCCTCACAAAACGACTCCAGCATGTTGTCACAATGTAGGACAACTAGGAGAACTAACAGTGGCAGGCTGAAAATAAGGAGCATTGGCCAAACGGCATGGGAATCAATCCTGCTCAGTGCCTGCAACAGCTAGTATTAATCCTTTATTTTCAGGAACAGCAAGTTTAGCTTAGTGTTTTTAAGATGCTTTTGTATAGTACAGTATAATTATTCCATTGTACAGAATGTTTGATATTTTTGTAATGCTTTGAACTATTGATTTTTTTTTTTTTTTGGCATTTTGCAATCGTTTTGATTACAGACACTTTATAAATAGATTAGCCCGGATTATCCTACCATTGTGCCAGCTCTGGAAATCCTTATGATTTGATAATTTATGTCAGTGGTAATCACTGGGAAACAACTTGCCAAAATAGAATAATAGGATTACAATGCCATACACAAATAAATACCTATGGATACAAGAGACTATTTAAATATAAACCATAAAAGACCAACCACCATTAAGAAATAAATGTATGGCACCCAAGATAATTCAAATCCTGTATATCCTTACATTCTCCCTAAACAAACATTAAGTGTAGTGTTACATCTGCTGGCTGACTAAGGAACCTTTCAACCTTTTCATCCGTTTATTAGAATATCTGCAGTGTTACATTCTACTCCTTGGTATGTAACATTGTGGATATTGTCTGCACACCACTGCCCT